>NC_061112.1:125242672-125274220 GCF_002878395.1 Capsicum annuum | reverse complement strand
TTTTATGAATTAGTAAATAAGTATATCTATATATATTGTAATGTATATATATTGTAGTATATTTTATAAGTAGTAGTATATATACATTGAATGGTGCGTATATATGAGTAATTGACTAATTGTGTATATGTGTATATATTTTTTAAATTCTAATGTAGTATATACTATATATATATAGTGTATATATATTATTTAACGTATTTATAATATATATAGGTGGGTATATGTAATGTATATTGAAAGAAAGTATTTTTTTTTATATTTTTGATCGGGTTTGATCGATTTTTTAACCGAGTTTGATCGGATTTGACCGGGTTGAGTTAAGTGGCCGGAGTTAGGATGGGTTTTAATTTTTTTACTGTTTGGCTCGATCCGGATCGGCCCGTCTACACCAAAACCGACCCTCAACCCGATTAAAATAGAAGGATCGGTTCCGAATTGACCCGGCCCGACCCGTCTTACACCCCTAATAACAATTCAGTGTTTACTATGTTAGCTTAAATTATAATCTATAACCCAATTTCAAACCAAGTGAAAAAGTTGTATATCCAAAATATCGACACATGCCCATCAAGGTGGAGCATTTAGAACCTTGAAAAGGTAGTCCTTGAAATCCTATACGTTGAAATAAATTCCATTATTTCTCAAGTGGGGTATTTTTTATACATAATTAAAATAAAACAGTTCAATATTTACTATGCAACTTACACTATAATTTATAACACAATTTCAAACAAAGTGAAAAAAATTATGTACCCAAAATATCGACACATGCACATCAAGATGGAGCATTTTGAACCTTGAAAGAACAGTCCTTGAAATCCTAAATGTTGAAATTAATCCCTTTATTGCTCAAGTGGGATATTTTTGTATACATAATTAAAATATAACAATTCAAGGTTTACTATGTAACATACACTATAAGCTATAACACAGTTTTAAACAAAGTAAAAAAGTTCTATACCAAAATATCGACACATGCACATCAAGGTGGAGCATTTTCAACCTTGGACGTACTGTCCTTGGAACCCTAAATGTTGGAACTAATCCTTTTATTTCTTAAGTGGAATATTTTCTTATACATTATTAAAAATATAACAATTCATTGTTTACTACATAATTTATACTATAATCTATAACACAGTTTCAAACAAAGTGAAAAAATTATATACCCAAAATATCGATACATACACATCAAGGTGGAGCATTTTGAACTTTGGAAGGACATTCCTTAGAATCCTAAATGTTGGAATTAATCCCTTTATTCCTCAAGTGGGGTATTTCTTATACATAATTAAAATATAACAATTCAATGATTGCTATGTAACTTATACTATAATCTATAATACAATTTCAAACAAATTGAAAAAGTTGTATACCCAACATATCGACACATGAACATCAACAAAGGCGAAATCAGGATTTCAAGTAAGAGAGTTCAATATTCAAAGAAAACTAAGTCAAAGGAGGTTCTACACCTACTATAACCATATAAAAAATAATTTTAATCATGTATAAATAATATATTTTTCCGTCGAAGGAAGTTTGTACGAAACCCCTAAAGAGGGCTGGCTCCGGCACATCAAGGTAGAGCATTTTGAACTGTGAAAGGACAATCCTTTGAACCCTTAATGTTGTAATTAATCCCTTTATTCCCCAAGTATGGTATTTTTTTTATACACAATTTAAATATAACAATTCAATGTTTACTATATAACTTGTACTATAATTTATAACACAATTTCAAACAACGTGAAAAAGTTGTATACCCAAACTATTGACACATGCACATCAAGGTGGAACATTTTAAACCTTAAAAGGACAGTCCTTGGAACCCTAAATGTTGGAATTAATCTCTTTATTCCTCAAGTGGGGTTTTTGGAAAAATTTCACAAATAGCAACTCTATAATCTTAATTATAATTTTTATAGCAACAGTTTTATAATTACGAAAAATAGCAAATTGTATTTGTATTTAAGTAAAATATTGCTATATAAATACATATATAAATATATATGTATTACTCATAAATACATATACAAATATATATGTATTACTCATAAATATATATGCACAACTAAAAAATACATATTCTTCTATTACTATGAAGTGGGTAAAATATTGTTACTTTTGCTATAAGTTGTAATTTTGAAAAAGTATTGCTATTTATTGTAATTATAGTCTTAAGGATGCTAGTTTTTGTAATTTTTCCTTTTTTTTTATAGATATTTAAAATATAACAATTCAGTGTTTACTACGCAATTTATACTAGTATAATCTATAGCGAAATTTCAAACAAAGTGAAAAAGTTGTATACCCAAACTATCGGCACTTGCACATCAAGGTGGAACACTTTGAATCTTGGAAGGACAGTCCTTGATACCCTGAATATTGAAATTAATCCCTTTACTCCTCCAGTGGGGTATTTTTTATAAATAATTAAAATATAACAATTTAATGTTTGCTATGTAACTTACACTATAATCTATAACACAGTTTCAAACAAAGTGAAAAAGTTTTATACCCAAAATATGGACACATGCACATCAGGATGGAGCATTTTGAATCTTGGAAGGATAGTCCTTGAAACCCTAAATGTTGGACTTAATCCGTTTATTCCTCAAGTGGGATATTTTTTATCCATAATTAAAAATATAACAATTCAATGTTTACTTCGTAACTTATACTATAATCTATAACACAATTTAAAACAAATTGAAAAAGTTGTATACCCAAAATACCGGCACATACACATTAAAGTGGAGCATTTTGAACCTTGGAAGGATATGTTGGGTTCGAAATCGAGAAAAAGTATGAAAAAATTTTATATTTTAGTTAATAAAAGTACATAACTCATAAATGTTGGTTATGATAATATTGCTAAAATATCTTAAACTTATATATACGGCTGTTTGAGATAAATTTTCTCATGTATCATGTTCCATAAAGCAGTATATTATCTGACGCTCATAACTGTAATGCCACAAAAAAGGTCCTCGATCAAAAGCATGTAGCTGATAGCAGACATGACAATCGCCAGCTGCTTGCTTTAGCTGCCTGCTTGGTCGTAATACTATATAGTAGTAATATTTTATTACTGATAAGATAACAACAACATCCAGATAATTAAATTTTGCAATTCTAGGTGATTATTTGATTTGAAACAAATTATTCTGTGATTAATTATCTCAGAATTAATTATTTTATTCTCACTGTGTGATAAAAAACCACACTATAATATCTTTGAAATTAGTTATTTCATTCTCATTTTAAGATAGAAATCACAGTGTGATTATAAAATTATTAATTTCAAGATGAGTAATTCATATGTTTTGTTTCAGCAAAATATGAAATAAGCCCATCTTAAAATTAATTTCAAAATTAATTCTCTCTTGTCTTGCACCAAACGAGCGGTAACAGTAGAATCGGTATCATAATTCTAATGAAACACATCCAATGCTACTGATGTTGCTAATTTTGCCCCCAAAAAATTGATAGTTCACTAAATACAAAAGTTTAAAATTTTTAAAGTTTTCTTTGAATTTGTTAATAAAGTTTCTACTTTTCTGTTCTTCTAAAACTTTCTAGTTCTACTTAATTTCTTATGGTGTATGTAGAAGGAACTATTTTAGTGTAGGGGTTGTAGGAAATACCCTTTTGAGCTATACTTTGGTATAATTGATTGGGAGTTACTTGACGAAATAATCACTCATCGCATATTTACATTGATTGTACATCAATTTTTTTTTTAATCATTCAAAAGTTAATTCATTTTAATCTAGTCAGTCTTCTTAGCATCTTGCCTTAAATACAAATTATTTGATATCTATTCTACTATTCAATGGCTTACATGTTTTTAAAATAAATATTAGAAATTAAATTAGTACTTATATTTATTCTTAAAATCATTTAATTTTATTTAATTAGATTTGTTTCTCTAATAAAACTAAGATGATAAGTTTTTACTGTGATTTAGCAATAAATTAATGATGAAATTCATAATTAATTGAAGCTACGAAATCTACTAGTCGTACCAACTTGAGGTTGTGTCTGGAAGGCTGACCTCCTACACTCAACCTAGGAACAACATTAAGAAGTTTTGTTCAATTGAATGCTTGTTCGTTTATATGTTATGATTAATTTATTAAGGTAAATCAAATTGTATATGTACTCCTTATTAATTCTTTATATCTTTTGAATTCAACTCCTTTTCTATTTGATTTTTTTTTTCAAATACATATTTAATGTGACACTTGGCCATATTTTTATTTACGAAAAAGGATAAAAAATACCTTTAAATTATAAGAAAAGGTTTATAGATACCTTTTTTATCTTTGGGTCGAAAAATATCCCTAATGTTTGTTTTTAGGCTCAAACATGCCCTCAAATTAACGGTAACGTATGAAAACTCAAGTCAATGTTTTGGCTCTTGCAAAAAGTCACATGTCATTTCCTAATTGGTCATACATTTTAATTTAATTTTTAAAAGGAAAAGGAGTCAAATTTACCCCTATACTTTAAAAAATTGGTTAATTTTATCCTTCGTTATGCTATTGGGTCATATTTGTCCCCGCCGTCATACTATTGGGTCATTTTTGCCCTCATTATTAAAAAAGTTTTCATATACATCCTTTATTTAACGGAATGCCCCAACTTTATTAAATTAAGGATAAATTACTTATAACCACACCTTAAGTTTCTATTATTACTTAAAATCTCATCCAACTAAACTAATTACAAAAATTCCTTTTTACTCAAAATAGTTACCTCTTTTCTGATACATCTAAAAAACCCACCCTCATCCCCTTATTGTGCCGCAAATCAAGCCTAAAAATCAGGAAATATATGCCACGATTTTCTCAACTCACCTATTTTAAATTTCCACCATGTTCTCATCTTCATCTTCTACTTCAACATTCAAGTTACAACTTTCATTAACTTTCTTTTGAATTTTCACCATGTTCTCATTTATTACTCAATTAGATCTAATAACTCCATCTTTCCACCATTAACTTTCTTTTTTAATTTCCATCATTTCATTATGATGTGAACGACATTGATTTTCGCAAAAATAGATTGAAATATCAAAACTTTCTGGACAAAATGGCTATGATATTTAAGCAAAACTTTTGATTGCTTTTATTACAATTTCTATAAATTAATTTTCGTCCATCTGTTAGACTATTATGCATCAAAAAATATTTTACTCTTCAGCAATGTATCATATAAGCTAATTGTAGTTTTATATCTTAATGTAAATTATATAATGTATCGGATATTTAAAAAAAAAAAAGTCAAGTATAATGCAAGCTTAATTAAAGTGATGTATCTCAACCAAAATAATTTAATGTATCAGAAACTTAAATTAACAATACAATAGTAGATATAATATTGTTGTATTTGCATATAAACTAATGTATCACAAGATATTTAGCTTTTAATACAATGTATCAGATATTTTTTACATATATAAAGTATTAAGCAAAAACTATAATAATGTATTAGTAACCGCAAATAAATGTAATGTGTCATAAATTGTAGTGTATCAGGAACTCAATGTTATTAAATGAGATATTTGTTATCATAATACAATATATCATAAGTTTTTACACAATAGGAAAACTTATGGTATTTGTTGTCATAAGTTATTAAATGACGTATATTAGGTAATTTAAACAGTAATTTCTTTAATTAAGCGTATTAATTGCTCAACTGTAGGCTTAATTACCATTTCTTTTCGTTTTTAACTATAATTAAAGATTTATTAATGTATCATAAGCTAAGTATCATGACGTTAACTAATGTATATATCTGGGATTTTATGTAATTATTATAAACGTAGGGAGAGAGAGTAATTAGGTAGTAAAGTGTTGGAATTTATGTTGTTTACCTTTAAATTAACCCATTTTTAAAAATCTATTAACCAAACCCGACCCAAAAACACAATCGAGTGGAGGATTCCTTGCGTCAATAATTTCCACAAAGTATATCGACTGGAGCTTCCTTGTCCATCCTTGGGAAGTAGATTCCTTACGTCAATAATTTTCAAAACAAGTTAAAAGAATTAATTATGGTGGCTTTGAGTTTTATTTTTGTCCATTAACCAATGGTTATTGCATAAAAAGTGGTCAACAATTTCGATCCATTATAATGATTATTGCACAAAAGTGATGGATCAATATATTTTTTCTGACTCAAGTATAACTTACAATTCTTTCTATCCCTCAGAATCTCCATGCCAAGAATCTTCTTTGCTGCTCCTAGATCCTTCACATCAAACTCCTTATTGAGCTGGGTTTTGAATTTTATTATCTCTTTCATATCCTTTGCTGCAATCAACGTCCATTCTATACGGAATCTGCATCTCATCTGAGTCCCTTCTTTTTTATTTAAAGTTCATGGAGACGATTTTTTCAATAGTTGTAGAAGAAAAGGAAAAAGGGAACGGCAAGATTGAAAGCTAAAAAGAGGAAGGCTTTAAAGACTAACTTATCTAAAATAAAATAAAATAAAATAAAATTAATAAACAATTCATTCAAATAAAATAAAATTAATAAGTAATTCATTCAAAGAGTAAAACGTCCAACTTAATGCTAGTTTGGTCGGGGTTAGACCTTTTCTTGTTGACAGATTTACATTTGGAACGTTTTACGGTTGATGTTTTCTCAAAACATGAGCGGTAATACGTGTTAATTTGTTCGACATTATTTTGTAAAGTTTAATGTGGAATTTATTGATATAAATATATGTAAACAAGTGATTTAACATAAAGATAAGCATCAACACAAAAATCCCTTTAAACATAATGAAAGGTAAAAAGAAAATCATCATTGTCTAGATTTTCTTTTGTCGATTCTTCACATTGTGTTAGAGTACGGGTCCTACTGACCAGTGACCTTAATGTAAGAGTTGCCTATGGGTGGAACGGATTGCTTGACGTATTCCAAGGAAGCAGTAAAACAAAAAGTAAAGAACACAATGATTTTACGTGGAAAACACCCGGCTCAAAAAGGTGTAAAAAATCACGACTTGTACCTCTACAGGATTTAACCCCAACTTTACTAAATAACTCTGAGCCTCAACAACGACTGATTACAAAACTCTTGTAACCAACAACTAGAAATTATTAACTCTAATTCCTATACCTCAATAGCTAGGAATCATAAACTCTAATTTCTATAACTCAACTACTAAGAATCATAAACTCTAATTCCTATAACTCAACAATCACCCTTGAATGTTGAACCCAGTTCGAGTTATCCAAAACTTGAAGTTAAATCAGCTCAGTATTGTTCCAAAACAATCAATCTGGGAAAGCAATAAATTTCAACTCAATAAGAACAATACATTTAAACTGACTTATGAACTGTAAAGTTTATTCCTATGTAACAGGTTCGTCAATCTGTTCCTTTGTACTGGCAGCACTTGAATCTTCAGTCAGAATTCTCTTAATTATGAACTTTCTCAATTTGGTCGTGTTTAGCCTTTTCTCTCTCTGTAAGTGCACAAGTTACTCTGAATGATACATCTTCTATTTAACCATAGCTCTCCAAAGAGTCATTCTTTTTTTCAAACTCCTTCTTTAATCAGAACTCTTATTGCATAGAGTTCTACTTCAATTGAGACTCCTTCTTCAATTCCAACTCTTGTCTCCTTAGTGTTATAGTCAAACTCCAACTCTTTAAATCAACTTATCTTCAAGTATTTTACTCAACCACAACTTCTTCAATTTCTCACGTGATAAGTAACTTGAGTATATCAGAATTATGCTCGCTTATTTATTCCTGACTTTAAGCAATCTTTGTCTGCATCTATCAGTGAAACCTGAAACCTGTCTTCTTATGCTTGGACCAGCTCAAGTAACATGGTCCATTCATGTGTCAGTCATCAAAAACTTTATTGATCTAACAAAGAGTTCTTCAATTTGTATGTTTTCTATCTTGCGTAGACTTATTCAATCTGCAGAATCTTTCTCCTTCTATACACAGGATTCTTCAGGATGTGCTCAGAAGTGAAACTCCTTCTTTCCATAGGACTCCTTTTTCAGCACAACTTGTTTTCCCTTATCATCAA
Source organism: Capsicum annuum (assembly GCF_002878395.1). Lineage (NCBI taxonomy): Eukaryota > Viridiplantae > Streptophyta > Magnoliopsida > Solanales > Solanaceae > Capsicum > Capsicum annuum. The sequence continues at coordinate 125,266,147 of NC_061112.1, read as the reverse complement.
GTGTTTGAATCAAATTCAACTTCTTCAAATTAGCACATGTTTATTTTCTTGAGTTTATCAGAATTAACCACTTATCTGGTTCTTGATTTCTTCCACCCATGTCTCTAATCATCGATGATTTTGCTATAAGTTTCAGATACATGAGATAGTGCGTCTGTGAACCATCTTGACTGACATGTTTCATATCACTTTGTCAGTTTGTCAATCATCAAAACTACACCGTACCCAACAAATTCCCCCTTTTTGATAATGACAAACCTTTTATCTTTGTGTATTCAAACATCTTCACCTGTAGGCACTAAAGTATAAATCACTAGGATGAAACAAGTTAGTCAATGGGTTATAAATATTGCCCAACCCTCTTATTTTCCCCCTTTTGGCATCATCAAAAAAACTATTTCAATGCAATAATATACTACCCAAAGTTATTTGTTATGCTATTCATGGCCACTTGGGTTATCACCAAAACAATCAGACAAGGACTTTAGCCAACATAGTAATGTATTAAGAAGAGCAAAAATATGAGTCAATTTAGCAAAGATAACCATTCCATTTAAATGACAGAGCTTGTTCCACATTAAACCTAAGCTAGTACTTAATAAAGCAAAATAACTGAGCATTAATAAAAAAAAGAATACGTTATAAAAGTGGGACATGGCTAAGGATACAAATAGTGAGGAGCTGATGAGGAAGGTGGAACAAGTGATATCAACTGTGTCAATTGACGAATGACTTCAACATTTTCATCCCTCTATCAATCAAGGTCAAGCTTCAAAGTCATGATCCTAGCCTTAAGGACCTCTTATTCCACTTCATGACTGTCTTGTGCAACTTTCAGTTCAGATTTGTTTTCTAGCTAAATCATTTCTTTATTATCAATTTTTTTTCAAATGAGTATTAGCCCTCCTTATTGAAACAAGTAGAGAAACATGATTCATTTGTTCAAGAACATCCATTGTTGTTTTATAAGTCAAACCTGAACTAGGACTGAGACGTCCCAAAAAAAATAGCCAATTAGGAACTAAAAGGGAGAGCCTGTCCCTTTTCATTCTCCAGAAACATATGCTGCATGTGATTGATGATCAAGTTTGGAAAATTCATGATACTAAAAATCTCCACCTTGACACGAATTCTAATTCAGAACTCAAATTCATTTCAAGACAAACTCTCCACCTCTTCCACAAAAGCCCCTAAGGGCATATCTTAACAGCTAACAATAACCAAGTCCAAGCAATGCTCAAACTTGGCACTTGGTAGTTTCTTGTTCATCATATCAGCAGGATTATCATGAGTACTAATCTTTCCCACCACAATATCACCACGAGCAAAAATTTCACGCATAAAATGATACTAAACATCGATGTGCTTTGTCCTCTCATGAAACATCTCATCTTTCATAAGGAAGATAGCAATCTGACTATCGTAAAAAAATTATAGTAATCTGTAAGTCTTTTCTAAGTTCACCAAACAGAACCTTCAACCAAATAGCTTCCTTAAAAGCCTCTGTAATAGACATATACTCTGCCCCAGTAGTTGACTAAGCAACCGTAGTATGTAAGGTAGCTTTCCAACTAATAGCACAACCACCAATGGTGAAAACATAACCTGTAAGGGACCTCATTTTATCATGATCTCCTTCAAAATCAGAATCAACTTACCCGATTACTCCATCTCTATTTCGCCCAAACTGCAAATAAACATCACCAGATCTATGCAAGTATCTGAAAATTCACTAAATTGCTTTCCAATGTTCTTTGTCAGGATTTACCATGTATATGCTAATTGCACTAACAACATAAGATAAATCTGGTCGGGAATACACCATCGCATACATAAGAGACCCGATGGCACTAGAGTATGGAACTGAAGACATATAGTCACACTCATTATCTGTCTTTGGAGATAATGTTGGTGAGAGTTTGAAGTGAGCTGCCAATGGAGTACTAAAGGGCTTGGCATTTTGCATATTGAACCTGTGAAGCACTTTTTCAATATATATTTTCTGACTCAAGTATAACTTACAATTCTTTGTATCCTTTAGAATCTCCATGCCAAGAATCTTCTTTGTTGCTCCCAGATCCATCATATCAAAATCCTTACTGAGTTGGGATTTGACTTTTATTATCTCTCTCATACCCTTTGCTGCAATCAATATATCATTAACATGCAAGAGAAGATACACGAATGAACCATCACTTACCTCCTTGAAGTAGACATAACTATCATAGCTGCTCCTCTGAAATATATAAGAGGTCATAAAAGAGTCAAACCTCTTATACCACTGCCTGGGCATCTTCTTTAAGCCATAAAGAGACTTTTTCAACAAGCATACATAGTCCTTCTTTCCTGAGACTACAAATCCCTCTGGTTGCTGCATATAGATGTCCTTCTTAAGTTCTTCAGGTAAGAATGCAGTTTTGACATCCAACTGCTTAAGCTCAAGATCATGCATAGCCACAATACCAAGCAAGGCTAGAATCGAATTATGCCTTACAACTGGAGAAAACACATCTGTGAAGTCAACACTTGGAACCTGACTATAACCTTTAACAACTAGTATTGCTTTGTACCTAGCATCTTCAACTCCAGATGTTCCTTTTTTTTTTTGAATACCCACTTGCAACGGACAACTTTTTTATCTTTAGGAAATCTTACCAAATCCCATATGCCATTGTTATAAAGTAATTCTATCTCCGTCTGCATAGAAATAAATCAGCCAAAATCATCATAACTAACTGCCTTTGAGTAAGAAGAAGGTTCTTCACCAGAATTAATACCTTCTGCTATATTTAATCCATAAGCAACCAAATCAGCTTCAACATATTTCCGAGGAGGTCTAATATCTCTTCTAGGCCTGTTTTTAGCAATAGAATAGTATGGCATCACTGGTGGTGAAGAAGAAATAGTACCACTCTGTATCACCGGACTAGACTGATAAGTAGGCACTGGTGTAGATTCTGCTCCAATTTTCAATTCAACATGGGTGAATGAATTTTGCTGATTCATGTCACTAAACTCATCTGGGGGCGAAACACTAGATTCAGAGGAAGCCCGAAGCATGTCAGTTTCATCAAACACAACATCCCTGCTAATTGTAACCTTTTTGCTTTCTGGACACCAAATCTTATAACCTTTAACACCAGGCTTATAGCCCATAAATAAGCACTTGACAGATCTAGGTTCCAACTTTACGTTATCAACATGCGCATACGCAGGACATCTAAATATCCTCAAATCAGAATAACTTGTAGGAGTACCAGACTATATCTCTTGTGGAGTCTTTTTATCAATCACAACTGAGGGAGAGCAATTAATAAGAAGATAAGCCGTAGAAGCAGCTTCATCCCAAAATAACGGGTAAACCAGCATTAGAGAGCATACAATGCACCTTCTCCATTATAGCCCTATTCATTCATTCGGCCACACCATTCTGCTGTGGAGTATGACGAACTGTCAAGTGCCTCACAATTCCTTCTGAATTGCACAAAGCATTAAATTCATTAGAACAGAACTCTAAACCATTATCGATTCAAAGGCATTTTACTTGCTTCCCTGTCTGCTTTTCAATCATAGTCTTCCACTCCTTGAAAGTAGGCAACACATCATTCTTTTGCTTCAGAAAAAACACCCAAACTTTTCTAGAATAATCATCAATTATAGTCAATAAGTAATTAGCATCTCCTCTAGAAGGTACTCTACCAGGACCCTAAAGATCAGAATGAATGTAATCAAGTGTGCTCTTAGTTGAGTGGATGCCTTTAGTGAATCTAACTCTCTTCTGCTTCCCAAAAACACAGTGCTCACAGAACTTTAATTTGATAATACTCTACCTATCAATAAATCCTCTCCTGCTTATTTCAGCCATCCCGTTTTCACTCATATGCCCCAAGCACATATGCCAAAGTTTAGCAATGTCACTTTCTAAGAGAGAGGAGGTAAAAACAGCTGCATCACCTGTAATAGTAGAGCCTTGCAGGACATATAAATTTACAGACTTTCTCTGTCCCTTTATCATAATAAGAGCACCTTTAGTAACCTTCAGGACTCCGCCTTCACCAGTGTACCTATAACAGTTCGAATCAAGGGTACTCAAGAAAATAAGATTTCTCTTTAGGTCTGGCATATACCGCACATCACCAAGTGTCCTCACAACTCCATCAAACATCTTGATCTGATTGTTCCAATACCAGCTATCTTACAAGATGTGTTATTTTCCATCAACACAACACCTTTAGAAACTGTTTCATATGTTGTAAACCAATCCCGATTACAACATATATGAAATGTGCAAGTTGAATTAAGATTTCTTCATCACTACTTCCATCTTCAACAAAACTGGCTTTACCAGACTTCTCTGGTTGTTTTTTCTTTGGTTTTGGAGCTTCTGTTTTCTCTCTATTCTGTAACTTCCAACACTCAAATTTGATATGACCTTTCTTCTTTCAGTAATTACAGGTTTTGTTTCTATTTTTGGATTTCGATCTGTTTCTATCATCACTTCCAGAGTTACTCTCACGATTCCTTCTCGAACAATGTGACCATCTCCTTGGGTCTCCGACCCATTCATAAGATGCTTCATCTTCTCCTTAGTAAACAACACATCATAAACTTCATCTATGGTCAGGGTATCACGACTATATAAAATCATATCCATAAAGGTCGAGTATGATGCATGCAGCGAACACAACAGAATCAACCCTAAATCTTCCTCATCGTACTTAACCTCCAGAGTCTCTAAATCAGAGACGATTTCTTTAAAGACAGATAGGTGATCTTCCAAAGACGCACCCTCTGACATACGATGGGAATAAAGTCATTGTTTGAGATGCAACTTACTTGTCAAGCTCTTCTTCATACACAACGATTCCAATTTCAACCACAACGCAGTGACAGTGGTCTCCTTCAAAACATCCTGTAGAATTTGATTGGATAAATGAAGGTGGATTTGAGATAGAGCCTTCTGATCCTTACACCATTTGTCCTCGTCCATCCACGATGAAGGCATCTTATCAAACACTAATAGAGCATCGTCCAAATCCATCTGCGTGAGGACAACCCGCATCTTAACCAGCCATAACGAAAATCTGGTGTTGCGATCCAATAATGGAATATCATACTTCATGGTTGCCATGCCTGAGAAAATAATCGAACAGGCTCTGATACCAGTTTGTTAGGAGTCGGATAGAAATAAAGCAAACCATAAACAGAAAGAAAACAAGAACACATAGATTTACGTGGAGACCCTTGCAGAAAAAAATCACGGGCAGAGGCAAAGGATGTTTCACTATAATGAAAGGAGAGGAGTACAATGTGGAGAATAAGTATTTTCTGGATACCCAAAACAACCCACTAAATGCACTTATATAATATGTGCATACAAATAAGTCCTAGGCCCAAAAACATAAAGGTCCATATCAGGCTTGTCGGCCTGATCCCTACGGTACTACTCTGGGGGCTAGTATCAAAGTAAAATAAACCTTAGATCAGGTTTCATGCAAAATATAGTAAAGAAAACCTCGAAAGATGCCAAATAAGAAGACAAACGAGAAATACCGCAAAAGAGACACAAAAATTTAACGTTGTTCGGTCAATCGACCTACATCCACAAAAGGATATGAGCAATCCACTATATAAAAGAGAGTACAAATTGTCAAGAGAGACAACCTCACACAATTCACTCAGAATAAAAGAGGCTCGCACAAGTGATCCCGCAACACTTGTGTCTCACAAAGTCTCTTCCCAAACGAAACTCTCAAACCCCTAGGACTACATTGTGGATGCTACAAAATTATAAGAAAGGAGTCTCTATTTATAGAGTCTATAACTTTTTCCTACAAAAATAAGGATTAGCCAAATGTGGAGAATATGTTTTTCTTTTTCTAAAAGGAAAACTCAATTATGGTACCTAAAGGAAAACCCAATTATGATAAGAAAGTCAGGACAAACATCAAAAGTTCTCAAGCATTTAATTTCAACCACCAATAAGTGTATTTGAACAACACAAATCTGAATAGCATAGAAATTTTTGCAGTTAAAAACTACAAGAAAAAAGATTGTAGGGTGAGAGAGAGGGAGAGACGGAGAAATATAAAAATTGAAAAAGAGTTGTACGTTAGGCGAGAAAGAGGTTTTTCTATAAGATCCTAAATGTAGCTATATTAATTAAATAATATTTTAAAATATAATAATATATTGTAAATATAGTTGTTATATTTGTTTGGGTAGGTAGATTTTTTTTTCTCGTTCTAATTTGCAAATTCCTTAAGTAAAAGTTACATAAATTTAAAATTGGAGCTAATTACTTCATATTTAAAAAAGTTTCAAATTTTTTTATACGGATACATCACATTCTTCTGAATAAATCACTTAATTTTGTACTGATACATCAATTAATTTTACACACATACATCACATTCTTCTCGATACATTTCTTAATTATACATAGATATATCACATTTTTTACATCACTTAATTTTAAACGGATAAATCACATTCTTTTGCGATGTCTGAGCCTTTAAATAAAAAAAAAATTGTGTAATTATTTAAAAGAATTAAATTTCAAGTAGTTATGGTAAGTTGTGGTATGATGTAATTTTTTATCATACCACAACTTAACTTTCCGTAACTATTTAAATTTCAACATTCTTAAATAATATATAAATCCTCGATTTTACTTAAAGCTCGGATACATCACTGAAGATTATGATATATTCGTGTAAAATTAAGTAATGTATTAAAAAGAATGTGATGTATTTGAAATAATACGATGTATTCATATGAATTAGCTGGTGAATTTTTAGTAATTTTAAAAACTATTAAGATATAAAATATTTAGCTTTAAAAAAAGTAAAAACTATCCTAGTTATACTTATTAGATTATTTATTGCAACATATAATATTATTTTTATGTAATTATTGGATTCTATTTTTAATTGCAAGTTATAGCAGTTTTGATAAAATATTATTAATTTTTTTTAATTTTAAAACCGTGTAACTTTTTTGTCTTCAATTATCCCCTAAACAAATGTAAAGGATATTTCTTAAAGGAGAAAAATGTGGATAGAAAATTACTATTAGTACTAGAAGTGCAAGGCCCGTGTCAGCACGGGCCCAACAGTAGAACATATGGATTGTAATTTTTAAATTTGAGGATTTATCTTGGAGTAGAAAGTTTGAGCAGTAGAATATTTTCATTAGTATGAAAGATTAAGGATCATGTAAACTTACCCAATAAAGAGAATACACACCTTAGATTCGCTATTATTTTGTTTAATAATTATTTTTAACACAGAAAAAGAGTGTTGTTTTTTTACAGAGAAGGAAGAGTTGAGATTTTCTTTCTTTATTTTATTTTTAAAACAGAGAAATGTTAATTAATATTTAGGAGCTGTAAAAAGTTGAGAAAGATGGCTACACATTTGGTAGAAAATTTGCTAATGTTAAGAAAGTGCCAAGTGTTTGGTAGCAAATTTGTGATAGATACACGTATTATGTTAATTATGTATATATATAATAATAGTAATAAATATCAGCAAGTGATTATCAACTTTTGAAGTGAATGGTCAGCGGTAAAAAGTTGAGAAAGATGGCTACACATATTTGGTAGAACATTTGCTAATATTAAGAAAGTGCCAAGTGTTTGGTAGCAAATTTGTGATAGGTACACGTTTTTTGTACCTAAATTTACTTTATTATATTTAAATTAGTTTGTAAAAATCTTTTGCAAATAATCTTTATACTTATTTTCTTTAATTTCTTTAAAATATAGTAATAAAATTTCCTTATGTTTTATTCTTCTCACACTTCACTACATACATTTTATCCTCTTTAAATCTCATTATGCCATTTTATTCTCTTTAAACCTCACTGTACTATCTTCTTATTCTCTTCAAATCTTATTATGCCATTTTACCCTTTTCAAAGCTCATTATACTTTCCTCTGCAAATCTAATTACGTCATTTTACCTTTTCCAAATTTCACTATTACTTTACTCTCTCCAAATCTTTTTACGTCACTTTACCCTGTCCAAACTTTACTATCTAAATTTTACTTTTATTACTTACCTTCCCATAGATATGTTGTTATATTAGTAAATTAAACATAATAATGATCACTGATTTGATTTAAATAGAAGATAATGATCTATAATCATGACAAAAGTCACTCACTTTTTTTAAAAGTGGATTCCCCTTATCTTTTTAATCAATCTTAAATCATAATCAAGCATTCTTGTTACCATCATTCCATTCTAATTTTTTTTTTTCAAACTCAATCTAACTTTAACTAAGCATTATTGTTGGTACTTACCATAATTTAATTTATATTAATCTTTGTCCAAAAGGTCTTTATAACATTCCAAGTTCAATGTCAATTTTGATCCCCAATAATTTCCCTGATTGATGTTCAAATCCTGCTAAACAAATTTACCCATCCAAAATCACCTGCATAAGAAAGAAACAACAAACACAGTCAAAAACTTCATAAAGAAAAAAATGTAGTTAAGAAAAAATTCACTTCATCACACCTCTAACCGCCACCCAGGCATAGGGATTCAAACTGATAAATGAAGGAAACTCAATTTCTCTCTAATTATATATGTACTACAATAACTCTTTACTGAGTAGGGACATATATATTTGTTCTTACATCACTTCCATCTAAATTCTAACTTCTCATTTAAAACAACCAACACCTTATAGCATTTTATTTTACCTTATAGCACGCATCTTGATATGACAGATACCAACGATACAGACTCGAGCAACATCTCCGAGAGCATATTTTAATGCGATAGAAGTAACTATAAGAGCCAAATACTATGTTTAAGACCAAAACTTTGAATCCTTTACTGGTTCGATCAAGAGTTTTTGTCCTGTTACTTGACGTCAATTTTGAAAATGGTTTACCGTCAACAGAACTTTGAACAAGTAATAGATAGATGAATCCCTTAATACCACCTATTAAGAAGGCGATTGCAGACTTTTCCCCGACTAAGAATGCAATAGACGAACTAACAATGGTAAGGATTGCATCATAAAGCAACAAAGATAACTTCAAATTTGCATATTCCTGCATGGTATCTCCATTTGATATGTTCTGAGTGATAACAGAAGATAATGGTGAAGTTTTCTCACTTAATGATACGATGTTGTCCTGGGAAAACTCAATAACTAAACATGGTCTAAACTCCATCATGGAGCTATCGCTTTTCTCTCCGAGCAAGACATCCTCAATATCAAAATCATACCAAATAGTTGTACAGTCTGATAAGTTTTTCGCGTTTCCTACCGACACAGAACTTAGCAGGGAAATCACATATATGCTCATGCCTCCAAGCCTCCACTAACCTGCTTATTCATATTGGCACGAAAATTTAGAAAGCATTGGGCTACATGTTAATTAATCAAACAAATAGTTCACAGTGAGCACCATGACAAACACATTCTCATTTTAGTTACTAGCAATTATGACTATAGTTCAGGTCCAATTGACAGAGCTATGGGGAACTAAGCGCTGAATAATAAATACTAATATGCTGAAGTCCATCCAAATTCACCATTCTTCTTGTTATATAACCAAATGATGTAGTATAATATAATGTAAAATACAAAAATTGCACATAACTCCGTGCAATACATACTCCACAACTGTCATCTCTCTGAAATATAAGTAGTTTTTCTAAGTAATTGGGAATCTTACCGATTTGAGCCCTCAAAAGACTAAGACTTTATCGAATCATTTTTTGATTTTTTTGTCCATATAATTGTTATTCATGCTTATAACTATTAGTCCTATTCGGGATTAATCCACTTCTATACAACCGCATGTAAAGATTCAATTTTTATACAATAATGCTATGATTTCTCCATTGACTTTGCAACCATTCATTCAAATTTTCCTCCACAAGTGGGAGGGTACCTTATGAAGGTAAAGAGGTTGTTTCCAATACCTTCCCAAAAGGCCAAAGTATCAAAAATCCTCCACCAGCATCCTACTGAGTACCTCATCCTCTCACAAATATACTAAGTAACTCTACCACGACAGCTGAAGTAGGTTGGAACAAATCACCTTCTTAGTGAAAAAATCACATAGAAATTCAAATAAAATTTATAAGAATCACTTTATTGAATTAAGAGATAATGTAAGATGTGCAAACCTGCTGCTCGGCCACACTATTACTAAAGCGACCCACATCATTAGTTGCTAATCAAATAGGAAATATACATTACAATCAGTTAGTAACTGATTTTTTTCTACTTCACCAAGCTTCCAAAATTACATATGATTAGCAAATCGTCATGCATATTAGTAATTTTTTAACTACATACAACAATTAATGAAACTATATGCCAGGTCGCACTAATAAATTAGCAGAAAATGAAGATCTACTCACCGCGTTAAACACCACACAAGAGTGCACATCACATAAATTCCTCAATTTTGGTTAGGTTATAGATTTATTTATAAAGCACATCTCCAGTTGTCAATTCAAATGTGACAGTTTCATACTTCTCAAGCTCTACAAAAAAGAATTGCAAAATTATGATTAGTTTGTAAAACGCTAAGAGCAAAAAAAAATAGTAACAATAATAAGGAAATTCAACTAACCTTCATGAAGGACTTTTTGAATTTTCCTCTAGTTCAAGAAGTTATAAGCATCATCTATGAAGATTCGTTGACTAAAGGGGTAAGAAATTTATCTTCTTCTTCATAAACTACAAGCAACAAATTTGATATTAAAAGCTTTTGCGTAATTTTAAAAAAGAAACACATACCTCTTCGGATCTTTCGTCATCTTTCTACTAACAAAATTAAATTCCTTTTCATGTACCAAAAACTTTATCACCAAGAAAATCAGTACAAACTCACAGGCATAACAAACCCCAAAATCAAATAGCATATGAAGAATCTAAAATCAAAAAATTTTTCACAAAGAAATTTAGCACAACTCACATGCATGATAAACCCCAAAATGTAAAAGAAAATGAAGAAATCTAAAATCAAGTAAAATTTAATGGGTCGGAAAAATGAAGAAACAAATGAAAAAAGCTTAAACAGAGAAATCATGGAGAATCTGAACCTCGAAAAGGGATTATAGTTGGTCTTATTTGCTCTACTATGATGAATTATTGTTGCGCTGATCTTTATGATGCAGAGAAAATTTCAGATTGAAATGCAGAATAGAGAGAGTGAAAAATATACAAAAGAAAGTAAAAATTACGTGGATGTCTCTTAGTGTAGGTTGAATGATAGGTTGCACTATAAATTTGTGAAAAGTCATGTTTATCCTTAGCTCTAAAATTTGTTGACATTTTTACACCCATGTCGAAATCAGCTCTTATATAATATAGAAAATTGAACACGTTTTTCACTTCTTAAGAAAATATTGAGATTATTTCTCCTTTTTTACTCTTACGTATAGATAATATCTTAAAGAGTTGAAAAAAGAAGATAATATCTTAAAAATTAATGTTCTCTTCAAGTTCAATCTAGAAATAATCATGAAGAATTTTTTCACATATCAAATAAAAAATATTTGTATCCAATAAAAACGTATCAAGAAACATATCAAAAGTAATATAGAAAATATACAATTGAAATTTTATTGCATAATTTTGTAAAAATTAAAAACAACCAAAAAATCAATAAACTTATCGAATTCATACATAAAAATACAAGATTAAAATTACTTTTCCTCCAACAAGATGATTATGATATCACCACAAAAAGAAAAGCAATAAACATGTTGAATTTTTACAGAAGAAATATAGTTGAATTTTTTTTCAAAAAATCTATTTGAGATTTAAAAAAAAATAGAAATCAACAAACATATAAAATGCATATATAATATACACATGTCAACATTTTTTTCAACATACCAGAAAACAAAAATATAAGATGAAGCATATATAGAATTCAAATCTATACCTAATTTATATACAAATATATTTTTTAAAAATATTATTCAAAAATTATTTTACATTTCTCCATAATTAGAAATATACATACATATATATATATATATATATATATATATATATATATATATATGAAGAATATATAGAATTTAAATCTATACCAAATTTATATACAAATATACTTTTTAAAATATTTTTTCAAAAATTATTTTACATTTCGTCATAATTAGAAATATATATATATATATATAGAGAGAGAGAGAGAGAGAGAGTGTTCAACATTATGTTTGCATATGATTTACTCATATTCATACAAAATTAAATATTGTTATTTAAAAAAAAAAATATAAAAGTACATGTGAAGTTTTATTTTATTCTGTCTTGAATTATAATTGAATGAAAATTCACTTTATATGCTGATAGAACTTAATTATGTTTTATTGATACGAACTAATGTCAGTTTCAATCTAAATAGACTTTTTTTTTTTTGTATTTTTATGAACGTTGAAATCCACGAATAATGAATAATGCTAACATCTTTCATATTGAAAAAAGGATACATTGTTTTACTTTTCAAGATTTATATTTAAAATATAATTTATTTTAAAAAAAAACACGTTCATTAATATATAAAATATATTTCTAAAATAATGGAAGAAGTGCGGAAAAAAATTATAATGAGAAAAATGAAATCTTTGATTATATACATAGGATTTTTCTTTTGGTTATATATATATATATATATATATATATATATATATATATATATATATAATGAAATCTTTGAGAGATAGATAAAGAGAGATCTACGGAAGAAAATTCAATTAAAAAAGAGAGAGAATATGTATTTGTGAGAGAGAATCATGGATTTATGTAACAACCTAAGAGAAAATAAAAGATAAAAATATGAAAATATCGTGTGTTTTTTCCCCTAGTTTTACTGTATTTATTTTCTTATTATGTAATGCAATTTAAAGAGTATTAAAAAATGAATTTTATGCAACTTTCCCTTTTTAACCATGGGTTTTCGGCCCCCGTTTGGAGTATCTATATAAGCCCAAATCCCTTTTATTTTAGAAAGAAATCCATGGGTGTTTCAACACGAAGCCCATCATAAGGCTTGTGGAATGGAATCATAGGCTTTGAAAAAAAAATTACGTATAAAAAAAGTAAATTTTAGATATATATCGACATGTTTACCATTAATTACTAAAAATTCCAACATTTTTCAAAATCTCTTAAAATCCCAACATTTGACCTCTGGTGGTACAAGTTAATTACATTAGATACATACTGTTGATACATGTATTAATTAACTAAGTCATACAACCTTCCATAAAATCAGCATTAAAGCCAACTAATTAAGGTAAAAAGTAAAATCAAATCCCGCAATTAGTGGGAATCCGTTTATTACTCCACTTTGTTAAAACATAAAGTCTCTTTTAAAAACTTTTTGAAATTTAAAAATTCTTCATTCTTCTTGTTCAGACAAAATATAATTTTTTTTGTTGATTGTAATTTCATTTCTTTGATATGAATATTTCGGTATTTTATGTTATTCCGGTATTTGGATTAACGAAATCGATTATGCTGGTTATAAGAGTGATGGAATTGTGGTCAGTGAACATGTTAGTTATGAAAAACTGATTTCTACAATTGAGGTAGAGTTTGAAATCGATGAAGCAAGGAAAAAAATAGAAGCTCGTTACATTGTAGAAGGTAATGCTTGTCCGTTGTTGTAGATACATGTTGTAAATTTACTAGATACATGTTGAGCAAGTTTCATTCCGAGATACATTTTGTTATAAAAATGATAAATTCTGGTCTATTTCGTATCTCAGTTTAGGAAGTTATGTTTAATTTTATTTCTTGTTGTGTTTTATGTTCGCATATATATCAGAAAATGTACTAGATACATATAAATGTCTTAGATACATGTTGTAAAATTTATAGATACATGTTATACAAGTATTCAATGTTGTTAATGAATATAGAAATCATTTTTTTCATATTTATTGAGAAAAACAATTTAAAATTTTGTTTTGGTTGATTCAGCTATGTCGTACAATGTCGTTCGGAGGAGTGTGTTGGGATGTTTAAAGCATCATGTCGTCGGGGTACAGAAATTTAAAGCATCATACATTTGGAGATTGAAATTGTCGTGAAACATCATTTAAAAATTAAGAAATATTGAACTGATGATGTTATTATAGATGTTATGCTGTAGTAAAAGATTGTAAAGATTTATACTTTAAAATGATGAATCATTTATACTTTCAACAAGTGTACTCTCATAACCTTTATGGCGCGATTTACAATTGAGCATTCTTTCAACTAATTTGCCAAAAGATCGGATAAGAGAAGGTATGTTAAGGTTTTTTTTTTTGTTGCAGGTGTTGTTAATTTTGTGTACGTTAATTTAAATTTGTATTCCATGTTATGTTGATGATTATTTTACAGATTGATTTTTGTATTTTTATGTTATTAACGCCGAGATACATTTGTTATGAAAATGATACATTTTGCTAATCTTGTATCTCAGTTTATGAAGTGTTTGTTAATTATGTTTTTTGTTGTGTGTTAGTTTCACATATATATCATAACTGTCCTAGATACATAGTAATGTTGTAGATACATGTTGTAAATTTACTCAATATATGTTGAGCAAGTTTCATTCCGAGATACATTTTGTTATAAAAATGATAAATTCTGGTCATCTCGTATTTGAGTTTAGGAAGTTATGTTTAATTTTGTTTGTTGTTGTGTTTTATTTTCGCATATATATCAGAAATTGTACTACATACATATAAATGTCCTAGATAGATGTTGTAAAATTTATAGATACATGTTATACAAGTATTCAATGCTGTTAATGAATATAGAAATCAGTTATTTCCATATTTATTAAGAAAAATAATTTAAAATTTTGTTTTGATTGATTCAGTTATGTCCTACAATGCCGTTCGGAGGATTGTATTTGGATCTTTAAAACATCATGTCGTCGGGGTACAAAAATTTAAAGCATCATGCGTTTGGAGATTGAAATTGTCGTGAAACATCATTTAGAAATTAAGAAATATTGAACTAATGATGTTATTGTAGTTGTTATGCTATAGTAAAAGACTGTAAGGATTTATACTTTTATATGATGTATATTTCCTAAATTTGTAGATACAAGTTTGCACAATTTGTAATAATTATAAAATATAATTGTATATTGTAGGACTATAAATTTTGATATAATGTGTTAGTCAGGTTGAAGGTAAATATGCATCCCAAGTAAATAAAAATGGTTAATGATACATAATAATGTAATATTTTGTTATTTACAATTATTATATAGTAAAATATGTATTTTTTTAACTAGATACATTTAATTTAATAAGATCTTTCTCAGTTATTTTTATAGATACAAGTTTAAATATTCACTTCTATAATATAATATGTCATTAGTTTTTGAATATAGTACCATTAAGTTGTGCTATAATATATTATACATTTAAGATACAATAGGTATTCATTGGTACAAAAAACTATTGTAGATTCTTAATAATGTAATATTGTGAAGGTTAATGCCATTATATTCTAATTTACGTTTCATTATATTAGATACATATGATTGTAAAATATTATAAAATATGTATCTAATACTATGTCTTTATAAAGTGGAAGAACAAAGTATTTCGACACATAAATATATCTGAAACGCTTTAGCATTGCATTATAATGGGTAACAAAATAAAGCTATTTTATCATTAAAAAAACATAATGTATGAGTACCTAACATTACCAACCTCATCAAAAAAATCTTAAAACTTTCTATCAACTTCCTAGTTTTTGTAATATCCAACAAGCAAACAAATAAACAACTACTTAATATGCAAAAAATAGTCTGTTTCTTTTGGTGCGAACTTGCTTCTTGGTCTTAGTGGATCGTCGTTCTCACTAATCAGTCCTGAAAGATGCATCTTGAATTGCAAGATCCTTAGCAACGTCTGAATTGTAGTAATTCACATATGCCTTATCGATGTACACTTTGAAAAAATAATTTGTGATAGTGTATCTGCTGATTGAAAAATTCGTGTTCTTGTACTTCTTCCTCAAGTAGTACATAATAACATTCAGATGTTGTTCAAATAGTAATAAATTGATTTGTTACAGCAATCAGTTGTAATAAGTAGTAATTAGCTACAAATTATTGATTATGTATCTAATGTAATAACTTTATAAACACTGGTAACTGTCAGATTAACAAATGAACAACATATATATTCATATCGAATGATACTTTTTTTGTTATTATGTATCAAATTCAAAGTACATTCGGCTAAAAAACTTCAATTATCTTTACAAACAGTAGAGATGCAAATCTTACAAAAACAAGTTTTGTTAGCACGATGTTTAGCTTAAACAACAATAGATACATTTCAATAAATTAACTGTAAGTACCCGATACAAGTTAATACAACATGTATCTATTAAGTAATAACTTGTATCTCTTACAATAAAACTTTCAATAAAATTTAAACATAAATAGATACTTATCAAAGCATTAAGAAGAACTCAAAGATACAAGTCAACATAACATGTATCTATTAAAACACTTGTATCTTTTGTTAACAGTTGTACCAGATACAAGTTAACATAACATGTATCTATGAAGTCATAACTTGTATTTCTTATAATATAATTTTCAGTCAAGTTTAAACACCAATAGATACATATCAAAGCATTAACAACAACTCACAGACGCTAGACAACATAACATGTATCTAATGACAAGAAACTTATATCTTTTGTTATATTAATTACAATATCAAAATAAATCACAAGATACATATAAATTATTAGCAACAAAAAATCAGATAAAAAATAAATTTTCAAACGTATCATTCATCACAAAATATGTATGTTGACCTAATATTGAACAAATTTGTACATGCAATTACCTTAGGAAGCTCATCTCTACAAATTTCTTTGTCAGTTCTTCTTTTCTTGACGGGAGCTTTACTTGCAGGACTGTTGGGTCCTCTTTTCTTAGAACTACTTTCTTTATTCTTGTCCTTCTTAGCAAGCTTTTGACGTAATTTCTAAATAGTTTTGGGATCATTTTTGTGTTTTAACTTGTTTTCATGAAAACCATCACTTTCAGAGTCAAAATCTCTCGAAACGAAGTTTACAACTTCTTGAGATTCTTTGATGATAATTGAGAAACCCCAAGACTAATAGAAGATCCCAACTCTCTATTCATGCTGATAATTTAAACAGTGAAGCATAAAAAAAGTGAAATTGAAGAAATCTAGCTACGAAAAGACAGAACTTTCAGATAGCTTTACTTGCGGCAAATAATTTTTTTGAAAACTAAAAACGTAAAAAAACGAATTAAATAAATTGAAACTGAATTTATGGGAGGTGGGGGGGGGGGGGGGGGGGGGGGGGGAAAAAACCTTGATTGAGTTTTTTGAATCAGATGGAGAAGATGATAGAAAATGGCCAGATTTTGCGCCGAATTTTGCGCCTTCAAAGAGGAGATTTGGAGTCTTTTTGGGTAAAAAGAGGTTTTTTAGTTGTAAGTTAACTTGTATCTGAAAGGTAGTAAAAAATATGAAATATTGGGATTTAAGTAATGTTTAAGAAGTGGAGGGATTTTTAGAAGTTTAGATAGTTATGTTGTGGTTTTAGGTAATTTTTCCATTAAAAAATTACAATTTTACTTTCCTTTATTTATTATACAATATCACAAATCACAAATTAATTATAAATATTTCATATTTGCAATTTCTTTTTAATTCATATATATAACTTTACCTTCTCCTTCTCATACTTTTATTTTCTTATAAAGTATTTACAATCAACAACAAACCTCAATTTTTCAAAATTTACATTTATTCTTCTTCTCAAATCTCTATTTTTAATTCATAAAAATCCTACGAAAACAATCTTAAACGCTACCCGAAACTTCCCAACCCCCAGCAATCAGCCGCCATCCCTATTTCTCAAAATATTATATGTACTTACATCTAAGTGTGCTGAGACCCCCTTGAGTAATTTTAGCTCCATTAATTATCACTAGTCGATTCAGATTATGACAACCCATCAAAATAACATCCAAAAGGATGTGGCTAATTAACTTTTTCACATTTTGATTATAACGATTAAATTTAAGTAATCTTATATCAAAAATTTTACTGCTGCTATATGATACAATTGAAGTACTTGAACTTATTCAAAAAGTCAGCAAACTTTGTCTAGTGAGATTTTTTTATTCTCTATATATACAAATCTGACATCACAAGCTTAACTTTGATTTAGGGATAAAATTAGTGACGGAATTCGTAGTTAATTTGAGTTTTTCTTTTTGGGTATTGAATGTTATGTTATAGTTAATCAACTTAGCTCGATCAAATTGTACATATCATTCTATATGCCTTATTCTTTCTAGATTTTGGATTAGACACCTCTCTATTATATATATATTTTTTTCAGTTTCCTCAAGTGCATATTCAAATGTGTATTAGGTATATTTAAAATTAAATTAAGTTTTAGATTAAATTAATTTAACAGGCATGCATCTTTATTGGAGTACATATGTAATTGGAAGAAATTAAGGAGAACTCAACCACACAAGCATGCATCTTTATATTACACAAGGAATTGGTGCGCAGAAATTAAAGAAAACTCAACTATTTTATGATCACATATGTATTTGACAGAAAATAAAGAAAACTCAAGTGCTAGCTCTAATCGACTGACAGCTCTAATTTGTTGGCATGTTGTTGGTCTCTCTTCTCCCCCCCACTTTCCGATACAAAGCCTCATCCTCTTTGCAGCCTCTAAGTATTCCACGGCCTGAATAGGTTTAAGTATGTTGAGTACAATTTCCTTCAATGTTTCCATCCTCAGCTCATCAGCTTCTTCCATTATGCCCGCCAGTGTCGACCATGTTCATCTAAAGCTTCGTCTGCATTCCCACACTCTCCCATCTCGTTTTTAATTTTGCTTGCTATCGGCTGGTCCACTATATCCTCTTGTAAACTAGCCAACTTTGAAGTAAGTATCTTCTCTTGATTAATTGTCTTGGCTTGCAACGCATCGATCATGTTCATCTGTTTCGATGTCAGCTCACCAAGGTCACCCACCTTTTTCCCTTGAAGGAAATCAGCGAGATGAGAGTCGATGTCCATGCCACAGAGCACGTACACGAAACGAAGGAAAGAAGAAGGTCTGCAGCCAGCGATCCATAGGACTGAGTTGACTAAAGGGGTGCAGGAGACGGGTGCGAAGAATGGTGACACGTCGATTTGGGCTCGGCGGGTACGATTGTTAGTATAGTCTTGGAAATGTTGTATGATTTTTTGGATGAGTTGGGTGAGTTGATGATCATCATTTTCGCCCTTTTTGGCCTGAACTGCAGCATACTGCAGTTCAGCCAGTTCTTCATATTGAAGATCCTTCCATGCACAGTGCATGCTTTCTTCTTCCGTTCGATCACTAGTAGCACCAGTGCTGGGGTTTGAAGTAGTGGTCATTTTATTTATTCTGTTTCTTGGTTTTTTCTCATGTATGCATTTGTAGAGAAATACTATATACTGTATATGGGAAGCTAAATATATAGCATGCTGGTCTACATGAAAAGGGACAAACAAGAGTGTTTGAGATATTTTTTTGTCCACATGCAGCACCAGATCAACTTTCGTCCTAATCTATGAGAACTATGTAGTACTAACTTTGGATTGGGACTTCATATTATTTCCAGATAGTACTACAAAACTTCCCTTTCGTCCTCATCTAGCCTTAACTAATTTGCCGGGATATCATCCTATGCTAATTATGACAACATTTTTATTTGATGTCTGGTAATTACTCAATTCATGGTAATTTTGGTCATTAAAGTTATACCTAATATTTTATTTTTTAAGAGTCATCTAATTTATCTAGTTAGTTTTCATGACATTTTAAATGAAAATATATTTTCAGTACTTATGTAACGA
This sequence comes from Capsicum annuum, assembly GCF_002878395.1. Taxonomy (NCBI): domain Eukaryota; kingdom Viridiplantae; phylum Streptophyta; class Magnoliopsida; order Solanales; family Solanaceae; genus Capsicum; species Capsicum annuum. The sequence goes on along the minus strand of NC_061112.1, from coordinate 125,246,237 downwards.
CCTTATGACTCATGAGATACAATAATTTTCACCTTTCCTCCTATTTTGTATTGAATTCTTATAAAAAAAATAATTCGTTTTACAGAACATAAATTTATATTTTTGTAATAATATTTCACAAGTTATATTTCAAAGTGATTCCAATTTTAAGAAATTTATGTTCACTAGGCATAAATTTGATTGCTAAAGAGTAAAAATTAAAACTTTAGTTATTAAAGAAACAAAATGAAAAATTAACTCATTTAAAGAATAATAACATCGGGTTAGGAAATTTCTATCACTGAAGGAATAAAGTAGAAAAAATGGGCATATTCGTTGTATCTAGTCTAGAAATGAAACAGCTGTATACTCATGTATTCGCTAAATGAAAATATGAATGCTCCAAAGTCCAAACTAAACCAACAAAAGTGAAAATGTCATTCATTGGATCATGATGAGCGATGCATGCTTGCCTTGAAACAACCAAACAAATTTAGCAACTTAATTGCCAGAATAGGGAGTATCATATTATTGATCACTTCAAACAAAGTGAAAAACTTGTGTACATTGACGCATGATCTGGTGCAGCATTTTAACTCTCTAACCCTGGGAGGTCAGTCCTTGGAATCCTAAATATTGGATTCCTTTTGCGACCCTCAAGGTAGAGTTGGTTTCTAGTCTAGCTAGAGGCGAGCGGCCATAGCAAGCTGCTTCTTTGAGCTATTTGAAAGCTGCCTGTTTAAGCTACTTGCAAGCTGTCTATTTGATTGCAAGTCTGAAGAAGTTGCTGTAAGGTTTTTCAGGAAGCTGCTTGCAAGCTATCTACTTGATTTCAAGCTTGTTCAGAAAATTAGATAATGGACATTCATAATACGGTGTGCTTGATTCTCTTACTGGCTTTCCTGCCATACCTACTCACTATATGTATCCTCCAAAGAAAATAAACAAGCAGAAGAAGAGGAGTAATTAAGCATCTTGAATTCAAATATTCAAAGTCTTTCTTGCTATCGAAATCTAAAGCAAAACTATATGAAGATAAATTAATATTAATTTGAGCGATTCTACCTCCCTAATAAGCATAGAAGTTATATATAGCTAGGTCAGGACCACATTCATTTATTTGAAATGATTAATTCTGAAACGCGGGAGTAACTAATTAAAGTTAAATATTGTATAGCACCTAATTTACCTATACAAACAATACTAGTACTAGGGATGTATTTTCTTTTGTTGAAGCCATGTCGATCCCATGAACACGTCATTTCTTGTACTCCATTTGTCCTAATTTATGTGAGGTAGATTGATTTAGATTTAATTTTTTTTTTAAAAAAAACAAACTAAAATTTATGATCTAAAGTAAATCATAGATACTTGTGTGACTATATATTATTTCATTAAAGGTAAAAGAAACATATTAAAGTTAAATTATTTATGTAAAAATGTGTCCTTTTTTTTGTTACAGATTTTCAAACTAAAGTCTACAAAACCGTGATTTGCAGTAACTCCTTAACTTGCGACCTTGACAGTGATATTTTTATTGGTACCCGATATAATACTATTGACATTCCAATTAACAAAGTCTGAGCGTGTGAGGAGTGTTAGGAATCTCACATCGAAAAAGGAAAGACAATTGGTCTTCTTATATGGGACTTGGACAATCCTCCCTCCTAAGCTAGCCTTTGAGGTTGAATTAGGTCCAAGATTCATTCTTTACATGGAATCAAAATGTTGAGAATCCGACATCAAAAAAGGGAGAGACAATTGGTCTTCTTATATGGACTTGAACAATCCTCCTCTCATGAACTAACTTTAGGATTGAGTTAGGCTCAAGCTAAGCTCCATCATTTGACATCGTACCAGATTCAAGTCCATCCCATTTCTTTATTCAATGATATATGTTGGGCTTCATATTATCATGTCCACGCTCCAGCTAATGAGTTTTGGACATGCGGGAGAGTATTGAGAATCCACATTGTAAAAAAGATAGGCAACTTAGTCTCCTTATACAAACTTAGCCGATCCTACATTCATAAGCGAGCTTTAAAGTTGAGTTAAAGCTCAAAATTCATTCTTTATGACTTGACCATATTCTCCAACGAGGTCGTGGATACGGGCTTGATGGGTACAGTTGTTGGCATAATCTGGTAAATATCGTACAATTTTCATGAGTTGGGTTATAGTTGATTTTCGTCTTTTTTGACTGAGCTGCAGCATGTTCAACCTCTGCCACTTCTTCACATTGCAAAGTCATCCATTCATTTCTTCCTCCATTCGATCTGTATTAGTGTTGCAGCTTAAACTACTTGTCATTTTAATTATTCTATCATGCATTATATGCATAAAGGAAACTAAATGTATAGCCGGCCCCATTACATGAAAAAGGACAAAAAAACAAGCTAATTTTTGACATGTTTTTGTTTGTCCACATATACACGCGCGGCACAGAGACAATATTCTACATTCCTACTTTCATTCCCGTCTCATCAAAGCTTTAAGTTGCGGGGTTATCATCCTACATATGCTTGCTTCTGATAAAAAAATATTTAGTGGTCACTCAACTTACAAAGTTACAATAGTTTTAGTTGAATGTAAATCTGTCAATGGGGCCGGGCCAGGTCAACCCGAAACCGGCCCGTGCTTTTTAATCAGTTCATGGGCCGATTTGATTCTGGGCCTGTTTTAATGGGCCGATCCAATATGGGGCCCAACAATAATTTTTTAAGAAACAACCCTGGACCGGTCCAACCAGGGTCAACCCGGTCAAAACCGGAAAAAAAAATTAAAAAGTTTTTTCTCAAATATACTATATATATATATCCACCTATATACATTTTAAATACGTTAAACAATATACACACAATATATATACACTATAACACACTATATATATGAATTCGGAACCAAAATAAGCCATGAAATTAAAAAAGTGACCAAAATAGGTCACCTATTTAAAAACTTACCAAAATAGGCTAAATGTAATAAATTATTACGTTTTTCACTTTTTTCTTAACGGTCAATACGGTTTGTAAAACGTAATAATTTATTACGTTTTGCACAAAAAACAAAAAGCAGTGTACTATCACATCTTCGTTGTGTCAAATCATGTAGTTTGTAATAATTTATTACGTTTTACAAACAGTGTTTATAAAACGTAATAATTTATTACAAACTACAAACAGTGTTTGTAAGTTGTAATAAATTATTACAACTTACACATAACCACATCACATCACCTTTACTTTTTTCAATTTTAAATTAAACCCACCCCACCCCTTGTAGAACCCTCTCGCCCCACCCCTAACCCACTCAACCACCCCTGCTCCTGCTCCTGCCCATGCCCTTTTTTTTTGTTTTTTAATTTTTTTATTTTTTATTAAGACTTTGTTCTCTTCCTTTTCAAGTTTAAGTTGTTAGTAAAAAATTAAGGTAGCTAGTGTCCATTTTTGGATCCATACTAAGCTCCACAACTAAACTTCATTTGAAGAATTTTCATCGGTCCCCCACTCCCCTTTATTTAGTTCTTTTATTTTTTTGTGTGGTAAAAATATGAAATTAATTTTTTCGATTAATGTTTCATATTAGTTTC
>NC_061112.1:125185699-125239672 GCF_002878395.1 Capsicum annuum | reverse complement strand
GAAACTAATATGAAACATTAATCGAAAAAATTAATTTCATATTTTTAACACACAAAAAAATAAAAGAACTAAGTAAGGGGAGTGGGGGACCGATGAAAATTCTTCAAATGAAGTTTAGTAGTGGAGCTTAGTATGGATCCAAAAATGGACACTAGCTACCTTAATTTTTTACTAACAACTTAAACTTGAAAAGGAAGAGAATAAAGTCTTAATAAAAATATTAAAAAAATAAAAAAATAAAAAAATAAGCAGGGGCAGGAGCAAGGGTGGTTGGGTGGGTTAAGGGTGGGGTGAGAGGGTTCTACAAAGGGTGGAGTGGGTGGGTTAAGGGTGGGGTGAGAGGGTTCTACAAAGGGTGGGGTGGGTCAAATTTAAAAGTGAGAAAAGTAAATGTGATGTGATGTGGTTAGGTGTAAGTTGTAATAATTTATTACAACTTACAAACATTGTTTGTAGTTTGTAATAAATTATTACGTTTTACAAATGATTTGACATAAAGAAGATGTGATAGCACACTATTTTTTATTTTTTGTTTTTTGTGCAAAACATAATAAATTATTACGCTTTACGAAACACAGTTTGTAAAACGTAATAAATTATTACGTTTTACAAATCGTGTTGACCGTTAGTTGACCGTTAAGAAAAAAGTGGAAAACATAATAATTTATTTTATTTAGCCTATTTTAGTAACTTTTTAAATAGGTGGCCTATTTTGATCACTTTTTTTATTTTGTGGCTTATTTTTGTTCTGATTCCTATATATATAGCTATATACTACTTTATAACTATATGTTTTATAAAGTAGTATATAATAACTATATATATAGTGTGTGTATATATTGTAGTAGTATACACTGGACATATTTTGGTTTAAACCGAAAAAAGTGAAAAATCGAACTGAAATTTAATTTTGGTTTGGCTTTCTAATTTTTCGGATTGGTTTCGGTTTCATATTTTAGAAATTCGATTAAACGGTTTGGTTTTTGGATTTTCAAAAAAATAATTTGGATAAATCAAAACATATTTGTTCATGTAAGTCTCCTAAATTATAATATATTGTTTTACTAATATAACATATAAATATTGTTTTATATTAGTTTTACTTTAGACCCTAACATTAACATGAAGGCTGCAATAGCGCTCAGTAATCCTCAGTTCGTTAGTTCATTTTAAATTTCAACATCGCCAATGGCAGTCGGCAGTCGTTTGCTCAGTTCATCACTGTTGTCATGTCAATGGCCACAACTCATCGAGGTCGATATTTATAGTTATTTCATGTGTATTGAATTAATTATATTTGGGAATGAAAAATGGGTTTGAAAAAAGGATTATTTTTCTAGAAAAATCACAAATTTCAAATGCTCACTACTTTAATCTTTAAAATCAAAATAAAAATCCGAAATAACCGAACCGAATTTGTAAAAGCCAAACCAAACGGGAATAATTTTGGTTTGGTTATGGTTTTCTTTTTCCTCAATCCGAAAATCGAAAAATTGAATCAATATTCAGTAATCAAACCGAACAAACCGAATGCCCACCCCTATATATAGTATATACTACATTAGAATTTAAAAAACATATACACAAATACACAATTAGTCAATTACACATGTAATCATGTATACGACTATATATTAAATATATATACTACTTTAGAGTTTAGACTTTAGAGTCTATAGAAAATATATACACATATATACGTACCATGCAATGCAATATATGTACTACTTTAAATAAAACATATACTACAATATATATACTACAATATATATAATACTACAATATATACACACACTATATATATAGTTATATACTACTTTATAAAATATATACACGTATACACGTTAAATATATACTACTTTAGAGTGTATACAAAATATGTACACACATATACGTACCATACAATATATGTACTACTTTCCAAATAATATACATACAACATATAAACACTAAATATATACTACTTTATAAAACATATACACATGTATACATTAAATATATACTACTTTAGAGTCATATATACACATATATACGTACCATACAATATATGTACTACTTTAAATAATATACATACAAATGTACAACATACAAACACTATATATATACTACTTTATAAAACATATGCACATGTATACATTAAATATATACTACTTTAGAGTCTATAGAAAATATATACACATATATACGTACCATACAATATATGTACTACTTTAAATAATACACATACAAGTGTGCAACATATAAACACTAAATATATACTACTTTATAAAACACATACACATGTATACGTTAAATATATACTACTTTAGAGTCTATACTATATGTACTACTTTAGAGTCTATAGAAAATATATACACATATATAGGTACCATACAATATATGGACTACTTTAAAAAATATGCTACTTAATATAATAATTTAATAATACTCGAGGTTTTGAACTTAAAAGAAATTTATTTTTTCATTATGTATATATATATGATTATATGTTTGTTATGTTTAATTGTCTATTACTTAATGTAAAACATGATATTAAATTAGTAATATATTAAAACTAAGTATGTAATTCAAACTAGAAATTAAATTTAAATGGAAAAAATTACAAAGTAAGGAGTGAATGAATGTTATATTTTATTGATTGTAAAATGATCCAAAATTTATAATGTACATGAATGAAAAATCTACAAATTTTGCATCATTTTTTCCATCTCATCCATGTTAATATTAACAGAATTGGCATAGGATAGTCAAAATCAATGGGGGCAAAACCATGCACTGGACTTGATTGTGTTGAGTTCTCCCTTGAAGTCGTAATTTCTTCAAGATTCTGTTCGTCTTTCGGCTTCAGCTCCATTCCTTGACTTCTTTGTTCCGCTCTAATCCAATATCTAAGGCAAACTAAAACATTCATAGCATTGCTTCCCAATAAGTGTCGGTTGTCTCCAAGCTGTAGTCGTCCCTGACTAAAAGTGCTCTCCGATGCAACGGTTGACATTGGAACATTCAATATATCTCTAGCTAATCTTGAAAGCACAGGATATTGTCTTTCATTATTCTTCCACCAATCCAACGTGTTGATCCGTAGTCTACTATCCTCTATCGGAGTTCGAAGATAATACTTAAGCTCTTTCTGAGAAGTTATTGTGTAAGTTCCGCCTCAACAATGTTCCAAACATTTAAAATATAAAAGTGATTAGAAAAACCACTACGTATCGTCCTTTTAGAAGATGATGGCTCCTCAAGAGGATGAGGAGCGACAGTTTGAGTGATATTTGTCGGTACATCTATATCAAGTAAATCAGCATAATGGTTATATAATTTTTCTATGTAAATGTTCGCATCACTCATAGCCGTAAACAAATCTTGTTGTTCTTTATCTTCAGATTTAGGTTCAGTATTTATCTCTAAGTTAGAATAAATAAGAGAACTAAAGTGGGACACAGTATTATATTTCATACATGGATTTAGTATAGCATCAACCAAGTAAACAGGGGGAATCGGGAAAAAATATTTCTTAAATTTAGAAAACATAGCACTAACAACTTCTTTGTAACCTTCTTTATTCTTATATTCTTTGAGCAAAGCAGAAATATCGGCTATATATGTTAAAATATTACAAACAGTAGGATAATAAGCACCGAAAAATCCAACAGTAGCTATATAATTTTTTTCAAAAACTTAACAAAATCATCAATTACAGCCCAATCAGAATCATGCAGTATACATTCAGCCGAATCGGAAAATGAACCATAATATTGGTTAAATAATCATTTCTATTAACAGTACGACCAAGATCATAAGTTAGAGCCATTCTACATTGAATATTTTTTAACAATGTAGATAAATAATAAACATATTGTGAATGAAGTCTAAAAATATCGGCCCGACAAGTACTTCTAGGAATACCATTAAACATAGGATTATAAATTTCTTGAATATAATGAATAAAAGCATCCGAAGAAGGAAAAGTGAAAGGCAAACAACCCACAGCTACCATTTTTGCTATTTCTTCATGGTCCCTCAATTTATTATAATTCTTAGTTAACTGACCGGTTGTTGGGTTTATTCTAGTTTGTGTTAGCACACCAACAGCCTCACCACCTTTTGCAATAAGAAACTCTCTAGCGTGATTATCTCTTATATGTTTCATTAACGAACCTGTACCCCCTTGATTGCCTTCTCTTTTATGCTCATATACTTGTTGACAAATATTGTATTGCACCTTAGTTTTTTCCCTATAGGTGTAAAAAATTCTCATGCAATACTAGTTTTTCTACGAGTTTTAGGGACAACGTGAGGACGAGGAGGAAGATTAACCGATTCAGATCTAATATTAGTATTTTCTACTGCGGGTGTCTCACCAATAGTTTCATCATTTTCATCTAAATCAACCGCATCTACTTCATTTTCTTCTTCTATACCGTATTTTTTTTGAGCTTCTAAGTAATCCATATCGTGAGCACCTAACCCTACTTCTTCCTCAAAAGGTTGACTAAGTAGTACCTGAGGCACACAGGTATATCTACTACTTGAACTACCTCTACTGCCACTAATTCGCTTTTTACTACCACTACCACTTCCTAGATAAAAAAATTTGACACTTTTACCTAGATTTCTTATTTATCCATAGTATAAATCAAACTAAAAAAATTTTAAAATACACAAAAATAACAAAAATAAATATTCATCAATTAATACACTAATTAAAAATTAAAAGTAAGAGATGAAAAAACAACACCAAATTTTGGAAGTATTCAAAAGTTGCGACTTTAGAAAACTTCCACTCGTATTTGTAATCGCAGAATTAAAAAATAAAATTGAGCTCTTTAGGAGATATATAGAATATTTGAGAGAGAATGAGATTCTAAAATGTAGGGTATTTATATGAATTTATTTGAATTTTAAAAAATATTTTAAATTAATTAAAAAAAAATAAAAATGGGTCAAATAGCCATTTGAGGCTCCAAACAGCTATATAGCCGTTGGGCCCAATGGCTATTTTGGCCCAAATGGCTATTTCCAGCTTTTAAAAAAAAAAATTAATTGGGTCGAGCCGGGCCGAGCAATCAGTGGGCCTGGTCCGAGTTAGGTTCAGGTCAATCGGGCCCAAAAAAATTGGCCCAGCCCGGGACCGCTAGCCCGTTAGCTCATGGGCTCACCATGCCGGGTCAAACCGAGCCGGGCGAGCTTAATAGGTCGGGCTTACCAGATCGGGCCGGGTCAACCTGGCCCATTTGACAGGCTTAGTTGAATGTTTTTATAAGATGTTTCTTATGTCTGTTTCATAAATAGAAGTATGAATAGATTGAGCTATTTTTCCCCTATTTCTTAATCCTAGTATTTATGTCTGCCAAGAGTCGATCCAAAGAACATGATGACATGATGGACAGTGACAGAATTAACTTGAAATTGATGACAATCTTATTGTTTCGTGTAGGGATATTCTTTAGATAATGGGGAGCCCGTGGGTATGCCATGATGGAAGGACCTGTAATAGAGCTGCGGACAAGATAGCTAAGGCGGGTAGAAGGATGGAAACCAATCAGCTTTTTGAGGAGTGGATACTTCTTCCCTTTTTTATTCGTAGAACTATTGAAACAGACATGGAAGAAACTTCTTTTGTAGGGTCCCTGGAGCCCGTAGTATCATATGTTTGTACTAATAGTAGTAACTATGTCTGTTCTAACAGTAGCACCGATGGACACCCTCTACAGCCGTTCTTGAATGCAGCTTTGTATGATGCATATTAGTATTAAATAAAATTCTCCTTTCAACAAAAAAAAGTATGTGAAGAAGAATTAAAAATATATATCTTAATTGTGTTTTTTCTATCTTTTACTTTTTCACAAGGTTTTATATAAATAAAGAACATATCTCCTAGTAGGTATAATCACAAGTTAATTAGAAATAATAAAGCGTAATGTAATGACTATATAATGGTCATAACTTGAAAACGACTAGTAATAATTACAAATAAAAATTCTGTAACGAGGGACAACAAATACAGGGCTTTGGGCTGTAGGTGACAAAAGAGTTTTAAAATGAGGTGTAGGTGACACAAGTCTTAATTATTGAGTGGAGGTGCCAATTACTTTATTATGGATTAAGAAAGTTGAAAAAGTTTGAAAATAGCCCACAAGTTTTTAAATTTACACTTTGATTCAAATGTTTACCTATATAACGGAAAACGGAGGGAAAAAGGTGTCTTTCTCTCTCTTCTCACCCATTGTTGTTTTTCTCTCTCTTAGCAATTTTTTTTGTTCATTGTTGCTGCTACTTTATTCATCATTTTCTAGTTCATTATCATCATCTTCTACTTCATTATCATCTTCATCTTCTTCTTGTTGACCATTTGTTGTTGTTGTTGCTGTTATCGCCACTGTTTCTATTTGGCCAATTTCTTAAGTCAAATTTTGTTTCAATCATCACTTTCCAATTTGGCATTACTTCATAGGATACCTTGGTAAGTCAAATTATAATTTTAGTTGAATGTGTCATCAGGCTAACTGTTATTATGTTGTTGTTTTTCCAACAATGGATAGAACCCAATCATGAATCCAATATAAGATCCATCTGTTTAAATAGATAAATCATCTGTAGCGACAGATAAGACTTCTATTTCAATGGAAGACTAATATGTTGGATTCATGTTTAAATAGATGGGTCATCTGTTGCAACATTTGACACATCTATTGCAACAACTTAGTTATCTGGTGCGATATAATAAATATCTGTTTCAATAGATTAGTAACCTGTTGTAACAGAACCTGAATACGATTCCAACAGAAGTATTGTCTGTTGCAACAGGGTAAATATCTGTTACAACAGATTACTAACCTGTTACAACAGGTATGTCATCTGCCGCAACAGGTTAATTATCTGTTGCAACATGTCACTCATCTATTGGAATCAGCTTCAAAGGTGATTTAGTACTATAACATCAATCCCGACAGGCACTTCATCTGTTGCAACAGATATTCAGGAACGTAACATGAATCCCAATAGGTAAGTAATCTGTTGCGACTGATCACTTACCTGTTGCAATAGATTACACATCTATTGGGATTCATTAACGGCACTATGAAATCACTATGAACTTTTTTTAACAAATGACTTTATTTAGGTACCACTATTAGAGAGATCACTAATAATAGGGGTGGATTGTCATGGTCAATGGATCGATAAAAGCAATCGATATGTATGGCATTGGAAGAAGGGTGAAATGCTAGAGACGATAGCTATGGCAGTCCAAAGTGATATTTTGTATGATGATTTTGAGAACTTAATCATCATCTTTTGTGGGCTGAATTGTCAATCGGAAGAGCTCGCCATTAGCTACATGCACAGCTCCTTTGAAAATCAAAGGGTACTACCTTTCAAGATAACCGATCAGGTTTGGTTGCGTGCTTATCTAAGTGATTCAACCAGGCCGGTGTTAAGGGTGTACATGGTTTAAAATATAAGAGAGAATGAGAACCAGAACGTAGAAGTAGAAGAATAAGAAGACTTCTTTGATGATAGGTTGGATGATCTATACATGAATATTCCAGATGGTAATCAAACACCTATGCCCGTTATGCGACCAATATGATGTGTAGTTCTTCTCAATCGACACAGTCTGGAAATCTTCAAGACGACGGGACCGGCTTTTTTATTGGAATGTCATTCAAGAACAAGAATGAACTATCTAACACTGTTTATTTCTTTCTTGAAAAAAAAATTCAGAATAAAAAAGGTGATTAATTCGAGCAGTGTCTTTTGCTTCAAATGTGCTAATTCGAACTGCAAGTGGTGGTTGAGAGTGGTAAAGTGTGCAAGTTCTGACAGATTCGTCATTCATAAACATAAAAAGCATCACACATATAGTTCGGAGAACATCTCGGGCCAAAATCCTCACGCCACGGCAAAGGTCCTCGGTGAATATTTCAGGAGTAGTTTCCCCGATTGCAAAGGACCTTCAACAAGGGTTATCGCCAATCAACTCATTACGAATTTGGGTGTCCTGTTCAGTTATTGGAAGATATATACGGCCTTGGGGATTGTCAAAGACCTGGTTAGGGGGACACTCGAGCATGGGTATGCAGTCCTAGATGCTTACCGTTACCTGGTTTAGTCCACAAATCCCGGAAGTAAGACGACATTACTCTGGATGAAAATGGAAGGTTCAAGTACCTTTTTGTATCCTATGGTGCTTGGATTCAAGGTTTTCAACATTTGAGAAAAGGCATAGCCGTCGACAATACCTTCTTGAGGAGCAGGTATAATGGATTTCTGCTAGCGGAGGTGGCGCAAGATGCGGAGAATCACATCTTTTCTGTTGCTTTTTATGTAGCGGACAAGGAATGTAATGCCTCTTATGGATTTTTTTTTGAACAACTGCGAAGCTACATCGAAGATACCAAAGAGTTGTGTTTTGTATCAGATAGGTATCCAAGTATTCCAAAGATGGGTTCACTTTTCTTCACTTCAGCTTACTTTGGTTGTTGAATCAGGCATCTTGGAGAGAACATTCGAAACAACTATCACAACGAAAGGGTCGTCACCCTTTTTTATAGAGAAGCTAAAGCATATAGTAGAGAGGAGTTTTTAGAACATTTCAATCCAATAGCGGATGTTAATCCCAAGGTAGCAGAATTTTTTGCATGTGTCAATTTCGAGAGATGGAGCCGGGCATTCTGTCCAACAGATAGGTACATTCTCATGAATATAATGTCTTATTTGATTTACAAGTTTAGTATGATGTCGTACTAAGTGATTCTTTTCTATAGGTACAATATTATGACATCAAACATAGTTAAATCGGTGAATTCATCGTTTGGTGATGAAAGAGAATTTCCCATCAAGACTATGTTTAAAAAAATAAGCAAGAAGTATAGCGAATTTTTTAATGAAAGGCGTGTGCAGTTCAAGTGCCCAGAAAAAAAAAACCCAATTTTTTCTCAAAATCCAAAAAAAATATCAACGAACGTCAGTTTGGAGAATAGGTTATTATCTCATAAAATAGCATATTACAAATTCAGTATCACTGGTCATGGTGAAGCTGCTACGGTCGATCTTCAAACAAGATTTTGTACGTATAGAGTTTTTGACTTGGACAAAATACCTTGTCCACATGCTATGGTAGCGCTTCGAGCTCAATGCGGTAATAAATATAGACCTGAAGCTTATGAGCACTCCTCTCAATATTATTCGGTGGAAAATATGAAATGGCATATAGTGGGCATATTACTCCGGTGCCTCCCAAAGAATCTTGGGTTGTTCCTGCAGAGCTTATAGGGAAATTAATACCTCCTCCATATATTGACCCAAGCACTATCAAACCGGGAAGAAAGTCATTTAAGAGGAGGCGTGGAGTTGGAGAATCATTTTCATCAAGAAGAAACAAGTGCTCCATATGTAAGTGCACTGGCCACAAAAGAATTGCATGCCCGAATCGTAATCTAGCATGATCGTTGTAATTGCAGAAACTTGAGTTGTTGATGGTTTGTTGTGGACTTTTATATATTTAACTCATTGTTGTGAACCTAATGTTATCATTTATTATATATAAAATATCTTTTTAAATAACTTGTGAATCAATAAAAAGAGGCAAAATATGAACTAAATAATACAACAGACCATAATTAGTCTCAGCAGTTCCACAAACTGGAATATTTTTCTCCAACAGATGACAAATCTGTCGAAACAGATGGATAATCTGTTGACAGAAACCCAACAGATGACCAATCTATTCCAACACACGGTCCACCTGTTGAAAGAACTCAAAAGACAAAATTGCTAGTGCTACTGGATACAGCATTGCTCTTTGCCCCCAACCATCGACATGTTAATATGTATGTATGTTTAGATTAGAAGAAATAGAAAGAATAAAAATTGAATAAGAATTAAAATGCCAAAGTCGACTAAAGAGTAAATTTTTCACTCAACGAAAAATAACATACTTTAGGTTTAGATCCGATATAGAAAAATTAAAATACATACGCTAAAAGAAAAAATACATTCTAATTATTATTATCATCATCATCATCATTAATGATAGCTGGCCAATCAACTTACAGTAGCAGGGCTCTCATCAGCCTTTGCATCTCTCTGAACACTGTCACTCTCACATCGACCAGCTCCCTTTGCAAGTCATTAACCTGTCTCTGAAGTTCCCGCACTGTATTGCGTAGAATAGCAATGTCCAAAATAGGATCAGCCATATCTAGAACATGCATGAATTGATAAATGTTAAGAAAAAACTATAAAATGTAATACAACATATACGACCAACTGGTAAATTTACACCAGAAAAAAACTTATCTCAACGAGAAAAGAATATGCTCTTTGAAGAGATGACACAAAAAGAAAAAATGCAAGAAATAAATAAAGTTGAGTAGAATGAAGATTAAGGGGGGGCCTATTTATAGAGGATTGAATCTAGACGTGTCAGGCCAAAAGGAACGACTGTTCAGCTCCATTGTATTAATTACATTCAAACTGGTGGCATTTTATTTTCTATGAAAAGTCGCGACTTTTTTTTTACGTTAATACTTCTCACTTTTTCAAAATGGTTTGAGACTCGATAATAGTAGTTATTATTGAGCTGTTGTAACATATCGTCCATCTGTCATAACAGATTTAGCATCTGTTTCAATAGATGGATTGAATATGTAACAGATGGTCTGTCAAAATAGATTTACCATCTGTTTCAACAGATAGTTTGTATGTGCAACAGATGAGACATCTGATGCAACATATTTATTATTTGTTGCGACAGATGGACCATATATTGGAGGAGATGTTTTGATTTCTTCTAACAGTTGATTCATCAGTTTCAACAGATGGAGTATTCGGTTCATTAACTGTTTTGAATGTGTTAGATAAAAAGTCACAACTCTTCACCTCTTTTTAATAGTCCCTCTGTTTCGTATTAGTTGGGCCCTATGGGCTTGGCACACCAATTAAGAAAAATATAAATTAGGTGATTATTTTACCGAATTGGCCCTATTAATTATGCTTTAAAAGTATAAATGTGAATTATATACTTCATGTAGTCATTTAATAATAGGGGTATTCTTGGAAAAATATAATAAAATTCTCTTGATTTTATAAATAGGACGACTAAATTGAAATAAATATTTTTAGCAAGAAGTAATCACATGCGTGCAGATGAATAAACACAGTCTAGTCTATCGCAATAGATTTACCATCTGTTGCAACATATGGATTATCTGTTGCGACAGATGGACCCTATGTTGGAGGAGGTGTTTTAATTTCTTCCAACAGCTGATTCGTCAGTTGCAATAGATGGAGATTTTGATTAATCAGCTATTTTTGTATGTGTTAAAATAAAAAGTCACAACTCTTCACACCTCTTTTTAATAATCATCACATACGTGCAGAAGAATAAACAACAATGTCTGACATGTCCTGTGGGGTAGGAAGAATAAGGTGTGTGCAATGGATCCCATTTTCATGCATGCGATTTATGTATATTATTGATCAGGCTACCGTGACAGACACACATAAAGTGCAATGATTTTGTGAATGCAGTTTTTTTACTGATTAGACACTGATCCTTCAAACAAGATCCTACAATGTACAGTTTAGTTTGATAGGTACAAACTGATAAGGCCGAAGAATTCCAAGATGGTGGTGTCAATACCCTATTTCAATTTAATGACGATTTATACTCATACTTTTGTGTCAAATTTGGGGAAGGGTTCAAGTTTTTGGCGGCAGTGTAAATATTCAATAGTGATTGGACAGTTTTAATGGCGCAATGTTCTTCTTAAAAGGCCTCCGAAGCCTCGCAATGCAGCAAACAATGATGGAACCTATAGAAATTCTCCTAGTACAAATTTATATAGATGGATTACTAGAGGAGACTTTTATACAGCAGAAGGTGCTTGGGAGAATACTTGTGCGTGAAGGAGGGGTGGAGAAGTCCATATATTATCTCAGACCTTGTTTAAGAGGAAACCCAGGGTAGGAAGCAAAGTGTAGCGAATTTGGGCAATGAAATTGACATGAGAAACGAAAAAACTGGATGAGCTTCAAATGTGGAAGTGTGTCCAAATATAAAAATTCTCCAGTCGATGAAAAAAAAAAAGAATGGTCAACAGAACTGGAGCTAGACACTTTGCTGGAGAATGCAAATAGCGAGCGTGGACTCAATGAAAACTCTCACAAAGTACAGGACCAAAAGAAGAAGCTTCGTGAGCATGGAAGGTGGTGATAATGTCAGTCAGAATTGAAACCTGAACCAATAACTCCTGAATAAAAAATACGGGAAGCCAAGGCGTTAATTTCTGAAGTCTAACTTGTATGCCATGCCTTCTGTTTGTGGCTATGATCAGATCAATGGAACTAGAAACAAAAAGGTCCAAAGTTGGGCCGAAATCCAATGCCTTGTTGTTTCCACTACCTTTGACCTGACCAGAGCTATAAACAGGAGGCATGAGATGCAATTTTAACTTGAGAAATTGCCACCTTGGCTTAATCCCATATTTTTAAAGCAGGAGTAGTTGGTTCAGGTTTCAATTCAGACCGACAATATTACCACCTTCCGTGCTCGCGAAGCTACTTCCTTAGAGTTCTAAGCTTGGATTTTGTCGGTCTTCGTTGAGGCTGCTCTCGCTAGTTGCAGTCTCTAGCAAAGTGTCCAGCTCAAGTCCTTTTGACCATTCTTCTTTTTCTTCAACGACTGATGGATTTTCATATTTGGATACACTTTCACATTCGCAGCTCATCTAGTTTTTTTCATTTTTCATATCAATTTCATTAGCCAATTTTTCTACACTTTTCTTTCCACCCTGTGTTTCCTCTTAAACAAGGACTGAGATGATATATTGCCTTCTCATCCTCCCTCTTCCCGCTTAAGTTTTCTCCAAAACACCTTCTGTTGTATAATAGTCTCCTCCAACAACCCATCCATATAAATTTGGACCAGGGGAATTTCTATTAGTTCCATCGTTGTTTGTTGCAATGCGAGTCTTCGGAGGCCTTTCAACAAGTCCATTGAGCCATTAAAACCAGTCCAATCACTATTAGATATTTACACTGCTGCCAAAAACTTAAACCCTTCCCTAAACTTGATACAAAAACATGAGCATAAACCATCATTAAATTATAACGGGGTATCGACACTACCTTCTTGGTCCCTCAGCCTTATGAGTTCGAACCTAACAATCTTAACTGTAAAATGTCATATCTTGTTTGGAGGATTAAAGCCTAATAGGTAAAGAACAAACATTCACAAAATCATTGTATTGGATGTGTGTTTTCATGATAGGTTGATCAGTAATACATACCTCCAACATATGAAGTGGTTCCATTTGCAAGCAATTTATTCCTCTAAACCCATCTTTACTCTAGCCTTTAATGCTGGCCAGGCAAAAGTGGATCCAGTTTCACTTCTTTTTGTCTGCAAACAAGAGAAGTACATTTGATGTCAAACAAGAGAAGAACAAAAAGAAAAGAAAATAAACATTATGAAAGGGTAACACACAAGTAAATGAATCAAAAGATGACCAATATGATGCAACAAATTACTTATCTATTCAACCGATGAGGTAGCGTTGCAACAGATAGATGACATGTTGCAACAGATGGCTCATCTGTTGGAATAAATCAAACTAGCCTTGCTGCTGATTTGATTTCTTCAAATAGGTGCTCCATCTGTTCCAACAGCTGATTCATCAGTTGCAACAGTTGAGGAAATTATTGTAACACCACCACCAACAACATCAACAACAAAAAAATAATACAATATATTCCAATACCATCCACAACACAAACGTCACATATTCCAACACGACCACTACCCCCAACAACAGCACCACCAAAGTACCAAACAAATGATATAAAAAAAACTATACTGACAACGAGGCTTTTTAAGTTCTCCCAACAGATGATTTTTTTCACATATTTTAATAAAAACAACGGTTCATTCATTCAAGACTTAAAAGTCACCTCTCCTTCAATTTTTTTCAAAAAATAGAAAACTGGTAATAGGTAAATCATTGATAGCAAAAGATGTAAATATCTAATTTAAATGACATATAAAAAACAAGACGAGATGGAAATAGCAATTGTGAACCGTACCTACAATGTCAAAAAAGCAAAGGGATCAGAACATCTAGTTCAACTGAGAAAAGATATTAATTAGTTGAGATCCGAAAGGATTCTCATTCAAAAGAAGAGAGAAATCAGAGGAAAAAAAGGAAACAAAGAGAAATAAGAATTGAGAATAAAGAAGAGTGATGAGTTTAGTCTTACTTTATGGCTGAAGGAGTCGGTGACATTGAAAAGACCAGATAAGACTACTCACTCAGGAGATTTTTGAGTTATACAAGTAGTACCGAGTAATATTTTTTACCACCTTAGTATTTTAACTTTTTTATCTCGGACAGAAAATACCTAAATTGCTTTAAAAAAGGATCTTGAAACCTTAATTGATTAATCTAGGACAGGGTACTAATACCTTAATTGAATAATCTAGGACTAGGGGGTGAATTCTCATATGGTCAACTACAACTTCAATTGAGTTTTCTGACAATTACATGGTGAGACGGTATTGCGTTCCTCCTGACCAGAGTCATGATCGATCACTCTGAGCCAAACCGATTCTTTCTACCTCATATGTTATACTAATACCTTAATTTATTAACCTAGGACAGGGTACTAATACTTTAATTGAATAATCTAGGACTAGGGGTGAGTTCTTATATGGTCAACTATTGATTAATCTAGGAATAGGGATGAGTTCTCATAGGGTCAGCTACAACAAATGGCAGCGCCTATTTAATAATTTACAACATATGGGTATTCTGTTGTGATATATGATAATCCATTTGATAATTTACAACAGATGGGTAATCTGTCCCAACAGATGACTTAATCTATTTGATAATTTACAACAGATTCATGATTTGTTGTTACCTAATCTGATTGATAATTTACAACAGATGCAAAATCTGATGCAACATGTTGAACATTTGTTTTTATAAAATTTCAATTGAGTTCATATGTTATACTAATAGTACCTAAATTGATTAATCTAGGACTAGGGGTGAGTTCATAGGGTCAACTAGAATACTTGGTCAACTACAACTTCAATTGTTTTTATACAATTTCAATTGGGTTCATATGTTAGACTAATAGTACCCTTTTGGCAATTGCATGATGAGAGATTTAAAAATCACGCATATCTTTTATAATTTTAAAAATGATTAAGATCAGTTCGGACCAAATTAACATTTTTAAAATTTGTCATTATTTTTCAAAATACAAATCAACCCATACAAAATGTTTCATCATTTCAAATCTCGAGTTCTCGCTCTTTCTCTCTCATTCTCACTCAACAATACAGTACAGACAATAACTACTCAACAAATTTGCTCAACCCTTCACAATAGATAGTTTTTCTTCTCATTTTCAACCACTTATGTGTTATTTTTGACTTCATTCTTGCTTGTATCAGTCGTTTTCTTTGTCTTCATAGGCAACGAAGTTCGAGAAGAGTTCTATATTTGTTTTTTTTTTCTAAAAAGTAAGGGCTTTTATGTTAATGATGAAAAATAAAATTTTTAGTTGTATTATCTTTGAGAATGGATTTACAATTTTAATTTTTGATGGTAAAATTGTAGGAAGAACTCGAGAAAACCCTCATTTCAATCGCAGTATTTCGTTGACTGTCATGGTATTATTGGATGGTGTTTGTGGTGTTGGTGGTCGTTGTGGTGGGACTGGTGGTGGAATTGGTTGGTGGTGTTTGTGGTAGCTGTTGGTAGTATCGGTATTCGTGTTGTTGAGGCATTGGTTGGTGGTGTTTGTGGTGGTGTCTATTGGTGTGTCGGTATTCGTGGTGTTTGTAATGTATTTTTTAAAATTTATGCATACATCAATTTTAATATAATTTTTATTTTTCTATTATTTGTAGGTAAAATATGTCTCCCATAAGAAAAGAAAGTGAAATTGGATCAACGTCTGACCACCTAAAAAAAAGGCTACAGTATAGAGGGATTCGGAGGAGCTTCCTGAACAATCTCAGTTAGGGAAAAGTGAACCTAAGGAGAGATATGAAAACAAAATTGAGGGAGGTGGACAAGGGTCTGTAGACGGTGATGAATAAAATGAAAGTGAGAAAAAAGAGGAATTAAAGAGTGAGAAAGACAAAGAGGATGATCATCAACATGATGATAATGGATCACCAATGGGGCGTGAATTAATATCGACATCCCAACATGATCCTGTCAAAACTCTTAGTATTGACAGGCTTCAAGTTGCGATGCTAATAAATGCCCAAAAGCAAAACTAACTAGTCAAATTGTACTTAAATGACAGATGGAGGAAATTTTTGAACATTTTAGGAAAATTATGAAGAACGAAAACATAGATGAACTTTTTAAGAAGAGCTACTTTGGACTCTTTCTGGAGCTGCCTGAGGACCCCCCTGGGCATTTCCATTTCCCTATGATGATGGTATGTGGGCTTCTCTAGCGCAAGATCAAGTACTTGGGAATGATAAAGATCCGGAGGAGGAGGCAAAAAGAATATGGATGAAATCTGGATCAACTACTGTGGCGTGCCTATTTGTTTTGGTTCGCAAGAGTTTGCCATAGTGACAGGCTTGAGATGCCATTGTCCAGAAAAACCACCACCCCACAAAAGATCCAAGGCAAGAAAATGCAAGGAAAAAATAGATAGGTTGTTTGACATTGCTCGACGTGGCTACAAAGTATTGGATTTATTTACAGATCTCGAGGATAAAACCATACCAAAGCAGTACATGGAGCAATTGTGCTTAGTTTGGTTTGCCCGTTCGGTTATATTGGCAAGAGACGTCAACAAGGTCATAGAACATGATTTGTTGGCGCGTGCTGAGGATTTTAATAAATTCAACAATTATCCCTGGGGATATGACAGCTTCTACTTGACTGTCTAATATTTACTGACAAAGTTATCCTCAGACATGACCACATTATACAACTTTCTTTGGGTTTTCATGGTAAAATTAAGGTTTTCATGGTAAAATTAATCATTAATTTTACTCATCCATTAATTTATATTGAATATAGTCATTATGACTTTTTTTGCTTGCTTAATGTTTACAGTTTTTAGGCTTGGCATTTGAAGCCATTCCTCCCCTCCGAAATTAGGTAATTGATTACCCGGATGAGTTTTCTCATTCAAGGCTGTTTAGGCGGTTGGCTGCAAATAGCAATATCAATATTAAGGAGGCAGATCTCTTTAACCCTCCGGATGATGTACTACATCTTCTTCAAGTAAAATAATTTTACTCAATAAAAAATATTGAACAGATATTATATCTGGTGCAACAGATGTTATATAGGATGCACCAGATGGGACATATGTTGCAGCAGGTTACCCATCCTATGCCAATCGATGCAATATATAGATAATCTATTGTAATAGATGATTGATATCTTGCATCAGATTACTCATTTGTTGCTTTGGTTCTCTAAACCCGAATCCTAACAGATTAACCATCTACTACAAATTATGCAATATATGTGTAATCTAATATAATATATTGTTAATCTGTTGCAATATACAGATCATCTGTTGCATAACAAATTACCCATCTCAGGCAACTGTTGCAACAGATTGGTAATCTGTTACGATAGATGATTGATATTTTACATCAGATTATCCATATGTTGCTCTGTTTCTCTGAACCTGACTCAAATGGATTTTAACCATATACTGCAAACTATGCAACAGATGGAACTTTTTTTTAAAATGTAACCCAACTATGAAAATTATTATATTATATAATTTAAATATATCTGTCTTTTTTTCTTTTTTATAGGTTGTGCATCCATGGATCGTGCCTACTGAGAAGGAGTTGATGGTGACTTCTTATATTACTCTAGGTCATGTTGATACTATAGCAGACCCAACGGTGGAGTTAATAAAGAAGGAATTGGCTGGAACAATAGCCATAAGAAGAAGAGTTAGGCAAGGTTAGCCTAATATTGAGGCTCTTCATGACCAACCTACTAAGGCAAATTCGGGTGCTTCTTTTGGTGGAGTTGTTGGTGTTGATGGAAGGCATGCTGATGCTACTACCACTCATGATGATAAGTGTGTTGATGTTTAAAAAATATGTTGGAAAACACCCCTTTACACCCTTATAGAGGTCCCTCTCACCCCTTTTCACCCTCGTGTTCTCATTGCGAATGCGAAGAGTGCAAGGACAGCCAAGATAAACTCTTTGAAAAAATAAAGGCTATCTTTAAAGCTGTCGAGGAATTCAAATTCAAAAGGTGTGTCATACAATCCAAGAAGGTGGGGGAGCCACACACTCCTATAGTGTTGGTTAGGAGAAAGAAAAGAGAAATTAAAGATGTACTCTCTGATCGAAAATAAAAAAAAATTACAATTCCTCCCTCTCCAAAAGTTGTTAAAGTTCAAGGGCCAGTCAAGAAGGTGGACATATACGCGGAACTTGGTGCTGAAGAGAAGAGAAATCTATGACAGGCTAAGAATACCAAGCCAGGCACACCAGATTACCCCAGGCCTCCCCCCCCCCCCCCCCCCAAAGCTTCCAGACTATGACTGATATGCGTATGACGTACGAGGACAAGGCAAGTTTACTTTTCCTAACCTAGCCTTCTAATATACCCCATGAAGAAGAAGCTACGCAACAGATGTAAAATCTGTTGCAATAACTGGGTATAATGGTGCAACTGGTAGTGGTTCTGTTGCAACTTATTATCCATCTATTGCATAAGTTGTGTTGGATTATTGATTCAGAGAACCCTATACAACAAATGGACCATCCGTTGCATCTTTAAAACTATTAACCTATTTAAAAATTGACTTCTTATATTACAACATGTTGACAAAATTCTTTGCCTCATGAGAAAAAGGCAATTAACGTACCGGGAAGCTTATGATACTGCCGATAAAATAATGGACCTCGACTTCTGCAAGAAGCTCAAGGATAGGTATAATCAACATAATGGGGAGGCGTCAGCCCTTGGCGTGGGACTTGATTTTGTAGTTTCTACATTGGACTTGGATGAAGAAGAAATGATAAAATATGTTAGAGGGGAAAGGCCAAATCCACACGGCAAGAGCTGAACCGAGGCAAAGAGGATTCTTGTAGTCATTACCATGAACGGCATGCATTATCGGCTGTTGAGATACTACTCGAGGAGGGAAATATCAACGTTTATGACTGCAACGAACCTCTCATCAACGATTTCGATCCTTTTCTCCTCGTGGAGCCACTGATAGAGCTGTTGCCCATCTTGTTGAGGAAGAGTAAACTGATGAATCATTTGCCAAAAGAAGTGTTGATGAATAAATTATGGGATTTTGAAGGTCAAAACAAGGGAATGATCCTTTCAAAAAATATTGTCGGTTACGCGAGCGGCTTGCACGCTCTTGCACACATCAAATATTTGTTGACCGGCTCAGAAATGGCTGAGCCAATGACTTTTTTCTGCAACAATGTTGTGGCAAACCTGCAAGAGGTCTGGGCTTATGGGGTACTAACTGGATGCTTGGAGCCTTTGTATATAGAAGAGCCTGTGAAATAGCAATTTTTAATTTCAAGTCACCCTTCACTTTATTACATGTACATGTCGTGTCAATAATTTTTTTCTGATAAAAGTTGAGTTTTTTATAATGCAATAGATTGTCAATCTGTTGTAAAATATATTGAATCTGTTCTGGCGGATAGTTTATCTGTTGCAATAGGTTGGTCATCTGTTGCATTGTACCGACGTTATTTCTAGGTAATCTAAGTCTAATCTGTAGCAATAGTGGGAAGACCTGTTTGATAATTTCCAATAGATGACCTAAATTTTAAAACATATTCCTAAATCTTTTTTATATTTTCCAACAGTTACACTTGAATAACCATGTGCTTGACAATACTAAACCAGTAGAAAATACATACACCACCATGAAAATTTCAGTAATTAAGCTTGAATATCCATGTTCCCAACAGCACCAAACCAGTATCAATAACAGCAGCAATGTAGTATCTTCTTACTCGATTTTGTTTCTCTTCAGAAGCCTTGACTTTGTTCAACAAACCCCAGATTACACGATTTGCTTGTGAAGGGTGTCGTTCTTCATGACAATCAAAGTAATCGCATCCACCCAATTTCTATAAAAAAAAAACACAATTACAAAATAATTACAAGTCAATAATTAATCAACTAATTAAATAAAAAAAAACATTACCTTTGAAATCTTACAAGTAAAAAACCTACTACCAGAATTTTGTTGAGTCCAAGAAGTCTTTAACAGAGCTTTATGACCGCACTTACAATATCAAAAATCTTTGTCACAAAAAATAGTGGAAGATGCGCTCGACATTGTCAAGCTCAGCTGAAAAAAATGAAAAAAAAATGAGAAAGAGAAAGACCAAATGCAAATAATTTGAAGAATTTGGATAGATAAAAAAAGATGACGACGAAGAAGAAGATTTGAGAATTTAGGGCTAAATTTTAGGAGGAAGATGAATATATAAGACAATGAGGGGGTGACCGTTAGGGGCCAAATGATGGCAAGTCAGCAAAAAGTGTCAAACTGACACATTTGATACCTATTTTATTTTACGTGTTTAAAATGAACACTGTCTACTTGATGCCTATTTTATTTTAGGTGTTTGAACTGAACGCTGTCGATGGGTTTTGCCTTTTTTATTTCAATTCACTTTAATTTTTTTACACGTAGTGGCAATTTTTTATGTCCAACAAAAGTTAAATTTTTATAGTGCAACAGATTCTCCATCCGTTGTAACAGTTAATCTACCTGTTCTGACATATAGTTTATCTATTGCAATAGGTTGGTCATTTGTTGCATTATCTCGATGTTTCTATCTAAGTCCATCTATTGCAATAGTGGGAAGACCTGTTTGATAAATTCCAATAGATTACCTACCCGTTGCAACATATGTCTAAATCTATTTGATTTTTTCCAATAGATGTGTCGTCTGTTGCAACAGATACATTATCTGTTGCAATATTTGAATCTAGTATTCCTTTTCAATTAATAAGTTTAAATCTAAGGAAAAAATAAAATTCATAGACAAAATAAAATAAATCAAAGCCTTCAGAAATTAGATGAAATAAGTCAACGAATAAATAAAATGTAAAAAAATTGTTATGGGTACAGATCTCAATAAATACATCAACAATAATTTAAGTATGATGCCAAGAATTACTTTGACAAGCTCAAACTATAAAGATCTACTCAATATGGACAATGTTCTTCATCCGGTGCTATGAAATTCGGCTTTGCTCGTCGTGGATCTTTATTGTCGCTTACTTACAGTTTATGCACTTTCTATTCTCTGTATTTCCATAAAAAGAGTAGCATATTGTCAATGTTGTTTAGCAGTAGCTTCTACACCCACCTGGGAACCCAGAATTGGTCAATGTTAATCACGGAGCTACAACAAAATGGAAAAGAATAACTCATCTGTTCTAACAAATCAAACAGGTCTTCCTCCTATTTTAAATTATCCCAAATAGATTATATTTCTATTGGAATAATGAATCAACTATTAGGACAAATTTCTATATGAGGAAGACCTGTATGATAATTTCCAACGGATGAACCATCCGTTACAACATATGAATCATCTGTTGCAGCAGATAGGTCGTCTGTTAGTACAAATAAAAGCGGTATGAAAAGCTATTTGATTTGCTAAAACAGATGAGACATATGTCGGAACAGATACTTGATCTTGTGCAATAAGTTAGTCAACTGTTACAATAAATGTATATATCTGTTTGATAATTTTCAGTAGATATGTTATCTGTTGAAATAGATATGTGTCTATTTGTTTTGTTAGTTGAAAGACATATATATTTACCTTCTTCAGCTTGTCCTGCTCTCTTTTGGACATTGTACATTGCTCAGTGCAACACACTGACATAGGAGTTGCAATTTTACTTTTTTGGATGCTTGATAAAGCCTTAGAAATCACTTTTCTTCTCCTCTTAGCCCTAATCTCTAATGGAGAAGATGGAATAAAATCCTCTTTGATGGAATGAGACCCATCTTAGATGTCAATTTCTTTAGAGAAGCAGTTAATGCATTAATAGCATTAATCACTACATCATGTTTCACCGTGCAGTCTTAACATTTACATGAAGAACATTCGATGGGAGAGACAAAATCTGTATAACCAGTATGATCATACTCATATGGTTTGCTTTAAATATTGTAAAAGGAGCATCGTTAGCTCCAACAACAGCACCACTACCACTACCAACATCTCCATCACCACTAAGACCATCAACAACAATAAGCCCACCCTCCAAAATTATTTTTCTTGTAATGGTTGTTGCTCCAAACAATTTCATTTTTATTCTATCGATGACTTTAGGATCCGATAAAGTTTGCATAGATTGTAAAGTAAGAAAAAATGGTATCTTCAACTCTCGATTGGTCGAAACTAGCGACAGATGCATAATCTAACATAAATCATTACATATATTAGAATGATGATTAGATCATTCAAAAAATTATTAATTAAAAGAAAAAAAATAATTATAATTATACTTACTGCATCCTTCGGGGGGTTGAAGAAATAAAGAAATTTTGTATTTTTATCAGTTTTGGCCGACAACCATCTCAAGATTCTTGGACAAGAAACTCCTTCCTGGTAGTTCACTTATTGTCTCAAATAAGGAATGGCTTCAAACGCTCAAGCCTATAAAATAACGCCAATAAATCAAAATCATTATTGAGTAAAAAAATGAATGATACTATAATAAAAGAAAGAAATATTTAACATGAAAGCCCATGGGAAGCCTTATAAGTTGACTGTCTTTGGCGCTAACGGAGTCAACAAATATTTGACAGTCATTTTGAAGCTTTCATAACTCCAAGGATAACTGTTAAATACCTCAAGATCCTTGGAGAGATTTATTAAACCGAGGCTTATGTTGTTAACGTCTCTCGCCCAAAGAATATTATGTACAAACTAAACCAAGCACAATGATTGTCTGTGCTTCTTTGAAAGTCCTTTACCTTTCAATGCTTCTATCAAATTTTTGTTTTTGAAGCTTGGACCAACAATGGACACCGGGCCATCATGATCACACGTCTTTCCTTCGCCTTTTTTGGGTGTGCAGGCTGCTCTTTTTGGGTTAGAATAGGTATAACTTGAGAAGAAGGATAATATTTTAGTTCAGCAACTATGGAAAACTCCTTCTAATCAAAACAAACAGGCATGCCACAGTAATTTATCCACACTTTATCCATCTTATCTTTGTTTTCATACTTAAACCTACGCTTGAGAAGTTCACATACCATTTTCATTTAAAAACGAGCATTGTTTTCCTCCGATAAATCAAGATATTTCCCAAAGTAGTTGTACCTGAAATAAGCATCCAATTTTTGTTCTCAAAGTATTTTTCTGAAGGCATCAAAAGACTTTCCCACGGCTGACTTAACCATGAAATCACCCGTGAAATCTGTGGCACTATTACACTGCATTCTCACTGGATAACAATCAATGTTGAAGTCTTTGACCAACTCTTCAGTGGAAGGGCTATTAGCATTTGCATCATCTCTTTTAAAATATTCCTTATACCCGTGTTCATAATATTCTGCTCCTGATTGAGATAACACTTGTAAAGCAAGCTCATAGAGTGGTGGATGTAGCCTAGCTGCTTCACTTGTTCCTTTCTTGGACTTGATTCGGTTTCTATTCTTTTGAGAATCATATTATCTAAACTATATTATAGTTGATTAATGGATCATTAAAAAGGGATAACAGTAAATCAAACAAGCAAAACAGTAAAATAACAGTTGCAATAAATCATTGATCTGTTGCACCAGGTAGTATATCTGTTGCAGCATACAACCAACCTATTGTAGTGGATGAGTAATCTGTTGCAATAATACAAAACATATCACTCATCTTTCAAGATAGATGAATGGTCTATGCAACAGATCACACATTATTGTGACATATGAGTGATCCGTTGGAACAGTTAAATAACCTGTTGCAATGGCTGAGTAATCTATTATGATAATACAAAATAAATTACTCATCTATTGAGAAAAATGAATGGTCTGTGCAGAAAATCACACATCTTTTGCAACATCATCTATTGCAACATATGAGTGATATATTGAAACAGTTAAATAACCTGTAGCAATGGCTAAGTAATCTGTTGCGATTATACAAAATATATCACTCATCTGTTGAGAAAGATAAATGGTCTGTGCAACAGATCACACATCTATTGTGACATCATCTGTTGCAATATATGGGTGATTTGTTGGAACAATTAATTAACCTATAGCAATGACTGAGTAATTTATTGCGACAATACAAAACATATCACTCATCTATTGAGAAAGATGAATGGTCTGTGCAACAGATCATACATCTGTTGCAATATATGAGTGATATGTCAAAAATGTTAACTAACTTGTAGCAATGGCTGAGTAATTTGTTGCGATAATACAAAATATATCACTCATCTATTGAGAAAGATGAATGGTCTATGCAACAGTTCACACATCTGTTGTAACACATGAGTGATCTGTTAGAACAGTTATCAACGGTCAATATTGTTAAGATTTCTTCCAACATAGGATCATCTATCATGGTAAATGAATGGTCAGTTGAAAAAATCAAGTCTTGGACATTTTCTATTGGAAGAGTTGATAGGATTTTATCCTATAGGAAGTTCATCTGTTGCATCGGATAATTAATCTGATCGATCTTTCGTTGCATCAGATGGTTAATTAGTTGCATCAAATTTTTTATTCAATGCTTAATCTGTTGCAACATATAATTAATCTATTGCATCAAATAGTTAATTTGTTGCATCGGATGATTAATCTGTTGCATCAGAATTGTAATCTGATGGTTTCTTTGGTGCATCAGATGGTTGATCTATTGCATCATATGACAAATTTGTTACATCAGATGGTTAATATGTTGTACCAGATGGATAATCTGTTGGAGAAAATAAAAAATAGTAACACTATTTTGTTCAACAAAAAAATAGCAATATCACCATTTTTACCAAGAACAAGAACAAAACAAATTTACCCAAATTATTGTTTTATTTTTATAAACACAAACAATAAAATCAAACTTCAAAAAAATGCAACAAACAACAAAAAAAAACATAATTCACTTCGAAAAGAGAACAGAAGAAATACCAGAAATTAGAATTTTATTCAGACCGCATTTCAAATTAATGCAACAAATATTGAAATTGTTAACCAATATTATAAGAGAAGTTGTCTCAAGTTCCTCATTTTCTTCAAAACTAAAAAGGCAATATATTTTTACCTGTGAAAGAAAAAAAGGAACGGTGAAGAATTCGAAGCTGTTGTGGCCGGAGATCAAGGTTGTCACGTCGTTTGAAAGTTGAAGTCGAAAAGAAACTCGAAGCCCAACTATTTGTAGTCGGATGTTGAATTTGCCGAGGATTGAAATGAGAAATTTGCAGAATAGTTAGTTGGGAGAGAGTTGAGAGAAGCTGTCGAAAAAAGGATGAGAGACAGGTTGATTTGAATTGAAGAGGGGAACTTGAAGCCCAACTATTTGCCTCCGGAGGTGGAAGTCGCCGGGGTTGAAGTGAGAAATTTTGCAGAACTGTCGGTTGGGAGAGAGTTGAGAGAGAGGAGAGAGTGGTTGATTTGGATTGAAGAGGAGTGTGGGTTGATTTGTATTTTTTAAAAGATTAGAAAGTTTTAAAAATATTAATCAAGTCCACAATTAACTTAATCAAATTTCCTAATGATGTTTGACCCTTTAAGATGGTCAATGTCACCAATCCTTTATTCAATATTTAAAAGACACCTTTCCTTCAATTTTCTCAACAAATATCAACCATTTAACTATTCAAATAGAGTCAACTCTCTCACCATTATGGTTATAGACTAGTTAATTTTTTATGAAATATCTAACATATATTTATCCTATATAATAAGTGAGAATAAAGCAGCTGAAGCAGGCTGCTCATAATTAACATGTCTACTTCAGCTGCTTCAATCGTGATTTTATTATATTATTTCTAATTAATCTATCTCTATCTCTATATCTATATCTATATCTATATCTATCTATAATCTATATTTATAATATATTAAAAGTGTGAAGGGCCTTAGCAATGTTGTTTGAACTTTTTGCCCTTTATTGAACATCTTTATTTTAGATAAAATCGTCTTTTCACTATTTTTTTTTCTTAATATTTAAGAGTTGAAAATTAATTAAATATATTTATGATAAAAAAAAATTTTATTTGAAGTCATTAGAATTAATGACAATTAATATTTTTTTAAATAATTTAAGAATTCTAAATAAAAAAATATATATAACTAGCCACTACTTTAAAAGTAATTACACAATATAGCCGTATTAAGCCGTTGTCATTTCATGGGAACTAAATATTGACAAATATAGCATCTTTCTAATAACAATCCCTAGATTTTAGTGGGATACAAATTAATACCAAACAAACTTTTCTTCTTTTTTTTTTTTTTTGTCTTTTTCTAATCTCCATTTTTTGGTCTTTTCCTTTTTAAATGTCTTTTTATTTCTTATCCAATAATAGCGTACATGTATAATTTATATATGTGATATAAAATACGTATAAACAATTATATATGTCATAATGATGAAACCTTAATCTATAATTTATATTTATTTTATAATATATTAAAGGTAAAATGGTTCGATGGACCCTTGTACTATGTCCGTTTTGTAATGTGGATACTCCTACTTATATGTTTGTCATCTGGACTCTTGAACACATTAAAAAGCAATATTTTAAACCCTATTTCGGTGTACGTAACACACTCGCTTCACGTCAGCTGCCACATCATTTTTAAATATTATATTAAATTCCACATCAGCTTTCACATCATTTTAAATACAACATTAAATGCCACATAACAAATTAAATATTTAAAAAATAAAAAAATACATCACCATCGCTGCCCCACCGCCGAAACACCCACGAAAACCAAATCAAATCAACCTGTACCTTGTTCTCTAAATTCCGACCAAAACCTACGAAACACCAACCAAAATCTACGAAAACATCAATTTCAGCCGAGTTATGAATAGAAGAAGAGGAAAGAGTAAGCGATCGCAAATCCAAGAAGGACATCATTTTCCCCTTTGAGAAACTATAACCATAACCACCACAAACTTGCAATCTTCACCGCCTTTTTTCACAATCAAAATCAGAATCAAATTCAAGGGACTCAAATCTCAAGTTTGATGAATTCACACAAATCTTTCCTCAAGAAACCACATGCTTCCCCTTTTCTGCTGTCCCTTTTTATTTTTCGAGATTCAAGTAATTTTATTTGATGAAGAAAGGGGAGAATTCAGGTGAGCAGAGGTAACAACTCAATCAATGTTCAATCAAAACTAATCTCGTATCAATCACAACACCTACAACTCTATTTTCTTTCATTAACCACGAGTTCCTTCTCCAACAACCACAATCTATCCACCACTAGAAAAGCTTCAAGATTCGGTAAAACCAACTAAACAGACCTTCACCCTTCGTTTCTCACATGGATGAACTAACAAATTGAAAAATTCACTTGATAAATTAGCAAATTTTGTAGTTTTTTCTTTGGTTTAAGAAGATTTTTAAGTAGGGTAATTGTTTTTATTCACTTATTTATTTATATTACCTTTAATTGAAAAAAGTTTTATAATTTTTTGAAAAAAATATTTTAAAGGTAAAAAAATTGACCTCACTTGCTGAAACGCGCGTGTAAAACACTTATTTTGCCAAATCATCAAGTTAATGCCACATAAGTAAATAAGGGTTTAAAATGTTACTTTTTAATGGGTTCAAGGGTTCAGATGACAAACATGTAAGTAGGAGTATTCACATTACAAAACGGATATTGTACAAGGGTCTATCGAATCATTTTACCTATATTAAAAGTGTGAGCATTTTTTAAAAAGTGATTTGAATTTTTTGTTCTTCATTAAAATACTCCACAATATAATCCTCATACAAGATTTTTCTTTGTTATCGTTGCTCAAGATTTTTGTGTTAACTTTCGCACGAAACTATGTTATATATATCCCATCAATATAATATGCTCATAATTTGAGTTCAATCCTATTGTAAGTATATATCAGAGGTTTGAATTATTAAATAACGTTGTTTGCGTGAATATCGCTATAATTCTTTCTGGGATTCAAAATAAAAGGTCATTGTATAACTTTAACTAAATTCACTTTACATTATGAAGTTATGCCTGATGTGTAGAGGTAGATTATGTAATATGTAAAATAAAAATAAAAATTCTCGTATCATCTGTGCTAATATTGTCCTTCTTTTTTTGTTATTAAACGTGTAATTTTATAGATAATATTATTTGTAATCACATATTGATTATTGCGTAATTTCCTTAAATACTTTTTAAAGTACTTAATTCAAAATTATTTATTTATTTCTATTATAGATTTTCACATTTTTTTTTAGATATGTTTACACACTATTCAATTCATTTAGTAATCACATATTTAAAATAGAATTAGAATTAATCTTGAAAGGAATTTGCAAAGACATAAAACAGGCAAGTTATCAGAATTTTCAAATTGATTCATAAGATTAAAAACTGCTGTCGTTATAGGGCCAATGAAGCAACAACAGATTAGCTTATGCGGTCATAAAAAAGAGTTGTCACAACTCAACCCTTCAACTTCTCTCTTGACCATGCAATGTCATTACACAAACATCATGCATAATCCCTCTTTAGAGATGGTGAGCGATCTCACATTTTCATTGATAATGACGGATTAGATCAAATTCTGCAAAAGGAAGTAGCAAAATTGCAATATTTCATCATCAGCATATTGGAGGTTTGAATTTGGAAGAGATTTAAACTCACTAGGTCTTAAAAAAAAATTGGCAGATCTATTTTTATTTGTTCCTGAAATTTTAAAATTTTTGATTTTGATGTGAAAAAAGTGAAACCAAAATCTTTGTCTTTATAAGTTCACCCAAATTTTACATTTGGATAAGGTAAGTTTCATGTGTGCCATCATAAATCTTACAAACTAAGAAAATGATAGAACTTTTCATAGTAAAGTTTGAGATACCATATTTATTTGTCATTTAAAAAAACATAACATTGATTGATGCAACACATACCGACACGTGCAAAACACGTACACTAATTTAGTTATTATAAATCATTTACATATTAAAAAATTAATAATATTTAATAAAAAATAAAATAGACATTTATGACATGACTGTTTCAGCTACTTCAATAGTGATTTTATTATATCACTCATAATTTATTATTATAAGTCACTTAAGTATTAAAAAAATAATAATATTTAATAAAAATATAAAATAGACATAAAATAATAACTTAATTTTTGATGTTTTAAATTAACTTGACGTCTTATTTGGGATCACTTAAAATAATTATCATAAGTATTATTTATAATAATTTTACAATGTCACTTCTAATTAGTAGAATAGAAGAAAAAAATATTATAATCCACAATAATTAAAAATTTAAATTATTTAAAAAATATAATTAACTATCAAAATCACAAAAGTTTAAATAATTTAAAATATTGTTATATAAATTTTATCAATCTAAATATAATAATATATGATCAACTTAAAATTTATTAATCAAATAAATAAAAATATTAATTAAATAATAGAATTATATAT
Source organism: Capsicum annuum (assembly GCF_002878395.1). Classification (NCBI taxonomy): domain Eukaryota; kingdom Viridiplantae; phylum Streptophyta; class Magnoliopsida; order Solanales; family Solanaceae; genus Capsicum; species Capsicum annuum. The sequence goes on along the minus strand of NC_061112.1, from coordinate 125,209,994 downwards.
AATATAAAATTTTTAAGGATCTAACTTTGCGCAGGACATAGCCAACTAGTAGTATAACAAAGAGACGATGCGTAATTTTTCTCCATATTTATTCAAATTGTTATTTCAGAGAAGACATATTAATAATTTTAATTTTCTCAATATTGAAAGCATGTCAATACGGACCGTTTCTCCTAGTTACTAATATATACAAGCGGTGAACAGGTGGTAAAAGCAGGTAGGTGAAAGTTGGCAGGTGGAGGTTGTCCTGCCAGCTTCTCAAGGGCTACAACAACAACAACAACAACAAATTCAGTGTATTCCCACCTAGTGGGGTCTGGGGGGTAAGATGTACGCAGTCCATACCTCTACCTCTGATGAAGTAGAAAGGCTGTTTCCGATAGACCCCCGGCTCAAGACCAGCTTCTCAAGGGCTATTTTTATTATTTTAATAGCTGCTTCAATTCGTTATTTTATTATATCATTCTTAATTATTATTATAAATTATTTAAATATTAAAAAGTTAATATTATTTAATAAAAAAATAAACAATTATTATATTAAAAAATTTATACTATTTAATAAAATAGTAAATAACCATTTATGATATTGTTGTTTCAATTGCTTCAATCCGTAATTTTACTACATTATTTTTAATTAATTATTGAAAATTATTTACACATTCAAAAATTAGTACAAGCGGTGAACAGGTGGTAAAAGCAGGCAGGTGAAAGCTGGCAGGTGGAGGTTGTCCTGACAGCTTCTCAAGGGCTATTTTTATCATTTTAATAGCTGCTTCAATCCGTGATTTTATTTTATTATTTTTAATTAATTATTATAAATTATTTAAATATTAAAAAATTAATATTATTTAATAAAAAAGTAAACAATTATTAAATTAAAAATTTTATATTATTTAATAAAACATAAATAACAATTTATGATATTTTTGTTTCAATTGCTTCAATATGTAATTTTACTATATTACCTTTAATTAATTATTATAAATTATTTACACATTCAAAAATTAATAATATTTAATATAAAAAATAAATAATTATTTATGACATGTCTACTTCAACTGCTTCGACTCGTGATTTTGTTATATCACCCTTAATTAATTATTATAAATGATTAACATATTAAAAAATTAATAATATGTAATAAAAAAGATGAAACATTCATGACATGTCTGTTTCAGCTGCTTCTATTTGTGATTTTAGTATATCATCCCAATTTTTTTTATAAGTTATTTACTTATTAGAAAATTAATAATATTAGTAGGAAAAAGAAAAATAGGCATTAATGGCATGTTTGTTTTAGCTACTTAAACCGCTATTTTACTATATCATCCTAATTAATTATTATAAGTCATTTAAGTATTAAAAATTAATAATATTTAATAATATTAATAAAATAGACATTAAATGATAAATTAACTTTTGATGTTTAATATTAACTTGGTGTTTTATATAAGACATGCTTAAATTTTTTCATAAGTATTTTTTTTATAGAAATTCTGTTATATCACTTGTAATTAATTATTATGAGTCATTTAAGACATATCTTCTTCGCAACTTTAATCGTAATATTTGATTGTCCCTCGAAATTATATCAATGTCACTTAACTATAAATAAAAGAAAAAGTATTATAAATCACAATAATTAAAAATTTAAATTATTTTAAAAAATATAATTGAAAATCAATGTCACAAAAGTTAGTACAAGGAAAGAGTATTATAAATTACCATAGCTAACAACTTAAAATATCTTTAAAAATATATTAAAAATCTAATTGATTATCTAAATTTTATTTGTCACATAACTTGAGACCAAAGGAATACGTAAAAAATACTACAAATCACAATAATTAACAACTTAAAAAAATTAAAAATATAAAATATTTGACGGACTCCCAAAATTATACCAGTGTCTCTTAAGTTAGAATGGAAGAAAAAATATTATAAATCACAATAATTAAAAATTTAAATTATTTTAAATATATAATTGACTATCAATACTATAAAAGTTTGGATAAGGAGAGTGACATATGTTAATTGCAAATTACATGAACAATATTATAAATTATAATAGTTGATAGCTTAAAATGTCCAAAAAATGAATCTGTTATATATTTTATAAGACTATGTAAAAATATTATAAATTGCAATAATTAACAACTTAAAAATTTAAAAGAAGTACAACTTAAATTATTTAACGACATATAAAAAAGGTAATTGATTTGTTAACTACTATCACACTCACATATATTGGGACAGAGGAAGTAACATATATTATTTGAAAAATAGTATAAAGTACTATAAATTACAATAATTAAAAATTGAAAATGTGTAGAAACTTTTTATAAAAAATTTAGTTGACTCTCTAAATTTTATCAATGCATATAAATTGAAAATAGAAACAACTAATTATATTAACTTAAAATTATGTGAAAGGATTATAAATTATAGTAATTAACAACTTAAAATATTTAAAAAGCAACACAATAATTTAAAAATTATATTAAAAATTTCATTGACTTTCCAAATTTCATCGATGTCACATAAATTGAAATAACAAAAGTTCCACATATTATCTATAAAATTTAAAAGTATTATACATCACAAGAATTAATAACTTAAAATGATTAAAAATCACTTAAAAAATTTAAATAACTCTTAAAAATTTAACAATATCACATAAATTAAAATAAAAAAAATAATTTTTACCAACGGGCTCCATGCATCTAGTTTATCTAAAAGCGATGGTTTGCTATATACGTAAAAAAAAAAAACATCTAACGCTTGATATTATTTCATTTAGTGATGGACGATTTTAGAGGATATATCCATTCAAATAGAGACGTTGTCTTTATGTGGCCAGTCGTGTATGGTCTCCCTGATTACTATCAAAGCAACATATGAGACCACCACGTGTAGCATCTCTTTTCTTGCCACGTTCCAATGCCTTTGCTTATATTGCCTCTTTGATCCCTCATAAAATCACCAAGCCTCTGAGCAGAGCTTATGCAAAACCTCAAAACTTTCTAATTTAAATCATATATGCATGCACGGATAGTAAGTCTATCGAGGATTTGAGCCATAGGTAACAAAAAAAATTTAAAATGAGATGTAAGTGACATAAATTTTAATTATTAGTTGGAGGTGATAATTACTTTATTATGTATTAAGAAAGTTGGGGAAGTTTTAAAATAATCCACAAGTTTTTAAATTTATATTTTGATCCCAATATATACCTAAAATAACGAAAAACGAAGGGAAAAAGGCGTCTTTCTCTCTCTTCTCATTCATTGTTGTTTTCTCTCTCTTAACGATTTTTGTTATTAATTGTTTCTGTTTCTGCTGCTTTATTCATCATCTTCTGCTTCATCTTCTTCTTGTCGACCATTTGTTGTTGTTGTTGGTACAGCGCTACTGCTGCGATCTGACCAATTTCTTGGGTCAAATTTTGTTTACTACTGTAATACCCCGAAAAATCCAAACCAATATTAGATCCATGTACCAAGCTCATGCATAGTACATCATGGTTCTTTTATAGTTTTATGAGTAAGTTAGATGTACATTAAGGCTTCAAATAACTCCCAGCTATCAGACGAATCAAAACATTCCTTACCGATTGAATTCTTGAGAAGGATATTGGTATAGTCAACTTCAAACGAGCATATATCTCATTATACTTGGAATTTTTTAGCTCATGACCTATTAACAGATAGATAATTGAATTATCTTTCCAACGATACTAATTTCGCCTAAATCCGATATCGGAGCAAAGAGTTATTCCTATTTTACTCTAGCATGTCAGACTGGAAATAATGTTACAACAGTCGTGATAGCTTATCACATTTGTGATGCCCTATCACGAAGGTCGTCAGCCTTAGGCAGAAACCAGCTCCTAAGTGACGACATTCGTGATAGCTTATCACATTTATGACTCCCTATCACGAAGGTCGTCAGCTATGATTTTTCAGCAACTGGGAATTTATTTCATAAGGGTATTTTGGTCATTTCCTTCACCTTCCACGACTTATAACCCTAAAGAGGCATAATTTTTTCCATTTTTCTTCAGTTAAGCATCTCAAAAACCCTCTCTTACGCTCTCAACCACAAGATTAGGGTTTCCATCAAACTCATCTCTCAAAGGCAAGATTCAAGTCTTTTTCCAAGATAATTGAAAATTAGGTTTCCCAATCCAAGAAATCTCCAGCAAATCATCAAGGTTTCCTTTCTAAGGTATGTGTAGTGTTCATCTATGGATCCAATCTGTTCATAGAGCTCAAGAACCATGTTTTAAATATTATTTTGTAAACTTTTTATGATGATATGAGTATGTACATGTTGACGATTGTTGTCTAAGTTTCAATGTGATGTCAAAAGGTGTTTTCATGGAATATATATGTTTGATAATTGAAAACCATGAACTTTAGGTTCTTTAATATGGTGCAAGTAAGAAACCCACCTATGCCTTAAAGAATGCATTCAAGGTGTTTGATAAAATGCTTAGGATGCTAGAAATTCATATTTGTATGGTTCTATGATGTCTAGATGACAAGTCCATGTTATCTATATACTTCAATATGAATTCCATGCTTTTCATGTGTTGCTATTGTGGTGGTATGAAGCATGTAAGATAATGGAGATATACAATATGTACACGAAATATATCCATGCACTCCCTACAATGTTTAAGATGTTGAATAACTATATGAAATATGATATCCCCTACTTATGATATTATGAATTGTGGACTCGAATCTTGTGATCAAGTCATGTCATGTGTGTCAGTTTCCTTCTATCGAGTCTTGGGGGTATTCGTATCCGAAAAACATAGTTATGTGCCTCGAGCCATGTCATGTTGTCACGATAATCTCAATCAAGTTATAATCTATAGAACTCAGTCAGTCATGTGACTCACGAAACCTCAAAAATCTCATAATCTCAGTTAACTCTCAGATAAGAGTACTACTCCATCAGTCAACGAAAGTCAGTTAATCTTTCCATGTACAGTCAGTTGAATCATGTTTAGTCTCTTCAGATAGGAGTAGAAGTTAGCACTGAGTAAACCCAAGGATGGGGACTCACCTACCATTTTAGGGTGTAATTCTTAGCAGTCATCCTTGTATTCCAAAACTACGTAGCCAGCGTAGGTTGAGACATCTTAGCCTGTCAGATTAGGGTTGATGAGGTGGCTTAATCTGTCAGTTTAGGTTTCCCACCGTTCTCCTTTCAAATACCTTCCAGATAAGGATCACCCACAACTGTCCTTACTAGTGGCGCGGTATTGACACCCCTCCAGTTGGGGCAGAGATTGGACCCCAACTTAGATATATGTGTTATTGGGGCATGTCGATTAAACAACTACCTCCTATAATTTCAGAATCAGTCTCAGTAAAAGAACTCAGATAGGTGTTCAGATTTCAGTATATCAGGACTGTCAGATATAGTCAGACTCAGTTACAGTACGAAAATCAGATAGTTCTATCAGATTTAGGATTGTCAGATACAGTCGCCCATGTTATCAGAATTTCAGTATCAATCATGTTAGCCATCAGTAAACCATGTATTAGCATACAGGACTAGCTATCATGCACCCAAGATTTCAGTTACTATGTATGCATGTTTGTACTCTTACGTTCATGTCACGCCCCAAAATCCCATCGGGCCGGACTGGCACCCGAAGCCGAGATGGCCCGGGAGAACCCGTTCAAATACCTGTACTTTCACTTATATGTCACCAAAAATTTGGACAGCACTTTGTTGCATATAGAAGGGTCTAATTACTTGTATCAGTATAACACGCACAAATATATATATATATATATATTACGTAGCCGTCGGGGCCACCACATATACAAATATAACATCACTATATAAACTTCCATGACTTTACCCTTCCTTATGTCTACAAAGCCTCTAGGATATACATGACATAACTAGGGTCGGGACAAACCCCCCGCCCACACATGACTCATGTACAATAACAAAACATAAGGAATCGACTCGAAAAGCTCCGAAGCAAACTGGAGCTCACCAACAATAGTTGTATGACCTGGCTCCTATCTATGCTGTGAATGAGCTGGGGTACCTGTGCCTGCAGCATGAAATGCAGGTCCCCGTGGGGGACGTCAGTACGAAATATGTACTGAGTATGTAAAGCTGTAGATAATCACATATGATATAGGAGCTCAATAGAAATCAGAAACAAGTGAATAAGTCGTAATAGGAGTGGACCACACTTACTAGAACTTGTGACAACCTGTACATTGTATTCATTCAATCACTTTACCTTCATTCTTATCGTCTTTGTAATTATTACTGTACTGTACTGTGACCATTAGGCTGCCTCCAGTACATATCAACTGGGATCGACCCATGCTAGGCTTATGCCCCTGGGATACCACCCATAAACACATAAATAGGGATCGACCCATGTTAGGCTTATGCCCCTGGGATACCACCCGATAAGAGAGAACTTCCATCACTTAGTTCAATTAATCTTTGAGATTGTTACTTCGGTAACCACCACATTTTTGATACTTTGAAACAATGATACATCAATAGGAACCAAGTAATAGACCTTCTATACAATAACGATGTAATAAAGACTCATTGGTACATCAACAATGTGTTTCAGAATCATCAATATCACAACAATGAAATAGGAGTCTTTTGGTATATCAATGAAACATTTTGACACTTTATAGAATGGAAACAACTTCGTTGGTAATGTAGAACAATACATGTTTTTGGACAACCTCGGAATCTTACTTGATGGAACATTGGTGTTTTCATGCCAAAGAACATTGTTAGAGTATGCTTTACATACCTCGTTGTAGATTCGGATACCAATTCAACACAACTTCCCGCTTTTACAAATCACTTATCTACAATGAAATGTTTGGCATCTAGTATTAGCAACCCAACACCACAATTCTCTTCCATAATTCCATACTACCAATGTTTGCAAAACATTCCAAAAACCAACTTGAACAATAGGTTTATGTGTATATATATATATATATAATCATCATTTCAATACCACATCATCAATACCACATCATCACACCAAATTCCTTCACAATTCAGCATAATCCAACCTCATTTCTCAATCATCTTTCCACAACAATCAAATAACATACTTCTTATGCTCACATGCATATATATATATGTACATATCCATATAAATAACACCAACATAATTTACATCCTTACCATAAAATGGCCCTTTTGATTTCGAAGTCCTGTTGGCACAAATAAAGGGTGCTTCTCGAAGCCCTCGAGATGGTGAACACAACTACGGAATCAATTTGGATTTTCTACGGTTGAATCATAAGATAATTGGAGTTGAAATTAGGCTAGGGTTTCTTATTTTCAATAATTTGATGATAATTGATGGATATGAGACTAATTATATGTATATAATGACCAATTTTCGTCCATGAGGTGATGGAAAATGACCATATTGCCCTTAAAATTTTAAGTAAATCCGAATCTGTCCATGGTGGACTGTTTTGACAAGCTAAAGTAGATCGACCATAACTCTTTGCTCCGATATCGGATTTGGGTGAAATTGGTATCGTTGGAAATATAATTCAAAGGGCTTTCATTTCATATAAATTAGACCACCCAGTTCGTCCTGTACAAGGAGTTATGATCGTTTGAAGTTGACCCTAAAAATCTGTTTTGAGAGGCTGAAGTAAAACGAGTATAACTCCTTACTCAGATGTTGGATTTGGATGAAACCAATTGCATTGGAAATAAGACTCAAAGATATTTCTTTTGATAGGTGGTATCTCTCCCAGTTCATTATATTGAGGGAGTTATGATCGTTCAAAGTTGACCCAAAAAACTGGCAGGCCTCAGTAGTTTGTGTGCAGGAAATTTTCCTGCACATTTACTGTTCACAACATCCCGGCCACCGTTTTATAGTTTCGAACGTGCTCGATTATATCCGAAAATTATCCGTTTTTGGAAATCTTTATATCGTTGGAAAGCTTATTCAATAACCTTCGTATGGAACCATCGACGGGCAAATTCCGGTATAAATAAAATAAAAAATTAATTCCATATAAATAAGACCAATACACGTACTTGAATACGCCAATACATGTATTTGAATATGGGGTATTACAGTTCATCTCAGTCAGACAGTTAGCATTGTTCATGCATGTAAACCCTATTTATATTTAGCCTACCTCACTCGTATACTCAGTACATTCCCTCGTACTAACGCATTTGCGCTATGGTGATTTCTTTTCATGTTACACCATTGGTTCAGAGACACGAGCTCCAAATCAGCAGTAGCAGTAGCATTTCTAGTCGCAGAGATTCAGTGAGTCCTCTTCATTCGAGGACAATATGATTTGATTTATTCATTATTATTTTAGCCACTTATCAGTTTACGGAGTTAGTTGGAGACATGTTCCTTCAACTCCTTATTCAGACAGCACTTAGAGGTTTTTAGATTCAGTATTCAAACTTATATTCAGATTTGATTCAGTTTTTAGTTGTTTTGGGTATCTTTCACCCATATGGATGTTATGTTTTGACAGATTATTTATTCAGTTGAACCTTATGGCCTACATATTCATGTTTTCCGCATTATTACGTTATATATTACAGTGTATAGGTACAGATATCAGTCATGGGTTAGCTTGTGATCCTTCGGAGTCATAAGTACCGTGTAGCATTCCGGTTCAGAAAAATTGGGTGTTACAACTATATCACTTTCCACTTTGGCATTACTTCATAGGTTACTTTGGTAAGTAAAATTATGATTTTTATTCATATTTGTCATTTGGGTTCACTTCTATTTTTCCAACAATGGATAGAACCCCAATTATGAATCCAGCACAAGTGCCCACAATTTAAATAAATCAATTATCTGGTGCATCAGACTATTTATCTGTTGCATTAGCGTATTATCTATTGCATCAGATGTATTATCTGTTGTATCAGGATGTTTATCTGTTGCACCAAGCTAATTATTTATCGCATCAGAATGTTTATCTGTTGCACCAGACTAATTATCTGTTGCAACGAATGATTAATCTATTTGAAACAACACAAAGCAACCCCTGCCACAAACACAACAGATAAATCTTGCTATTGCTACTAGATTCTAAATTATTTCTTTTTACGTCGAAATGTTTGTTGAGAAGATAATAGACAGAATGAAAATTAAATATGGATTAAAACGTCAAAGATCAAACATAATTTATTTATTAAACAAATAAAAATACATATAATAGACTAAAATAAAAATAATAGCCTAATAATTATTATTATTATCAGCATCATCATTGCCAGCCGGCCAATCTTCAACTGGAAGTAGCAATAAGGCCCTCCTCAGCTTCCGTATCTCGCGGAGCATTCTTGATCTAACTCCTCCCAATTCCCATTGCAGATCACGAACTTGATTCCGAAGTTCATTCACGGCGTCTTGCAGAAAAGCAATGTCCCATACTGGGTCAACCATAATTTTATCTTCTAGAGTGTAATATGAAAGACAAGATGCAATAAATAAATAGAGTGAGTATTTGAATGAATGATTGAGTAGGTACGGACCTATTTATAGAGGATTGAATTTGAATGAGAGGCAAAAAGGCGAGACTATTCACCTCCATATATTAGTTAAATTTTTTATTAAATTAAGAAAATAAATATTGTGATATAATTTATGACTTTTCATATTATTATTATTAATTGGTCTTTAGAACAATCATTTTTTATTGAGTTGTGGCAACAGATTCTATATCTGTTGCATCAGATAACACATCTGTGACAACAGATATATTATCTGTTGCAACAAATATAAAATATGTTGCATCAGATAACATATCTGTTGCAACATATAATCTAACTATTCACCTCCATTTATTAATTACATTTTTTATTAAGGTAAAAAGTAATGAATTAATTAAATTAAGAAATATTGTGATAAGTCATGACTTTTCAGATTATTATTATTAATTAGTTCTTTCCAAGAGCTGCTTTTATTAAGTTGTGACTCGATATAGGTTGCATCAGATAAATCATCTGTTGCAACCATAGTGAACCTGTTGCATCAGATAATTTAATTGTTGCAACATATAATCTACTTTTTTTAAAAAAATAACTATATCATCATATCATTAATCCAAATTTGCTTACTTTTTTATTTTATAAATAAAAAAAATACCTTTTCAAATTTCTTAATAAAATAATAATCATTTTATTATATAATAAATAATTTAAAAAATAAAAATGGTGAAAAGTCACTATCAGTTATTAAAATTGTGGTTATAAATTGTGTTTATTATTTATTTCCTTATTATTTATTTACGAAATATTTTTTATATTGAATAATCGGAACTCCGAGTCATGTCTTTCTTTTCACCCTCTCAATAACAACAATAGCTTTTTTTCTATTAATAATCGCCAGGTGCAACATATGATCGATCTGTCGTAGCAGATTAACCTCTAACTGTTGACACAAATTGTTGCTCAATCCCTACCACCAACCGTTGACATGTTGAGATCAAGCAATAAACAGAATGATTATTATTAAATACTAAATAAGAATTAAAAATTTAAAGTCGACAACAAAATGAAATAAATGTTCATAGATTTTTGAATCTCTTTGGTAGATTTGATATACAAAAGGAGGAAAATAATCGCTAAAATAAAAAACATTACCTAATTATTATTACTACTATTATTATTGTAAATCAGACATCTTTCATTCATCCGGCAGCCTTGCTCCGAAGTCTACCAAATATCTCTCTGGAGTTCATCAACAAACTGCCTTTGAAGTTCACGCAAGGATTCGATATGAATATTCTTGTACAAATCTGGATCATCCATATTTGTAAGGAGGGACCTATTTATAAATTATTATATCTCGGAAAGAAAAGAAAATTGCTTTAAAATAAATCTAACAGATGGGTAATCTGTTACAAAATATATTTGTTCTATTATATAACTTACAACATACTGGCAATCTTTTCGCAATAATGTATATATCTATTTGATTTCTGCAACAGGTTGATCACTGTCGTAACAGATATCACCAATTGATTGAAAATATAAACAGATGTGTCATCTTTTGCAACAAGCTAGTCATATGTTTATTCAATTTAAGCCATAGATGGGCTAGGAAGAATAAGTTGCGTGCAGATGGATCCACTATCATATGTGTGGGAGTTAAGAATGTATTACTGATAAGGTTATCGGGACAACACACACAAAGTACAATGTTTTTGTGAATGCAGTTTTTAACTGATTAGGCATTGATCATTCAAACAAGATCCTGCATTGTACCGTTAAGTTTGATGGGATCGAAATTTATAAGGCTAAGGACGTTATGAAGATGGTGCAGATACCCTATTACGAATTACTGACGGTTGGTGCTCGTGTTTATGCGTGTCAAGTTTTGAGAAGGGATCAATATTTGTCGTCACTGCAGAGAACCAATAGCGATTGACTTAACTTTAAGTGTGCATTGGACCCTTAGAGGGCCCTCGAAGCCTCGCACTGCATCAAATAAGAATGAAAAATCAATATAGTTATTGCCTTGGCCAAAATTTATATGGTTGGGTTGCTCGCTCGAGTTGATAATTATATGCCAGAAGGTGCGGTAGGAGAATGCTTTCGAGGGAAAATGGGTTGTTGATGGAAGACTATATCATCTGAGAGCTAATTGAAGAAGAGACACAGGGTAGAAAGTAACTTCTAATGAATCTGGCCTATGGAATTATCTTAACAGATATGAAATCTGGCGATGGTGTAGACTTTTGCATAACAGATATCTTGTCATCTATATTGGAGAAGAGCAATCAGCAGAAAGGCTGAGAGACTGAGCTCGTTTGATTTGTGCACTAACTTGGTCATATTTTTTTGATAGAGTAATGGGCTTAGAGTTACGTAACGTTTGATAGGATTGGTAGAGCCGGTTTAGATCACACGCTACGTAATTCCATGCTTACTAATTTATCAAATAGGTTGAGCAAGATGCATGGAGCAACGCTAGATAAAAGTGTGTTGTTGAACTTTTGGGACTACATCTTCAACGTGCATCAACACATTTTGACCTAAAATAAACACAGAGATCCTCCATGTATTTTTTAAGGCTTCTGAAGAAATTGTTCTGAAGGGCTTCTAGAATGCCACAACTTTAAAGGTAGTGTTCCTGATCGAGCTCACAAGAGACGACAAAATTTTTAACCAACTTTAAAGAGGGAAACGACCATCTTGAATACAGAATCAACAAGCTGGAGGCAAGCTTGAAAATTATCGGAATTCACATACTACAGCAAGCATCCGATCTTCTCCAACGAATGTTGAAAGCATGTCAAGGCAAGAAAACACAATCAATTATAACTGTATTGCTAAGGAAGCAATGATACTTTATTTTTCTTTCAATCTCATTTCTGGTTCCGATCAGGTCAATGACAGTGGACCTGATCGAAAACACAAACAAGATGGCATGGGATAAAATTTAAAATTCAAAAATTTGCCGCCTTTGCTTAGATTCCTTATTTTAACTGCAGTTGTTATTGGCATAAGTTTTCTAGACTTGATGTACATCATTTCTACCCTCAATGCTCATGAGGCTTCTTTGTTGGTCTTCTCCTATTTTCTATCTAGGTGATAATCCCGACCACGCAGCTCCCTAGCAAAGTGTCCATCAACATTGTTTTTCTTTTAGAGACACAACAAATGAAATTACATTACCGGATACACTTTCATAGTTGCACTTGATTCAGATCTCGCATCTGTTAAGATAATTCCACCGGCCAGATTTGTTAGAAGTTACTTTCTACCCTATATCTCTTCTTCAATTAGCTCTGAGATGATATAGTCTTCCATCAACCACCCATTTTCCTTCAAAAGCATTCTTCTACGGCATATTCTATCATAAAATCATCACCCCGAGCGAGCAACCCAGCCATATAATTTTTGGCCAGGCAATAAATATATTGATTTTTCGTTCTTATTAGATGCAGTGCTAAGCTTCAAAGGCCCTCTAAGGGTCCAATGCACCCTAAAAATTAGTCCAATCGCTATTGAATCTCTTTACAATGACACAAAAATTAGATCCCTTCACAATGCTTGACAAATAAACATGAGCAATAACCGACATTAAATCTTAACAAGCTATCAGAACCATATTCATAGTCCCTTAGCCTTATCAGTTCGGACCTACCAAACTTAACAATAAAATTGCAAACATCTTGTTTGAATGATCTATGACTAATCAGTAAAAACATCATTCACAAAATCAATGCACTCTATGTATGTTTCCACGATAACATCATCAGTAATACATACCTCCCATATATGAAGTGTTTCTATCTACAAGCAGTTTATTCCTTCGATATCATCTTTACTAATGCCTCTTGAGATAGTCCGTCAAAAGTTGATCAACTATCAGTTCCTGATATCTACAGAGAAGAGGAAAAAAATTGATGTCACAAAAAGAACATTGTCCATCTGTTGCAACAGATATGGAGTCTGTTGCAACAGATGTGGAGTCTTGTGCAACAGATGTAGAGTCTGTTGCAACAGATGTGGAGTCTGTTGCAACAGATGTGGAGTCTGATGGAATACATCAAACCAGCCTTTCTGGTAGTTTTATTTATTCCAACAGTTTCTCCATCTGTTGCAACATCAACAACAGCATAAACATCAATATAAAAATAATATTTGTTCCAACAACATCATCAACAACAAAGAAGCAACTTTCTTTATGCCAGAACCATCAACAACAACACAAGTTCCAACAACGCCAATCCCACCAACAACATCAATAACGGCATCAATAATAATGAAACAAATAAAATACATACAAAAAAAATGATACTACCAACAAGGCTTTTAAACTTCTCCCAACAGATGACTTTTTTCTCATATTATAATAAAAATTCTCGGATTGTTTATTCAACGCTTACAAGTTCCTTAAAAAAATTAATAAATATGATATGGATAAATAGTAATTAAATAAAAAAAATAGATGTAAATAACATGCAAAGAAGAAGACGAGAATGAAAGAGCAATAATGAACCATACCTTAATATCAAAAAGGGGATCAAAACAGAAATTTAAGTCGAGGAAAGATATGGATGGGTTTAGATCCAAAAAGATCTTTATGATAAGAGAAGAGAAAAGCGAGAAAAAAGGTTGTGACCATAAATAGGAGAGAGAAAAAAATTAGAGTTAAATAAAATAAATTGCAGCTGAAGGAAGAGATGAGATAATTTCTATAGATGTATTGCGTACATAGACGTGGTGGTTTTCAATATTCATTAATTAATATTCATTAATTTCATTAATAATTTGAGGGGCACGAGGAAGACTAAGACTACTGACATTGAAAAGACAAGACAAGACTGCTCAATGAACTCACTTTTGAGATATCCAAGAAATATTTTTTACCACCTTTAGTAGTAAGTACAACTACTTGATATTATCAACTCGGACCAGAAGTTTCTTGCTTTAAAATTAAAAGAGATAAAAATATTTTTAAATAGATATGTCATCTGTTGCAATATATATAAATATCTGTTTAGAAATCCGAATAGCTCAGTCATCTATTTAAAAATTCCAGTTCAGTCATCTGTGATAACAGATGAAAATATTTATTTGATAATTAATAAAATCAGATATGTCATCTATTAAAACAGATATAAATATTTTTTTGAAAATTTCCAACAGCTCAGTTATCTGTCACAATAGATGTAAATATCTATTTGATAATTAAATCAGATCTGTCATCTGTTGCAACATATATGTACCTGTTTGAAAATTTTCAACAACTTAGTCGTTTGTTGCAACAAATTTCATAGCAATTGATTTAGGTGGAACTAGGGAATAATGAATGATCTCACAAGGTCAACTACGAATCCAATCAAGTCTTTAAAATTGTATGGTGCTGGTATTGCGTTCATACCGACCTGAGTCATCGATCGATCACTCTGAGTTGAAATGAGTTCTCATCAACTCAATGTTAGGATACTGATAGTACCTAAGTTGATTTAGGTGGAACTAGGGATGAATGAGTGATCTCACAGGGTCAACTACAAATCCAATTGAGTTTTTGCAATTACATGGTGTTGGTATTGCGTTCATCCCGACCCGAGTCATCAATCGATCACTCTGAGTTAAAATGAGTTCTCATCAACTCAATGTTAGGATAGTGATAGTACTTAAGTTGATTTAGGTGGAACTAGGATGAATGAGTGAGCTCACAGGTTCAACTACAAATTCAATCGAGTCATTGTAATTTCATGGCGCTGGTATTACGTTCATCCCGACCTGAGTCGTCGATCGATCACTCTGAGTTGAAATGAGTTCTCATCAACTCAATGTTAGGATAGAGATACTACCTAAGTTGCTTTAGGTGGAACTAGGGATGAATTAATGAGATCGCAGGGTAAACTACATATCCAATCAAGTTTTTATAATTGCATGACGTTGGTATTGCGTTCATCACGACCCGAGTCATCGATCGATCACTCTGAGTTGAAATGAGCTCTCATCAACTCAATGTTAGGATAGTGATAGTACCTAAGTTGATTTAGGTGGAACTAGGGATAAATGAATGAGCTTGCAGGGTCAACTACAAATCCAATCGAGTCTTTGCACTTACATGGCGCTGGTATTGCGTTCATCCTGATCCGAATCATCGATTGATCACTCTGAGTAGAAATGAGTTCTCATTAACTCAATGTTTTAAAAACTATATCTTTTAAAAATTTTAAAATTAATTAAGATCAATTCAGACCAAATTAGCAATTTCAAAACGTGTCATTCTTTTCCAAAATTACAAATCAACCCATACAAATCATCCATTTGCGCGAAAAACTTTTCATTTCAAATCTTAAGTTCTCGCTCTTCTCTCTCTCTCTCGGGGCATCCTCTCCCTCTCAACAATACAAATAATACAAACAACAACTTCTCAACATATTGCTCAACCCTTCAAAACAAGTCGATTTTCTTCCCATTTACTACTACATATAGTTGTTTTTTTCAACTTCATTCCCACTTGTATCCGTTGTTTTCTCTATATTTGCATGTAACAGAGTTTGAGAAGAGTTCTACATTTGTTCTTTATTCTAAAAAAAATAGGGCTTTTATGATAAAAAAAAAGACTTTTAGTTGTATTATGTTCGAGAATGGCAATTTTGAGTTTTGATGCTAAAAAAGTAGGAAGCACCTGAGAAAATCCTAGTTTTTCTCTTAGTGTTTTGTTGACTATTATGGTATTGTTAGATGGTGTTTGTGGTGTTGGTGGTGGCTGTTGTTGGTGGTGTTGGTACTTGTGTTTTTTTATGGTGGTGTCGGTGGTATTGATGTTGGTATTGGTGGCATTAGTGGTGGTCTAGGTGGCATTGATCGTGGCATTGCTTGTGGTGGTGGTGGTCCATCTATTGCAATGGGTGAAATATCTGTTGGGAGATATTAAATAGGTCTTCAAACAGATTCCCCATCTGTTCCAATTGATGGGTTATCCGTTGGAGTATTTTCTTGTAATGTAGCATAAAATAATTTATTGAAATTTCTCCACCTGTTGCAACAAGTGAAATATCTGTGGAGAGATATTAAATAGGTCTTTGAACAGATTCGGGTTCCCCATCTATTCCAACTGATGGGTTGTCTATTGGAGTATTTTTTTTTGTTATGTGGTAAGAATAATTTATTGAAATTTGTCTCACATTTTTAAAAAAAATTATGCAAACATCAAATGCAATGTATTTTTTATTTTTCTTTTGTTTGTAGTTAAAAGATGTCTCCCAAAAGAAAAGAAACAGAAAGTGGAGAAAGTGGATCAACTTCTGATCACCAAACAAAAAAAGCTAGAGTACAGATAGATTCGGAGAAACTTCCAGAACAATCTCAGTCAGGGCAAAATAAAGCCGAGGAAAGTGATAACTCCTCCTCACCAATGGGGCGTGAAATAATAATGAAATTCTAGCATTATTCTGTCAAAATCATTAGTATTGACAAGTTTCGAGTTGTGATGCCGATGAATAACCCTAATGCAGTATTTGGTGATCTTGTACTTAAATGTCAGTTGGGGAAACCTTTTGACGAACTTAGGAGTATTATGAATAAGGAAAACATAGATGGACTTTTTAAGAAGAGCTACTTTGCACACTTTCTTGAGCTGTCTGGGCTCCGCCCTCTCTGTTTCCTAATGATCATGGTATATGGCCTTCTCAAGCGCAGAATCATGTATGCAGGGGATGATAGAGGTCTGAAGGAGGGAAGAAATAAGATAGCTGAAGTCTGGATCAACTACTGTGTCATGCCGGTTTGTTTTAGATTGAAAGAGTTTGTCATTGTGACGGGCTTGAGATGCGATCATCCAGAAGAACCTGTCATCAAGAAAACACCCCACGAAGGGTCCAACAAACGCAAGGTAAAAAAATATGGGTTGTTGGGCATTGTTGGACCTAGCTACAAAGTGAAGGATTTGATAGTGGATCTCAATAATAAAGACATATCAAAGGACTGCAGGGAGAAATTGTGCTTAATTTGGTTTGTCCATTCCGTTTTATTGGCAAGAGACGTCAAAAATGTCACAGAACGTGATTTTTTGGCACTTGTTGATGATTTTGGGAGATTCAATGATTATCCCTGTGTCTACGACAGCTACTACTTGACTGTCAAATATTTACTGAAAGAGCTAAAGCCAAAGACGACCACATTATACGGCTTTCCTTGGGATTTTATGGTAAAATTGATCACTATTTTTATTCATTCATTAATTTATATTGAATATACTTTTGACTTTTTTTTGCTTGCTTCCTGTTTACAATTTTTACGCTTGGCCATGTGAAGCCATTCCTCCCCTCCGAAAGTATTTCATGGATTACCCGGATAAGATTTCTCATCCAAGGATCCTTAGGTGGTTGGCTGCAGTAGACAGCAGGAAAAAAAAATATTAACAAGGCTGATCTCTTTAAACCTCCAGATGATGCAGTACGTCTTCTTTCAACTAAAATAATTTGCCTCAAAGAAAGATATTGAAACAGCTGTTCCATCTGTTGTAAGAGATTACCCATCAACTGCAACTGGTGCAATGGGTAATCTGTTGCAACAGACGATCCATACTTTGCAACAGATTAACCATATGTTGCTCTATTCTCTGAATCCTACTCAGCAGATTACCCATCTACTATAAATTATGCAACAGATGAGTATTCTGATGCAATATATTATCAATCTATTTCAACATACAGATCAGCTTTTGCGGTAGCTAGATCGTCTGTTGCATAAGTTAGTTGTGTTAACATAACCCGACCCCTATGTAACCCAACTGACTACAAATTATTATTATCTAATTTAAATTCCTCCTGTCGTTTTTTTATAGGTTGTGCATCCTTGGATCGTACCTACCATTGATGAGCTGGGGATGACTTCTTTTCTTACTCTGGGTCTTGTTAATACAAAAGAAGACCCAACGGTGGAGTTAATAAAGAAGAAATTGGATGGAGCAACATCAATAAGAAGAGAAGTTAGGCAAGGTCAGTCTGATGTTGAAGCTCTTCACGACTTGACTCAAACTGCAACAGATCCAGGTATTTTTTTGGGGGTGTTGCTGGTGGAGTTGTTTGTGATGGTGGCAGCCATCCTGCTTCTGCTTCTGCTGCCAGTCGTGATTATGAGCATGTTGGTGCTCATCAAAAAATAAATATGTTTGAAAACACCCCTTTCACAGTTCCTTTCTCTTACCCCTATACTGGTCTCTCCCACCCTTACGGTGATCCCTCTCACCCCTCCTCACCCTCATGTTCTCATTGCAAATACAAAGTGTGCAAGTACAGAGAGGATAAACTCCTCGATAAGCTAGAGGCTATTGCTGAAGCTGTCGAGCAGTTAAAATTCAGGAGGGGTGTCATACCATTCAACGAGGTGAGGGAGCCATGTACTCCTACAGTGGAGGTTAGGAGGAAGAGAATAAAAATTAGACAAATTCTCTCTGTTCTGAAATCAGCAAAAAATGCAACTTCCCCCACTCCAATAGTTGTTGAAGTTCAGGGGCCACCGAAGAAGGTGGACATATTTAGGCGCTTGGCAAGGAGAAAAAGAAGGAACTGAAAGAATTCATCAATATGAAGGTTTAAAAAGAATACACCATGCATGCATTTGCCGCCAAAGACTTCTTGAATATGACAAATATGTGCGTGTGATACGAAGACAAGGTAAGTTTACTTTTGCTAACCTACCCTTCCAATCTACTCCATGAAGAAGAATCTATGCAGCAGATGTGTAATCTGTTGCAACAGCTTGGTATTCTGTTGCAACATAATACATATCTATTGCATAAGTTGCATTGGCTGGGTAATCTATGAACTGATTCAGAGAATCCTCTGCATCGGATTCTTTCCACTGTGTTTTTATTCTTTATAATTACTAACCTATTTAAAAATTATCTTCTTATAACACAGTCTGTTGATGAAATTCTCTGCCTCAAGAGGGGTAGGCAATTAGCGTACCCAGATGTTTATGATGTTGCTGATAGGATAATGGACCTCAACTTCTATAATAATTTCAAAGATAGGTATGCTAATCTTTGTAATCTAGCTGATTCAGCTGTCCTGGGATTTTATCAGTTAGTTTCTACATTCCAATGGGATGAAGAAGCAATTAAATATGTTAGAGAGAAGAGGCCATATCCATACGGCAAGAGCTGGACCAAGGCAAAGAAAATCCTTTCAGTCATGAATGTAGATGTTACCCATTTTCTCACTATTGAGATACTATGATACGAGGGAAAGATTAAGTTTTATGACTGTAACTTACCGGTGTTCAGCGAGAAGACATTTTTAACCCACATGTAGCCACTCTTGAAGTTATTGCCCAAGTTGTTGACGCAGAGTAAGTTGATGGATCATTTATCGGCTGAAGTCTTGGCGAAGGAATCATGGGATTTTAAAGGTCGAAATAAGAACATCCAGCTACCAAAAAATACAACCGGTGTAGCGTGCGGGCCGTACTCGCTTGCATACATAGAGTGTTTGCTGACAGGCACACAAATGATCGGTGTGTGCGACACCGTTGTGGGAAAGATGCAATGGGTCTGGGCATATGGGGTACTAACTAAATGGTTGGAGCCCGTGTATAAAAAGAACATATACAAAGACAGAGACGAACATGATAACAAATTTTCATTTCAAGCCAATTCACTATACATATAGGGGCAATAATTTTTATGTCTGGCAAAGTTAAATTTCTTATAATGCAACAGATTTTATATCTGTCGTAACAGATATAGTACCTATTATGACAGATTGATTATTTGTTGGAATAGGTTGGTCATCTATTGCGTTATGCAGATATTTCCCGTCTGTCTGTCGCAACAGATTTATGATCTGTTGCAACATATAACTTATCTGTTGCAACTGATTGGTAATTTATTGGAGCAAATAAAAAAAGTAGGAAGACCTATTATATAATTTCCAACAGATGACCTACGTGTTGCATCTCATGTTGTAACATATGTCTAAATCTGTCTGATAAGATATGTCGTCTATTACAGCAGATGTATTATCTGTTATGATATTTGAATCTAGTACTCCATTTCAATTAACATGTTCAAAACTCAGAATTAATTATATTCATAGACAAAATAAAATAAATCGAAGCCTTCGGAAATTACATGAAATAAAATAACTTAACAAATAAATAAAATATAAAAAAATCATTGTGAGTACAAACGATCTACTTCACAAATAAATCAACAAGTTAAACCAAGGAGGATAGGTTATTACATTAACGGACTCGAGCTATAAAGATCTAATCAATATGGATAAGTTGTTCTTCATCCAGTGCTATGGAATTCGGCTTTGGTCATCGTGGATCTTTAACGTCGGTTGCGTACGGCTTCTGAGCTTTTGCTTCTCTATATGTCCATAAAAGAGCAGCATATATTTTGCGGAGTAATCTGGCATCAAGTCCATCATTTGGTACTTGTAATCGATTGCTCAAATACTCGGCATAGGCGGCAACAAAAGGTCTGCAATCCCTGCGTTATAAAAAATAGATAATCCATATCTTGCAGTTCTTGCAAGCGTTGTGAATTTTGTGAAATGAAACTAAATTATGACACTTAAACTTACAGGCTACCAATGGTTTGTTGAGCAATTCCGTCAATATATTGTACATCAAATGGATTATCCATTTTATTCCGGTATACTTCAATCGTCGACCAATCAGTACAAACCTTTTGATCCAAAAAGCCACTCATATCAAGGTAAGTAAGCAATATTTTGGCCAGATTTTGTATCTCAAACGATAGCTCAAAACGTCTCTTTTGTGACATCGAGTCATAAACTCGAATGCGCCTCTCATTTAGAACGATGACAGCCAACACCCAATGGAATTCATCATCATAATTTATTGGGATGTAAATTTCATTAACCAAATGCCAAGGTAAGCCAGCCGGAATGCTAAAACCTTTGAAGATGTTGATTAAGCATTCCTCATTTTGGGAAACTTCTGGTTGCTATTGACAATACCTATCATTGGCATTATTGATGTAAACTTTGTACAAATAATTGTCTGTTGTGTATCTAAATTGTTCTTGTGTTTGCAACTTGGCCTTCTTTCAGAGATATTAAAAAATACCATTGCTGTGCTGCACATATTATCAAACATTTCGGATTACGTGACAAAAAAATCAATATGCAGATGTAATTAAATAAAGTATTAATTAATAGTAATATGTATGGCCTTTACACCTTATCATTCCAGCAAGTTTGGGGCCGTGACATCAAAAAATCAATACGCAGATGTAATTAAATAAAGTATTAATTAATAGTAATAAAGTCGAACATATCAAAACCAAGACTCGATTTGTTCACTTTGTAGTGCTTGTCATTTTGTTTTCTACATGATAATTTATATGTGTTAATGTCAGATTCTTACAACAAGAATTATATAAACCAATATCCATAAAATTGATTTACGTACCTGCCGGCATGATACTTTAACAGCCCATTGGCAATCCATTCTGAATAGTCATTGATCAACTGTATTAGTTTTTTTGGAGCCTCACCCGAGATGTTGAACCCTTCAAACGGGTAATTCTTCCATTCTCCCAAACTGAAAGGCTCCATTTTTTCTTCATCTTTGGAAGCAGCTATGGATTATCAACTATCATATTATGCTCTTTAGCAGTAGCTGCGACATCCACCTGAAAGCCAGAATTATAAATGCTAAGTAGAGATATACAACAGATTTTTCATTTGTTGCAATAGATGATTCTTATGTTGCATCAGATGGATTATCTATTGGGACAAATTCGAACAGGTAAATCATAGCAGTACGATAATTTTGAACAGATGACCCATCTGTTGTAACATAAGACTCATTTGTTGAAATAGATAATGAATCTGATGCAACAGGTTAGACAACAATTGAAACAGATGTATACATCTGTTTGATAATTTTCAGCAGAAGTATCATATGTTGAAACAGATATGTGCTTGTTTATTTTTGGGAACAGCTGATGTACATTCACCTTCTTCAGCTCATGCTGCTCTTCTGTGGCCCTTGCATACTGAACATCGGTGCAAGACAAAGACAGAGGCATTGTAATCTTACTTTTTTTTATAATTGATGATGCCTTGGAAGTGTTTTTCCTTCTCCTCTTAGCCGTCTTGATCTCTAGTGGAGTGTCTGGATATGAAATCCTCTTTGATGGAATGACACCCCTCTTAGATGTTATTTCCTTTACAGAAGCAGTTAGTGCATTAATAGAATTAATCACTCCATCGTATTTTGCCTTGCAGTCTTGACATTTGCATGAAGAACATTCACTAGATGAGGCAAAATCAGGAGAAAAATTTGTACAACCATTATGATCATAATCATAATGGCTTGTTGTTTCAAAAACTGTAAGAGGACATCATTAGCCCCATCCTCCAAAATTATTTTTCTTATGATGGTTATTGCTCCAAACAATTCCATTTTTATTCCATCAACGACCTTAGGGTCCGATAAAGTTTGCACAGACCGTAAAGTAAGAAAAAATGACATCTTCAACTCTCAGTTGGTCGGAACAAGCCACGGATGAACAATCTAAAATAAATCGGTACATATATTAAGAATGATGATGAAATCATTTAATCATTAATTAAAACAAAAACTTGATTAGAATTGGATTTACTGCTTCCTTGGGGGAATTGAAAAGATTAAGAAATTTTGCATTTTTATCGGTTTTGGCCAACAACCAGAATTCTTGGACAGGAAACTTCTTCCTGGCAGTTCACTTGTTGTCTCAAATAAGGAATGGCTTCAAATGCCCAAGCCTATAACATAACGCCAAGAAATCAAAAGCATTATTGAATTAAAAAAAGATGAATCATATCATGATAAAAGAAATATTTACCATGAATACTCATGGAAAACCATATAAATTGACTATTTTTTTGCGTTAACGGAGTCAACAAATATTCAACAGTCATTTTGAAGCTTTCATAACCCCAAGGATAGCTGTTAAATGCCTCAAGATCCTCGGAGAGATTTATTAAACGAGGCTTATGTTGTTGTTAACGTCTCTCGCCCAAAGAACATTATGTACAAACCAAACCAAGCACAATGATTGTTTGTGCTTCTTTGAAAGTCCTTTACCTTTCAACTCTTCAATCAGATTTTGTTTTTGAAGCTTGGACCAATAATGGACACCAGGTCATCACGATAACTCGACTTGTCTTTTCCTTTTTTGGGTGTGCGGGGTGCTTTTTTTTGGGTCAGAGTAGGTATAACTTGAGAAGGAGAAAGAGGATAATATTTTAGTCCGGTAACTATGGCAAACTCCTCTCAACCAAAACAAACAGGCATACCACGGTAATTTATCCATACCTCATCTATCCTATCTTTGTTTTCATACATAAACCTAT
The DNA here is from genome assembly GCF_002878395.1 of Capsicum annuum. Taxonomy (NCBI): domain Eukaryota; kingdom Viridiplantae; phylum Streptophyta; class Magnoliopsida; order Solanales; family Solanaceae; genus Capsicum; species Capsicum annuum. The sequence continues at coordinate 125,186,110 of NC_061112.1, read as the reverse complement.
GCTTGAGAAGATCATATACCATTTTCATCTGGAAATGAGCATTGTTGTCCTTCGGCAAATCAAGATATTTCCCAAAGCAGCTTTTCCTGAAATAAGAATCCAATTTTTGTTCTCGAAGTATTTTTCTGAAGGCATCGAAAGATTTTTCCATGACTGACTTAACCATAAGATCACCCGTTAAATCTGTGGCACCATCGCACTGCATTCTCATAGGGTAACGATCAATGCTGAAGGTTTGATCAACTCTTCGATGGAAGGGCTATTAGTATTTGGATCATCTCTTTTGAAAGATTCCTCCTCCCCGTGTTCATTATCTTCTGCTCCTGATTGAGATAACGCTTGTAAAGCAAGCTCATAGAGTGGTGGATGTAGCTGAGCTGCTGCACTTGTTCCTTTACTTGGACTTGATTC
>NC_061112.1:125162181-125185599 GCF_002878395.1 Capsicum annuum | reverse complement strand
AGATCACCCATTAAATCTATGGCACCATCGCACTGCATTCTCACAGGCTATTAGCATTTGGATCATCTCTTTTGAAAGATTGCTCCTCCCCGTGTTCATTATCTTCTGCTCCTGATTGAGATAACGCTTGTAAAGCAAGCTCATAGAGTGGTGGATGTAGCTGAGCTGCTGCACTTGTTCCTTTACTTGGACTTGATTCGATTTCTTTTATTTTGGGAGCCATGTTATCTTAAATTAACAGGAATATAACATAGATTATAATTGATTAATGCATAACAGTAATATAACAGTTCCAACAGATAACTAATCTGTTGTATCAGATATGTTATCTGTTGTAACATATAACCGACCTGTTGCAACGGATGAGTAATACGTGGGAACCATAAAAACAGCACTATTTGTTGCACCTGGTATTTTATCTGATGCAACACATAACTGACCAGTTGCAACGGATGAGTAATTCGTTGGAAACAATAAAAATAGATCACTATTCTGTTACACCAGGTATTTTATCTATTGCAACATATAACGACCTGTTGCAACGGATGAGTAAACCGTTAGAAAGAATAAAAATGGATCATTAATCTGTTGCACCAGGTATGTTATCTGTTGCAATAGATAACCGACCTGTATGAGTAAATCATTAGAAAAAATAAAAACAGTCCTAATCTGTTGTAAAATGAAGAGTAAATCGTTGGAAAGAATAAAAATAGATCAGTAATCAGTTATCTGTTGGATCAATATTATTTAGATTTATTTCAAACAGAAGAGTTATCTGTCGCAACAGATGAATGATCTGTTAGATTGTTCACCTGTTGCATTAGATTTTCATAGTTGCATCAGATTTTTAATCTGTTGCATCAGATTTTAAAATGAAGAGTAAACTGTTGGAAATAATAAAAACAGATCACTAATCAGTTATCTGTTGGATCAATATTGTTTAGATTTTTTCCAAACAGAAGAGTCATCTGTCGCAACAGATGAATGATCTGTTAGATTGTTCACCTGTTGCATCAGATTTTTAATCTATTGCATCATATTTTCATCTATTGCATCATATGTTTCATCTATTACATCAGATGTTTCAACTGTTGCAACACCATTTCATCCAAGACAAACAACAAACCAACCCAGCAACACCAACATATCACACACACACATACACACTAAGAACATCAACTGTGACCAAAAATCACCAATAAATTCAAATCAACAGTACGACAACGAGAAGAAGAAATGCATAAATACCAGAAATTAGGGTTTTATTCAGTCCACATTTCAATAACAGAAGAGTAGTTGGCTCAAGTTCCTCTGTTTCTTCATAATTTTTACCTGTGAAAAAGGAAATGGGAGGACGAAAAACTTGAAGTTGTTGTCTCCGGAGAAGTATTCACGTCGATTGACGGTTGAAAGTCGAAAAGGAACTCGCCCGACTATTTGTCGCCGGAGGTTGAAGGGAGAAATTTTGCAGAACTGTTGGTTGGGAGAAGCTGGAGAGAGAGAGTGGTTGATTAGGATTGAAGAGGGGTGTGGGTTGGGTTGATTTGTATTTTTGAAAAGATTAGAAAGTTTTAAAAATATTAATCAAGTTCACAATTAACTTAATCAAGTTTCCTAATGATGTTTGACCCTATCTGTTGATCAATGTCACCAATCCTTCATTCAATACTTAAAAGACACCTTTCCTTCAATTTTCTCAAGTCTGTCTACCTTTATTATCTTGTATAATTTATTCAAAGTAGTTAGTTAATATTATTTGTTTAAAAATTAAGTGATAAATTTATTATTAAATGTAACATGTTTAGGGACGGAGGTAGTACATGAAATTTAAATATCTGGCCTACTTCCAAGTTCATAAATTAGCTGGTCGTACATAGAAAGCTACACGACTCTCTCTTTTCATTTTTTTTTTATTCATTCATGTTTAATTTGATATTTCTTTTTTAAAAAATAAATAATAATTTTATTATATTATTTTTATTAATAATAAGTCTATCTAAATATTTAACAACAATGCCTCCGGCCTCTCGCTCCTACATATTTGGTGACACTCTTTTCTCTTTTATCTTAGCTTGTTCAACTCATTTTACAGTATTATCAAAAATCAACAAAGGTGACCAACCCAAGTTGAGAAAAACTTGGATGAGTCAACTTGAAGAGTTGCTCACCCTACTTGTAATTGTTCTGATCGAGGGTAACCTAATATATACGTCAAAGATCATGAATCCTTAGTGAACTAAAATACCACACAACACAGATTATATTACTACAAGCCAAATGGGCTGCAGGCAAAGAAGAGATGAGAGGTCTTCGCACAAATGTGAAAGAGTCCTTTGGAAAATGCAATTTTATGGGTCAATTCATGACCCTCAATGGCCTTTGGAAGGTGAAAATATTGTTGCTCTTGACAATGAAAATTAGGATATTTGAAGAGAAAGTAAGAGGGCAATGAAAAGCAGTATTGATGACTCTTGGTCAATTAGTGAAATTTTACTCATTCAAAGTGTTGTCCGCCTTCTTCTGTAAGTTTTTTTTCTGGTTCCTGAGATATCTCCACAGCCGGCAGCCGTGAGATTAATCCTCCATTCCTACGGTCCGCATTAAGCGGTAGGAAACTGGCCATAGAGTTTTTTCCATTCACCAGAGGTGGGGATCGAACCCTCAACCTCTTGGTTAAGGAGTGACGTGCTGAACTACCACACCAACCCTTCTGGTTCCTTCTTCCTTCTTCCGTAAGTTACTAACTCATACACTGAGTGCACATTTGCTTTCACTTGGGGGTCGTTGGTAGTTGGTTTTAGGGATCATTGGTAGTTGGTTAGAGTTATAATGCATGTGTTATTAATACAAGCAAAGATTTGTTAGAAACAGAATTTGTGTACAATGTTCCAAACAAAAGAAAGAGTTTTTCCAAAAAAAGAATAAGGGACGGGTATAATGCTTTAGAATTTTTAACTATACTTCCTCCGTTTAAAAACGAATTACCTACTTTTCTTTTTAATCCGTTTAAAAAGGAATGATCCCTTTCTTTTTTATGGCAATACTTTAGTTTCAAATTTCCACATGGTATGTGTAGGACCACAAGATTAAAGGGCATTTTGATACGTTTGACACAACTTTAATTTAAGGCCACAAGATTCAAAAGTTTTCTTTATTTTCTTAAATTTTGTGTCAAGTTAAAGTAGATCATTTTTTTTAAGCGGAAAAAATATATTTTATACATACACTTAAAAATAATCACAAACTTATAAAGAAAATATCCTCACAATTATCGATAAACTATATTTTCTTTTCTCAAAAGCTATTAGGACAAAGGATTTTCTAAATCAATAGGGATTCTGAATTTTTAAAAATATATGCGGAAAAACTTTAATAGGTAATTAACACACATATATATATATATATATTAGTTATTTCACCATCTATTCTGCAGAAAATAATATATATTTCCTCATAACTTATATATGTATTATTTATGCGAGTTTTTAAATTATAGATCAAATATCATATTAATTTTAAACATAAATAATTAACCTTTTGTTCAACTTCCATAACCATCATAACCAACTACCAAACATAATACTATTACCTATGCATGATTTGATATATGCATAACTCACATCCAAATTATTTACCAAATGATCCCTTAATTGTATGCTTGTACGTAAATTTTTTAGACTGCTAGCCAGTGAATAAAACTTTACACACTACGTTATATTTTCGGAGCAAACAATCAGCACCTTTTCAGAGATCCAATATACTCGCTTCGTACATTTTTACTTCATTTTTTTATTTTAAAATATTCAATAATATTCGTTTAATTTATAAAATTAATAAATAATGTGTCTATTTTTATTTATTTTATTCTTAGTATTAAATATAATATATCATTTATTATATTTTTTAAAGTAAAAAATCTGTTATATTCAAAAGTTGATATAGTATCTTCGCTCCTTTTTATTATTTTGTAGTTACATGCTAAGTCAAAAGTGGATAGATATTTATAAATGGAGGGAGTAGATGGTAAAAATTTATATGCACTCAATGTATTCATCAAATTAATGTTCTTAATCATAGTTAAATAATTAAATTAAATAAAATATATATTAATTAATTATATTTAAATAACATAAATTCTAAATTCAAATAAATAACATGTATATATTGAATTGATGTATATATCGGATGCTAGTAAGTTTTTAGCGGAGTAGATAGTAGGCAAACAAAAGAAAGTCAAATATCCATGGGCCACGGCTCTAAATGTTTGTATTAATAGTTGGTTCAGATTATGACAAATCATCAGATTGGTAGAATGGAGGGTTCAGGGAGGAAATATTATATGCTTTATATAGTTGTTGTTGGAGTTGGAAAGGATTTGGTTATCAAAAGACATAAAGAACACCTTATGGTGGCAATTAGGGGTGTATAAATTAAATTGTTAAGTCAAATTGAATCGATGAATTAAATTAAATCAAGGAAAAAAATTGACTTATTATTTGGTTTGATTGGTTTAGTGTTGACAAAAAAAATCTGATCATTCTTGGTTTGGTTTGATTTTAGCAAAAATAAAATCAAATCGAACTCAAACTGAACCGACATAATATATATATATATATATATATATATATATATATATATATATATATTTATACGTAAAAAAATATTACTTATAATCTACTTTTTAATTATTTTTATTACTTTTTATATTCAGAAAATAGATATATATTTTTGGGCCTTTAATTATAATGTTCATTAGTAACAAATTAATATAAAGCTCAATATTAATATAAAAAGGGAAAACTATATATTATAGTCAAATTACTATATTAATTACATGGTATGGTTAATGTTTTAAAAAATTATAATTCATAGTTATTTGGTAGTTTAAAATTATTTTTTTTGTTCTATTGGCAAAAAAAAGGAAACAATGGAAACATCAAAACGCACGATTATTGAAGATATCTTCTTCAACTTTTTTTTTTCTTATTTTTCTCTCAAAATCACTTTAATATTCTTGATTTTACATTGAAGAAACAACAACATTGGCAACATCATAATAGTGTTCTTCAAGAGACCTTCTTCAACTTTCTTTCGCCTTATTTTTCTCTCAAAATCACTTTAATATCACAAGATATCATCCTTGATTTTACTTTGGAGAACCTTTTTTGTGGATTTGTCACCACATAAAATTCGTTTAGAATATTTATTGAAGATTTAACGTAATTTTCAGTATTTTTGATATTAGATTTAATTTTTTTTATTATTATATATTTTACAATCCTTTCTATCATAAATTTTGATTGAGATAACTTAGTTCAATCATTATTTTCTCAATTCAACTAAATTGTTATCAATTATATATTATGTGTCAATTATATATGTGTATATGTATAAGTTGTATATTAATTATGTATATGATGTAATTGTATAAGTAGTATATATGTAAGTCAATTGTATAAGTTGTATATGTCAATTGTATATGTCAATTATATAAGTCATATATGTATGAGTTGTTAATTGTATATGTATATATATGCGCATATGTATAAATTGTATATTAATTGATATATGATATAATTGTATAATTCGTATATGTATAGGTCAATTGAATAAGTCGAATATGTATAAGTCATATATGTCAATTATATAAGTCATATATGTATAAGTTGTTAATTGTATATGTACATTTATTCTTTTTTCAATTGTATATCTGAATGTTTGTATATTATTATAGTGTATATTAAATAACTATATATCTGTATATTTACAGTTTGCAGAATTTATATTGAGTGTATACATATACATTTTGCATAGTTTATATACAAATATACAATTTTTGAAATTATACAAAATAAAAGAATGAGAAAGAAGGGGGGAGGGGGGACCAATAGAGGGACAGGAATGGAGGAAGGGAGAGAGAAGGGGGAGAGATGCTAGAAAAAATGTGAGAAGAAGAGGAATTTAAGATATATCTATGTTTTGTAACTATGCAAACATTAACCATGTCTTGTAATTATGGACTAAAAGTTACCTATATCTGAATTTTTGTCATATAAAAACCTTAAATTCTTCATTGCTTCACTTTACATTTTGTTCATTCGTTCGTCAAGTTGTGATTTAGGTTTGTTTCTGTTCTTTCTTTTTTTTTTTTATGGAATTATGTTATAGTTAATTACTTTATGGAGTTAAGTTTTTAATAATTTGTCTCCAATTCTTCATTCTTTTGTATGCTCATATTTTATGTGAAGGGAACTTTGAGACAAGCTACTGTAACTAGTGACTAAGAAATTGAATCACTGGGTATCCACATAATATTACTTTAAGAGATAGTAGTTTAGACGTCTTAATAATTTGTCAACTTAATTTTAATTTAAACTACTCTATGATCATTTTTTTTTATCTTTTTAGTGAAAACATTTAATTTTTTTCTTTAATCACATTATAATTGTAAAAAATTGAGAAAACCGAAAAACCTAGGAAACCGAAAAAACTGACTAAAATCAAAATTTAAAAATCGATTGTATATTGGTTTGATTTGTTTTATAGATTTAGAAAATTGACATTATTGGTTTAGTTATATTTTAATGAAAAATCGAACCAACCCGACCTATGTACACCTCTAGTGGCAATAACAACCTCCAAAAGATTGTTGTTGGAATTGAAAAATGATTTGCTTAGCAAATGGAAAAGTTGATGTTGGTTATTTATAAAATGGATGGCTACAAACCTCTGGGAGATACTCGATTAATTAATGGTGGATAAAGGGAAGCTTAGAGGAGAAAACATGGAGAAGATTGATCTGGAATATACTATTAACGTATCTAAGCACAGCTGCCTTGCTTAGCTAACAGATCATGGAAGACTACAAACTCAAGACAGGCTGCATAGATTTATATAACTGAACGACACGTGCACGATACTAATAAGGATGAAGAATATGTTGGGAAAACAAATATTTCCACCCAGAATAACATTCATATAAGTAGCAATAACACAATAGTAACAACGACATCAAATATTATAATGGGATAAATAAAATATCCAATGAAGTAATATAATAATATTGATTATAATTTAACAGTATCAAAAGATTACTACTCTTTATAAACGAAACAACACTCTTTTTATTTTTTACAACTCACTACAATATTACTCCCACACTATTATCTCACAGACTATAGAATATTTGTGGATTACTCTCTTTTTTTCTCTATTGCCTCTCAATTTTGGTGTGTTTGGTGTGATGGTGAATTCATCTATTTATAGATGAACATTCTAGCTTAAAACAATCAAAAACCATATCACAACACCAAAATTACAAATTCATGTTACAACACCAATTTTTAACTTCATGTCTTCACATTAATCATGTGGCAACACCAATTTTCTTTTCCTTTTTATTTATTTTATTTGACTATTTTTTATCCCACAAATCTCTCCCTTAATTTTGATTTTTTTTTCATTCCAAGACTTGATCTCAATCACTTAAAGTCTTTAAACTTGAGAGGCTTTATGAAAATATCTGCAACTTGATCATGGAACTTCACGTACTTGAGTTCTACCTTTCCATGAGCATTCTTCTTTGTCTTATACACCCATTTGACTTCAATTGCTGGATGATCTTTAAAAAGAGTTGACTTGTTGTTTTTCTCTATCGACTAGATTTCTTCCTTCATGACTTGTCTCCACCTTTTATCCGTAACAGCTTCATCAAAATTCATTGGTTCACTATCAGCAAAGAGATAACACAAAAAATCAAATTAGGAACTTCTTCTGTGTTATCATAGAGTTCTTGGATGTCCTCGTCCTCTGTGGCCTTTCACTTGAACTCTTATTTTGAGAAGAAGGAGATGCAATATTTGTTGATAGGGTTGCATCCTGTGCAGGTATCATGGTATCCTACTCTTCTTTATCTTCAAAGTATGGAAAAAAATCATATGTTCTTTTTTCCTAAGCCTCCCAGACTTCCCAATTCCATGACGCTTCTTCATCAAATTCAGCGTCACGAATGACCATCACTTTGCTGTTGCTTGGATTGTATAACTTGTAGCTAGGGGTGTACAAAAATCAAACCGATCGATAAATCGAACCGATAAAAATATTATTGGGTTATTGGTATTGGGTTATTGGGTTAACAATTTTTATTGGTTTTATAAAAAAATTTATTGGGTAAATGGTTCGATTTCGGTTTTAGCTTATTGGGTTATCGGTTAAACCGATAACCCAATAAGGATACACTAAGTTACTATTTTACTCCTATTTGTGTTATATATATAAATATTTATATTACTTTATATATATATATATATATATATATACACTACTTATTCACAATTCAGAGATTCACAAAGTATTAACTTATTCAGGAAAACAAAGGCACAATACAAAGTACGGGTATTATCATATTGAAAAGCTTGAAGCATTTAGTAGCTTCCAACAATCATGATTCAACTTTTTTCCGAATTAACATTCAGTTCAAGTTTGAAGATTCTTGTAAACTAAAATGTATTGCGCATGATTTTGGCGGCAACTAAGATTTCAATTTTATATGTTAGTTGTTACTATTTATATTTTAAGAGTATTTTTTTTATTAGTTAAATCGAAAGTCAAACCGTTAAGGACCAAAAACCGATAAGCCAAAAATCAATAAGAAAATATCTTATTGGTTGGTTATTGATTTTGCATATTTAAAAATCGAAAATCGATAAATCGAACCAATAATATATAAAATCGAACCGAACCAACCGATGCACACCCCTACTTGTAGCCTTTTGAACTAGAGTCATAGCCAATAAACTCATACCTAATGTTTCGATCATCAAATTTAGCTCTCCCTTGATGTGGAACATGAGCATAGGCTATGCTCCCAAAAATTCTCAAGTGCCTGACACTTGGCTTTCTTCCACTCCATGCTTCTTGAGGTGTTTGATCTTTCACATTTCTTGTTGGAGACCTATTGCTTAAATAAACTGCACATGAAACAGCCTCGGTCCAAAATTCTTTTGACATATTTTTAGCTTTCAACATACATTTTGCCATATTAAGAATTGTTCTATTCTTTCTTTCTGCAACTCCATTTTGTTAGGGAGAGTAAGGTACCGTTGGAGGGCGACGAATTTCATTAGACTGACAAAAGTCATTAAATTCTTTTGAAGTGAATTCGCCTCCTCTATCGGACCTTAAGGCTTTTGTTTCATAGCCGCTCTCTTTTTCTATAAGTGCTTTGAAATTTTTAAAAACAACAAAAGCTTCTGATTTTTGCTTATAGAAATATACCCGAGTCTTTCTATTGAAATCATCAACAAAGAGTAAGAAGTATTTACTTTTACTAAAAGAAGGTGGATCGATTAGACCACACACATATGTGTGAACAAGTTGAAGCAGATTAGTTGCTCGACATGGTTTTCTTCGGAAAACTCCTCCTTGCATGTTTCCAAGAAGAAAAACTTCACACAACTGATTGGGATGATTGATTGATGGAATTTCATCAACCATGTTCTTGTCTCCCATTGATTTGAGAGCTTCAAAGTTCAAATGTCCAAATCGCATGTTCCAGCACCACAACTCATCTTACATATCAGCATTCAAACACTTTGCATTAATGATCTTAAGATCCAAAGAAAATAATCTATTTTTTGCCATATGCACTTTGGTAATTAAATTATTACTTGAGTCTCTAAGTCAAAGATGCATATTTTTCATATGAATATTATATCCTTTTTCAAGAAGTTGGCCCAAACTTAAAATATTATATTTAAATTTTGGCACATAGTAAAGCTCATTGATCAATTTGTGATCATCATTTTTATAGGATATCAAAATAGTACCTATTCCTTCAATTTGAATCTTTGAGGTATCTCCAAAAGAAACATTACCTCTCGTCGTCTTCTTGATCTCCACAAACTTGTCTTCGTATCCACACATATGATTGTTTGCTCCATTATCAAGATACCATGAACTGTAATTATCTGTATCATCTTCGGTGAGTGTCATTAACAATGTTGACTCATCTTTTTCTTTGTTGTTGTCAACAAGGTTAGCTTTTTCTTCAACATTACTACGACATTTTCAAGAGTAATGTCCAAATTTATGACAGTTGTAGCACTCAATTTTAGATTTGTCATACTTCATTTCATTGGTTCCTTGATAATCTTCACGTCCTCTTCCTCCTCGTTGTCCACGACCACAATCTCTGAATGTTTGGTTGTTTTTATCTTCATTGTTAAATTTGTTGATATAACTCTTTCCTCTTCCACGACCTCCACGGCAGCCACGGCCTCGTCATTGTCCATTTCCTCTGTAGTTTTTTTCACCTCCAAAATCTTTGAAGGATGCTTGAGTTTTAAGAAGTTGCTCCAATGGCTCCTCTTTTCTTCTTTTCATTTTTTCTTCGTGGGCTTGTAAAGAACCTTCCAATTGCTCTACTGTCATAGAGTCTAAATCTTTAGACTCCTCAATAGCACACACCCCATGATCAATTTTGGTGTTAAAGAGCGAAGAATCTTTTCTACCACACGCACATCATCTACTTCCTCCCCATACCTTCTTAGTTGATTAACAACAGCCATCACTCTTGAATAAAAATCCAAAATAGATTCGGATTCTTTCATTTTTAAAACTTCAAAATCAGCCCTTAGAGTTTGAAGTTTTACCTTCTTCACCTTATCAACTCCTTGGAGAGAATTTTGTAAAATCTCCCAAGCTTTCTTCGAGGTGGTTGCATCAGCCATCTTCTCAAACATACCATCATCCAGACATTGGTGGAAGAGAGTAAGGGCATATTGATCTATCTTCCTTATCTTAATTAAGACCTCTTTTTCATTTTGAGACAGAGTCTCCTCATTGGCGGATTTTGTATACCCTTTGTCTACAATGTCCCAAACATCTTGAGATCCAAGAATGACTTTCATTCATAGGAACTATTTTTCATAATTTTCTTTTGTAAGGTGGGGGTACTAAAAACACAGTGGACTATTATTTGCCATGGCTCTAATACCATGTTGTTGGGAAAATAAATATTCCCACCCAGGATAATATCCACACAAGTAGCAATAACATGAGAGTAACAGCGACACCAAATATTATAACGGAGTAAATAAAATACCCAATGAAGTAATACAATAATACTGATTACAACTTACCAGTGTTAAAAGACTAATACTCTTTGTAAACGAAACAACACTTTTTTTATTTCTCACAACTCACTACAATATTCCTCCCATACTATTATCTAACAGACTATAGAATATCTGTGAATTATTCTCTTTTTTTCTCTATTGCCTCTCAATTTTGGTGTGTTTGGTGTGCTGTTGAATTCATCTATTTATAGATGAACATTCTAGGTTAAAAGAATCAAAAATTATGTCACAACATCAAATTAAAAATTCATGTTACAACACCAATTTTTAACTTCGTGTCATCACATTAATCATGTGGCAACACCAATTTTCTTTTCCTTTTTATTTGACTATTTTTTTTCCCACAAATATACCAACATCTATTTTTGAATGTCAGTTTTCTACTATTTGTCTGATGGGAATTCTTAGATGACTCAATATGAATATTAGGAACAGAGAAGGTACGGGGATATGGAAAAGAACGCTAGACTAGAAAAAGCAAATAGATCATACAGAAAGTTTGCTCTGACAATTGTCATATTTAAATTTAAAGAATTAGATTAAACTAATCCAACAAGCATGCATCTTTATTACATATGTAAAATGCAGAAATTAAAAAAAAAAAAAATAACTTAACTACTCTAATGGGCAGAAATTAAAGGAAAACTGCTAGCTCTAATAATAACATATGGAACCATAACATAAGTACTTGGCAGAAATTAAAGAAAACTCCTCTACTAACTCTAATGATAACATATGCATGTAATTGGCAGAAATTAAAGAAAACTCAACTACCAGATTTAATCGACGGATGGAGTCTTATTTGTTGGTATGTTGATGTTCCCTCTTCTCGCCCCATTTATGGAAACAAAGCCTCGTTCTCTTGGCTGCTGCTAAGTATTCCACTGCCTGAACAGGTTTAAGTATGTCGAGTACAATTTCCTTCAATGTCTTCATCCTGAGCTCATCAGCTTCTTCCATTAAATCCGCCATGTGTTGACCATGTTCATCTAAAGCTTCATCTGCATCCTCACATAATGGTTCATCATTACTACTATACTTCTTTACCTTGCCAACGAGCGGTTGGTCCAGTATGTCCTCTTGCAAGCTAGCCAATCTTGAACATAGCCTCTTCTCTTCTTTAATCGTCTTGGCTTGCAACACATCTATCATGCTCATTTGTTTCATCGTCAGCTCACCGAGGTCGCCGATTCTTTTTCCTTGAAGGAAGTCCGTGAGATTAGACTCGATGTCCACGCCACTGAGTGCGTACGCGAAGCGTATGAAAGAAGCTGGCCTGCAGCCAGCGATCCATAGGACCGAGTTCTCCAAGGGGGTGCATGTCGTGGGTGCGAAAAATGGCGACACGTCGATTCGGGCTCGACGGCTGCGGATGTTAGTGTAGTCTTGGAAATGTTGTAGGATCTTTTGGATGAGTTGGTTGAGTTGATGCTCATTAATTTGGCCCTTTTTGGACTGATCAACAGTTTGTTGAAGCTCTATCGCTTCTTCACGTTGCAGAGCCATCCATGTTTCGAATACGCATGCTTCCTCCCTTCGATCATTACTAGTGCTGGGGCTTGAACTACAACTGCTCTCCATTTTATTCTTTCTCAGTAATTCCTTGGATTTGTTGACATGCATATGTACTAAATATATGACCCCATTTACCCTCAGAAAGGACAAAAAAAGAATATCCGAGATATTTTTTTTGTTCGCGTCCACCACAAGATAAACTCTCGTCTTCACATCCGTTTCAATTTGTTCGTCCTACGGTATCTTTTTATTTTTGTGACAATTTTTTTATTTTTAACTTTTCACAGTGACATGTTTAAACTCTAAGATTAAAAAAAAATTTTAATATATTTAACATAATTTTAGCTTAAGATTAAAAGATTTTAGTTTAAAATTATAAAATTCTTACCTCGCCCATTCTGTACTGGTGAAGCCTAATAGCCTATGTATGAATAAGGATTTATTTTACTTCCTTACCTGGCTGAAATCTCTGCGTTTTATTCTTTCTACTTTTTATTTTCTCTATTAATAACTACATTGATTCCATGTATATCTTGCCCTTGATCAATAGATATAATTGCTTGATGAAATTTTGTACGACACCTATTCTAGTTTTGTATGACACCTATTCTGGTTGGGGAGAATATGCCATTCAACTGGAGGAAAAAAAAAAAAGAATATGTTATTCAATAGGGGAGATTTTGAAATACTAGAAGTTTAGTTCAATGAATGAGTAGTGGAAATTCTCTACTTTTTAAAATTTTATGTAAAATTAAATCAAACAAACAAGAGTAAAACATGAGTAATATGTAAAACCATATGTAAGGACCATATATTTGGGAATTGATCAAACAATATGTAAAGAATGATAATTAGAGTTAAATTAATTCTAAAAGTTATCTCATGTGTTGAGGATTGTCCAAGTTAACAAAAGGAGATCAGTTATTCATTTTTTTTTCTTAATTGGAACTCTTAACACTCCTCCGCATATATAGATTTCGTTAACTTAGGCGTGGATAGTATATAACTATTAAGATTCCGTTTGGCCATGAAAATCATAATTTTTCGGAGTTGAAGTTGAAGTTGGAGTTGTGTTTGGCCATGAATATAAATTAAAGTTGTTTTTGAATTTTGTGAGAGAAGTATGAGTAAAAAAAGTGAAAACAAGTCAAATTTGTTTTTATTTTTTCAAATACAATTCCGAAATTATGTTGGAATTTTCATAGTCAAACGCCTCTTATTTTCACTTTTTTCACTAAAGTGAAATAACTTTTCGAAAAAAAAAAAAAGAATTTTCATGGTTAAACGGCTACTTATATGGGAGCCTAATATTGTTGGACAAAGAATTGAGGTAGGCTAGCTCTGATACCATGTAATGAATCTTGGGTTAATCCAACTTCAAAAGCTAGCTCATGAAGAAGGATTTTCAAGTTCATGTGAGGAGATCAATTACTATTTCTTTTTCAATGGACTTTAACACAATATTGAATACCTCCTTTTTTAATATACTAAAATTCATCTAATTTTGATAAAAGATTGATGTTTTTTTTACTGAATATGTTTTCAATCGCTGACAAAAAAGTACAAAGAGATAATTATAACTCCTTTTATTACGTTTTTTCCTCCATTCATTACCTTTTTCCTCCATTTCATCAAATACACATCTAGATAAGAGACATGTATCTTATTTAATATCTAAAGATCAATATTATATTAAATTTAACAAGTATCGTGACCATATTAACTAATTAAGCTTCGGATAAAACATCCTCCAAATTTGGTAAGAATAAAATATTCCTCCGTAAATTTTGGTACTCATTAATCTATAATCTATAATTTATAATTTATATCTATAATCTATATCTATCAATTATAATTTATATCTATATCTATAATCTTTATCTCTATCTATAATCTATATTTATAATATATTAAAAGTGTGAAGGGCCTTAGAAATATTGTTTGAATTTTTTGTCTTTTATTAAAAGTCCCCGCTTTAAATAAAATCATCTTTTTATCTTTCTCCTACTATTTTGATAATATTAATATTAAATTAAAAAAAAATTTACTTACAAAAATAGAATTCCTTTTCCATCATCTAAAATATTAAAAACAATTAATCATTCCTAACAATCCCAAATATATCCTATCCCAACGTGAAACCCAAAAATAATTTTAAAAATATTTCATTACAATGTTAGTTATTGACGTTCTTCTCCTCCCTCACGTATTATTTATGCAATACCTTGTTGGGGATTCAAAGATTATACTTTTATGTCAACTTAATTGTGTAATTACCCTTTTGAAAGATCTGAATTTTTATTCTTGTTATGGGTGCCATATTTTCATGGTTTAATAATAACTGGGTATTTTTCTATGCTCAATTCTTGGTTATATGCAAAGTTTAGATTTTAAAGATTTTTTATTTTTGTTGTTTATTGGATTTTTGACAGTCACTTTGTTCTTAACTTCTTCATCTTCAATTGATTTTACTTGACAAAGGTTATTTTTTAAGCAACAACCGACTAATTGATATAGCTTCAAAAACATGTATGTATATATATATAGGTACAGAGAGTATCCAAATTCATTGCAGCAATAACAAAAATTGACAAAGGTAAATAAATTAATAATTTTTTTCTTTTTGTATTTACTATAGGTGATTCAACCACTAAATCTTATGTTGTTTTCTCTTTATTTATTTTTTCAGTTATATTGTCTCACTCCACTCTTAATTGAGGTCAGTATTCTTATTTAATTTTTTAGCATTATGAATTATTTGTAAAATTTGACACTTTATCAGTTGACGATAATGAGATAGAACTTAGAACAATGTAGGCCTCACTATAAAAGGAGAACCTAAACCCTAATTGACGTATGCACTGATTTTCTTAAAAAAAATTGTAGCATATTTTACCTGCCAATTCTTGATTATGATTCTTGTGTATGCATGAAAAATGGTAGTCATAAGTGGAATAGGAACAGTAAGGCTGGTGGGTGTTGATTGTTCTACAAACGGTATATTGATGAAAATTATTGTGATATTTAGGTAAGGGTGTAGACTATATTAAAAGTGTGAATAGAAATATTATTTGAATTTTTTATTTTTTTATTAAAAGTCTCTCTTTTAGATAAAATTATATTTTCACTATTTTCCTAATATTTAAAAACTAAAACTTAATTAAATATTTATAATCTTTCTTATTAGAAGTCATAGAATTAATGACGACTAATACATTTTTCGTTAGTTTAGGAATTCTAAATCAACTAAAGTTTATTTTAACAAGATTTGAAAAATCTAGAAGTAATAATATAAAAGCTTTAGAATAAGAAAAATACAAGAAGTACCAAAGTTTTAAAAGTTTTAAGTAAGTAATCAATGGTTTTCTATAGATTTCACTTTAATAATAAGGAAAGATTTTAAATATTAAAAATATAAAAAATAATAATCGTATTTACACAAAAGTGATAATCCATTAACCACTTGAAACTTCTGTTAGTAATATATTTATGTGCTTACAATAAAATATATATTATGTTCACATTATATTAAAGTGTGAAAGATCTTTGACGGGTGATTTGAACTTTTTGGACTTTATAAAAATCAAATTGTCTAACTTTAAAAAATTAAAGCTTACAAATTAAAGGTTACACGTGTGAGGCACGTACAATTATACTAGTATATTAAAAGTGGAAAGACCCTTAAAAAAGTAATTTGAACTTTTTGCCCTTCATTAAAAGTCTCTACTTTAGACAAAATTATTTTTTTCTTTAATTTTATATTTAATAATTTAAAATTAACTAAAATTATAAGAAAAAGAAATAGATATTCGAGTAACAAAGAAAGCAAATCATACAAATAAAAGGAAAGAAAGAAGAAATCAAACAAGGAGAAGGAAAAAAAAAAATCATACGTAAAAGGAATAAAAAGAAAACAAGAAAGGTAAACAATATAAAATTTTAGAGAATTTTCCTTATATAACACATAAAATTTTATTTTAAAAATTAAAGATTAAAATCTATGATAAGATAAAGTTATTTGGAGGTAATAATTAAAGAGTCCTAAAATATGTGGTAAAAAATTTAAATAAGAATTACCATAAAAGATACTATCTAAACTTGGAAAAGAATAAAAAGTTGATTAAAAAATTCATGTGTACAGTATGTTCAATTTTGTTTCATTCAATTTTATGTCATCTATAATTCTTAGTCCATGTATATCTATTTCGTGCTTTTATTGAACATATTTTATTTTTGGTTTTAGGAACTTGATTGTTTGATTTAGAATGTTTTTTCTTTCAAAAATTATATTATAATGTTTGATTTATTTTGCATCGATTTTATAGGTATTTTGAAGACGGATGATGATGATAATATCAACATGATTGATGAGCAAAATTTTAAAGGTAAATTGATTTTAGATGTCCTTTTTTGTTCAATTAGTATTGTGTATAAGAAACTCTTTTGTTGCATTGAAGTTGAAGAATTACACGCATCTGATTAAGGGTGAAGGGACCTCAATCATTCCACACCACCATTATTGATTTGAGACTTATGAATTTGTAAATATAATTCGGAGATGATTCCTATTGAGTTATCTAGGTAAGATACATCAACATAACATCTCTATATCTCATAAATTAAGTACAATTATAAGTATCACAGACTCCACTTGTAAAATTGCATTATATTTGTATTGCTGTTAGTTTTTTGTGATTTAATTTATTTTGATACTGAATTGTTTGTTGTTTTATTTAAAATAAATGTAGAGAATTGAAGTTGAAGCTTCTTAGACCACTCAAGAGTATGTAAGTTCGTGTTTCTTTGCTTCAAAGCTTTGAATTGATAATTTAGGTTAACTTTGACGAATTTATTATTTTTTGTAAACACCTATTTGAATAATTGAATAATCTTGGTTAGTGAAATCAATGATAAATTTTAGAGCAAAATCTTCATATAAAGAGATATGTTATAGTCGTTAAAATAATAATAATAATTAAAAAAAAATTATTACTATGCATTAATATAAAGATGGTCATAATCTAAGTCAATATTATAATTGAGAAAAAGTTGATTTCTTTTTTACTTAAGTTGATTTCTTTCTTCAATAGGTTTTTTTTTCATTACTTTGGTCACTTTCCTATGTGTAATACTTATAGTATGTAATAGAAATAAACTTTTAATTGATTTGATACACATGCAAACCACGTATATTAAACTAATATAATTAATTTCACCTCATATTTTTATATATTCAAATATTAATATCGTAGAACATGAACTTAACAATGCTTTTGTTTAGCCTAATAAATAGTATTCTTCATAAACATTTTTAGAACAATATTTTCTTTTATTTCACAAAAAAAGAGAGCATATTTATGACTACTAACATCTTATAATATTTTAAAATTATATAGTAAAAAATATAATTGACACTTAAAATTCTAATAATTTCACATAAATTATGATAAAACGAGTAACATAAATAGTTTGAAATTCTCTCTCTCAATCTCTCTCTCTCTCTCTCTCTCTACATATATATATATATATATATATATATATATATATATATATCTTTTTGATTATGTGTAGAAAAATAATGTAATTTAATAGTATGAAAAGAAAAAAAGTTATAAAGCAATTATTGTAGGGATCAAACAATTGATATCATTGCTATTGTTTTTTCTGCAAATTTATAATATGGTTATTTATTAAATACTCAATTTTACATATTTAATTTAGTGAGAAACTTCCCTCACTACAATGAAAAAAATCATAAAATAGTTATATGTATTGTATTGAGGACTCAATGGATAACTTATATTTCATTTCATTTAATTTTTATTTATGCATTGTTACCAGCTAAAAAAATTAAAATTATATTTAGATTTTTGAAATATGAATTTATTTGTTATTATTTAGCGAGAAAAACCTTCACAATAACAAATTTAATATTAGCCTTTTATTATCATCATATTTTTTCCTCTTCGCCTTTTTAAGAAAATGAAGATTAAAATATTAAAGATTATTTTAAATATTCTTTGAAATATGAATTTATTTGTTATTATTTAGCTAAGGAAATCTCTCCCTATAACAAATTTAATATTAGCTTTTTATTATCATCATATTTTAGTGAGGGATGTCCCTCTTCTCCTTTTTTTTAAAAAATAAAGATTAAAATATTAAAAATTATATTTAAATTTTCTTTGAAAAAAAAATTTATTTGTTATTATTTAGCAAAGGAAATCCCTCGCTATAACAAATTTAATATCAGCTTTTTACTATCATCATATTTTAGTGAGGAATGTCCCTCTCCGCCTTTTAAAAATAATGAAGATTAAAATATTAAAAATTATATTTAAATTTTCTTTCAAATATGAATTTATTTGTTATTATTTAGCGAGGGAAATTCCTCGCTATAACAAATTTAATATTAGCTTTTTATTATCATCATATTTTAGTGAGGGATGTCCCTCTTCGCCTTTGAAAAATAATGAAGATTAAAATATTAAAAATTATATTTAGATTTTTCTTTGAAATATGAATTTATTTTTTATTATTTAGCAAAGGAAATCCCTCGCTATAACAAATTTAATATTAGCTTTTTATTATCATCATATTTTAGTGAGGAATGTCCCTCTCCGCCTTTTAAAAATAATGAAGATTAAAAAGTTAAAAATTATATTTAAATTTTCTTTGAAATATGAATTTATTTGTTATTATTTAGCGAGGGAAATTCCTCACTATAAAAAATTTAATATTAGCTTTTTATTATCATCATATTTTAGTGAGGGATGTCCCTCTTCGCCTTTTAAAAATAATGAAGATTAAAATGTTAAAAATTATATTTAAATTTTCTTTGAAATATGAATTTATTTATTATTATTTAGTGAGGGAAATCCCTCGCTATAACAAATTTAATATTAGTTTTTTACTATCATCATATTTTAGTGAGGGATGTCCCTCTTCTTCTTTTTTTTTTAAAAAAATTAAAATTAAAATATTTGATGTGTACGAAGGACAACGTCGCAAAGTCCCTCACAATATCAACATATAATTTGTCCCTCACTAAACTTCGTATCTAATAGTCAAGTTTTTAGTAGTGTCTCTCCTTGAACTTTTGTTGATATTCAATTTTTTTTTTGGTCTTTCAGCATAATATTTGAAAAAATAAATTTACTGGCACAAAAATTTATTTGTCAATTCTCAACTTAAATATCGGGTAGTTCAATATCTGAATATAAAAGACTGTGCATAAATACGAAAAAAACTAATGATATAAATAAATACCATGATTTGTAGGAAATATTTTTTCTTACAAAAGTTACAAAAGTGTTTTGAAAAAATTATGTAATACCACACTTCAACTTATCATTATTATCTAAAATCTCAATCCCTTATAATAATTATAAAAAAATCTTGTTACGCTTTCTTTCTCCAAAACTTTTGATACATTACAGGGGCAAGTATGCCAAAAAGGTTGTTTTACAAAACTATTTTGCCAAATAGCAAAAAGTTTGAAAAAATTGACCATATACCCACTTAATTCCACCTCACCACCAACTTTTCCAACTTAACTATTTTAGCCACAACTTTTATAATAATTCAGTTTAACTCAATACTTTCAACTTAATAAATTCACCAACAAGTTTCTAATAATACACTTCAACCCACTTTATCATCTACCATTATATATGCAAAAACATATAGGTTTTTCAAAAATATTTTTAAGAAAATCCAAAAGCTAAAAATAGAAGGTGGTTATTTTTCCCTCAGAAAAGCTTCGATTTCGGTTACTTTTTCGATGTTATTTTTCATCGATCAGCTGTAAATCAGTCCACAAACATCATAAGCTTGTCCATTGCATCCATTGTTACCCCATTTGTTTTCTATCTTCTCAAACACAATTTCCACCATTGTTAAAAAGCTTTAAATCATTCACATTACTCAAAACCACTTTAGAAAGTACATTACAGCAGATCAAGCGACTCCAAGTTCATTTCTCTATTCCATAAACCCAACAATCATTGATTAGAATCAATATTTACAATTTCAAGTTTTTGTACGGATATCTGCGCAGCCATCGGCCCATTATCGTCAGTCACCGACCGTGCATACATCCCGACATAGACCCTAAGCATAATCTACCATCGACCAAAGCTTAATTCTAGGATGTCTATTGCAGAATTTATTCTAGTTTTTTGGTGATTTCATGGGAGAATGGGTGGAGACTCCCAAATATTGAAAATGGAGATCATTTACCAAGGTGACAATTCTCATTCCTCTTCACCGCAACAGTTCGTACGACGAATTCGTTGCAAGAGTAATGCAAAGCGGGGATCTAAATTGCGCGTCAAGCGACATGGTGATTAGTTATCTAATGCATTCGAGGAAAAAGGTGAATCTTACGATCATAAATAACGATGTACGCGTGCTGACGTACATAATGGATGCTGATGCAAATGGCTTTAGTCCTATTTTAAGGATAAATGTAGTTGAGAGGTCCTTTGAAGAACCGCTGAATTCATCAGCACCCCCACTGCGGCGCCCAACAGTCGACGATGATTTGATCGATGACGATTTGAATAATTACGAGAATGATGGCGATCATCCAATTAATATGGAAGATTATTCTATGCATATGGAAGACTTTTCATCGGACTAGCAAGATGATGAAGATGACCATGGAACGGGATCACAACCAGGACACTCCTTCACCGACGAAACCAATTTCTATTATGGTCAGACATTCGCTGATAAGAAAGAGCTGAAAATGTTACTAGATGCAGCAGCGACGAGGCTGTCTTTTGATTATTATATGGAGAAGAACTGCACCAAATTGATTAAGGTGAAATGCTTATCTTATAGTTGTGGCTGGTTGTTGCGGGCAGAAAAGTACGACACCTTGCAAAAGAAGCTTTCCTAGTAGGATTGTTGTTAGAAGAAAGCTTCTTCATTTTTTGCTTATTTTGGTTGTTCTGGTTGTTGTGCCAATGTTTCCCATGTAAAATTTCTATGATTGTGCAATGAACAAATTTTAATATAAGTATTTCTATTTTCAAATTTTGTTTCCCTCTTTTTGGTTATTGTTATTTTTTGTGTTTGTATCTGTAGTGAATGCATCTGTAAATACAGATCGCATAAATAGTCTATCGTCGATCTTAGACTCAGTCTCGCATCGACCAAACATAGTAGTCGACGGTAGACTATATGAATCGGTGGCCCATGAGTAGCTTATAGTTTGAAAGAAATAATCAAATTAAAAAAGGTTTCGAGAAATAATCACATGATTTGGGGCTGGTGAAAGAATATAATTATAATTAAATTAAAAAAGACTTAAATAGATAAATCGCGTGTTTTGGGATTGGTTAAAGAAAATGAGTTAATTTTAAAAAGTTTAAAAACATAATCACTTCATTTGGGGGTATTGAAAGAAAATAATTAAATTAAAAAAGGTTTAAACACATAATCACATGATTTGAGAGTGGTTAAACAAACAAGGGATAATACCTACGAAAATACCTGAACTTTGACCGGATTACCAGTTGAGCATACTGAACTTTGCGAGGTTCCTATTACCTCCTAGACTTTTTTTTTTTTTGTATTTTAATGGCATATATATGCCACTTGGACAATTGCGTGTTAGACACACTCATTGAGCGTGTGAAGGTGTTAAAAAATGTTATAAACACTTTTTTTTTGCCAAACAGCCCCTAAATTTTCTAATTATTCAAATTTTTATATATTTTTTTTCATTCTTTCTCTTCTCCCTTCTGTTTTCACTCTTCTTTCTTTGTTCTCTTCAACAATGGAGTCTCCATTGTTGAATTAAAATTGAACACAATTTCATCACACACATACACATCCAAATGAGTCATCTTCAACACACCCAAATTCAATTTGATACTTTGAATAATTTCAAATTCAAATTCAATTTCATATTGAACTCAAATTTGAATTTTCAGTTTTTTGGAGTTTCGTTTTTAGTTTCTAGTTACCAGTATGAACAAATTTGAAGATTGAATTTTCAGTTTTCAGTTTCCATTTTTAGTTTTCAAGTTTCCTGTTTTTTCATTTTCAATTTTCATTTTCACTTTTCAAATTTGAAGATTCCATTAATGAAAGTTTTCAATTTGAATTTGAAATTTGAGTTAGAATGGACTGGAATCATTTGGAATTTGATTTGTAGGAGAAATTTGAGTTGTGGAATCTTTAATATGGTTATAATGATGAAAAATATTGAAAAGTGATAAAATGGAGAAGAAACAGCGAGTGTACCACATTTTTCGACGTTAAAACTGGGTATAAATTTGCGGGGGGCAATTAATTCCACTTTAAAAAAGTTTGGGGGGTAATTAATTCCACTTAAAAAAGTATATGTGTATAATAGGACTCCCGCAAAGTTCAATAGGCTCAACTGGAAATTTGGTTAAAGTTCAGGTATTTTCGTAGGTATTATCCCAACAAACAACCTAAAACTGTTGATGACACTTAGTAGACTGTCATCGATGTTGACCCATGTCAAATCCAAGTAAAAAATATACTTGTGCTTTGAGGGTACATCAACCCGCTTGATCTACCGTAGACTTACACCTTCAGGAGTGCATAGATTGGTCTCCTGATTATTCGTAGACCACATAGTTCTATGTACACTTCTATAGACTAACACTTGAATGTTGTTTAAAAATGAATAAATAAAATAAAAATAAATATAGTGTGGGTTTGTACATATATGAAGGAATGTAAATCAGGCACATAATCATATTAGAGCTTATACAAATTAGGG
>NC_061112.1:125145743-125159181 GCF_002878395.1 Capsicum annuum | reverse complement strand
ATACTCATTCATACACTCCTTAATTTACCACCCCTAATTTGTATAAGTTCTAATATGTTTATGTGACTTGTTTACACTCCTTCATATGTGTACAAACCCACACTACATTTATTTTTAATTTATTTATTCATTTTTAAACAACATCCAAGTATTGGTCTATAGTAGAGGTCTACGCATAATCAGGAGATCAATCGATGCACTCCTTAAGGCATAAGTCTACGATAGACCAACCGAATCATGGACCCTCAAAGCACAAGCCTATTTTTTACTGTAATATTTTTTATTTAACATATTATTGAGGGTCCATCGATTACAGGTGTCTACGGTAGACTTTGGTATCTCGTTGATGGTTGACATAGGTCATGATTTACGACAGTCTATTAAGTGTCACCATCAATTTCAAAAAAAAAAAATTACTGTTCCGATGGTAATAAACGGCTACTTTTGTAATCTATCAGTGTTAACACTTCGTTTTTACTTCATATATAAGGTGTCTATCCTTCATTATTTTATTTCATTTACTTTGTTTTGTTTTTAAAAATTCTACAATGTCTCGAGCATCTCAAACATCCAATTCTAAAAATACTCTAATTTGTCATTATGGGAATGCGGCTGTCTTGAGGACGTCACGCACGGATTCAAATTCAGGTCACAAATTTTATAATTGTGCAATTGCGAAGGTGAGCTGTGTGTGTCTTTTTTATAAAGTTAAGTTAATCGTTATTTAATTATTATTTTTTTCTAAGATAATGGCATATGCTCGTTTTTTAAATGGCTTGATGAGCTATCACCTCCAATCAGTCCATCAATGTTGAGTCCGGGATCCGAGACATCAAATTTTCAAGACTTGGTAAAATTTAATCTACTACAAAGGCTCCAACAATGCAAAGAAAATAAAAATTTTCTCATGACTTTGTTCAAAGAAGCCAAAGAACAGAGGTATCACTTTAAAGTATTGCTACATGACACACAAATAGAGAGGGATCAACTGAAACAAAAATTGATTTTGACCAAAGAAAGGAAGAATGACCTAAAAATGATGTTATGTGCTATAAAGCTGGTATTTGTTCTTTGAAAAAGTGTAACATGGATATAGTGATATTGAATAAATAATAATACTTCTATTTTTCTGTAATGTTAATAATATTTTTGATAGAATCATAGTCGATCAAACAATACGTCAACTAAAATTCGAGCAGCATGGTAATGATAGACTATGCATGCAGTATACGAAATATTAAGTATGCATTCTATGATATCAAGCATACACTGTACCAACTATGACAACACCCTGCATATTCAAATTTTATGTCACAAATCAGTTTGATGAAAAGAGATTCAGTGCAGAATCATAACAAATTTCATAAAATAAAAGAATATTTGTCATATCCTACCACCAGATCCTTCAACCTTCATATTTGTGAAATAAAAAAAATTATCATATCCTAACTACTTATCATTCAACAACACATTAACAATATTAGCATTCAACTGCGTCAACTTTTCTTTTTCTACTGTCTTTTCAATTTTCTTCCTTTTTGAGACATTTTCAACTGCCTCAACTTTTTTTTTTTCTACTGCTACCAGCAGAATCAGAAGCGGTACCGTCTTTGCGTTTAGGAAGAATGCTTTTTTTAACCATTTTCAACACAATGTATACCTACAGAACAAATCTCCCATTTTCAATTCATAGAGCACAAGTCTATCAACTCCCCCCCCCCCCCCCTCCAAAAAAAAAAATTAAGAAATACCCCTCCACTAAACAATTCACTACACAAACATACAATAACTGAACCAAAATTCAACATCCAGTATCAAAAAACAACAATTGCTAAAAATCAAACTAGTGCACCTAATCAAACTAATTAGCTATTAATCTTTTAATTTTCACTATTTCAGCAATCATATTTTAAAAGAATTTCATACGTCTAAAAATTGATTTCAATCTAGGACATTCTCATTTAATAAACCACGGATCTACAGATAGACCACGGGTCTACGGACAGAAACAGGTTACTGTTCAGATCAAAATGTCAAAATAACTCTTCAAATAGCAATTATTCCACCATTCAACACTTCCTTGCTAAAAAAAAATCACGACTAAACCAAAACACCAAATTCAAAAAAAATATAAATTTCCTACATCACTACGAATCGATTAGCAAAAAAAAACCTTTAAATGGATCTAGAAATGATTGAAACTTGATTTTAACTAACCTTGCGAAGCAACGATCCCTTAGCAGCTGGAGAAGAAGACGAAACGAAAATGACGTTTTTGGGAGAAGTAGTTTCAAAAGTGGGAGTTGAAAATTGAAGAGGAGAGAGGAGTTTTTTTTATATTGGAATAAGTGGAGGTGTTAGGTGTATTATATTAAATTTATAAAGTTGTAAAAATGATGAATTGGTCCCTTGGCCTACGTGTGGGCCCCACTTTTCCCCACTTTTTATATTCTAAACCTAAAAAGTAAATCAAAAAGAAATTAAGTGGGCATTTAGCAAATTAATTTTGGAAGGTATCTTTTTGCTAATTATTCCCTAGTCTCCCCCCTTTCTCCGCTAAAAGACCACATATCTCGGCCAAATCACAAATTCAGTTCATTTTCATTCACAATTAGTGTTCTCAGTTGTACAAATGATTAGTATAGTGACCTGACACAACTTGATCAACAAATCCTAACTAATTTGAACCTCTCACTGCAAGGTTTCGAGTTAGAAAACAAAGCAGTCCTGATATAATAGCCAATAATTGCACTAAAATGGGGCAATATTCCAAGGTGAACCACAAATTGACCTGCCATTTTTCATCTAGGTAATGTCAAAAGGCGTCGTTTTTATTTTCGGGAAAAAAACAAGTGGGTGATAATAAGTAACGTTCAAAGCAACAGCAGAAACTGTATTTAGTATTAATATTAATAGTATTTGGTGGTTCGTCGAATCAGGATTTACTTGCGTGGCATGAGACAGAGACGGAGGGAGTTAAGGGTGGAGTACGGAGAAAGTTTAGAGATTCGTCAATGGAGGTTAAAGATGATGTCAATGGAACTACATAAGAATAATGTATTTGTTAAGAAAGTTCGGAGATAGATAAGAATGATGTATCTAATTGAGAGGATAAAAAGATTCATCACGCAATCGTCTACCAAATGTACAGAAGCGATAAAAAGATTCATCACGCAATCGTCTACCAAATGTACAGAAGCTATGTAACTTACTCAATATTAGGTTATAAATGCATAAGAAAAATATCTTTGGTCAAAAATCTTGAAAAAAAAATGTATCGAAATGCTTTTTGTGCTACTGATGTAGTATTCCGTGTCTCGAGCCGGGGGTCTATCGAAAACAGCCTTTCTACTTCTTTAGAGGTAGAGGTATGGACTGCGTACATCTTACCCTCCCCATACCTCACT
Source organism: Capsicum annuum (assembly GCF_002878395.1). Classification (NCBI taxonomy): domain Eukaryota; kingdom Viridiplantae; phylum Streptophyta; class Magnoliopsida; order Solanales; family Solanaceae; genus Capsicum; species Capsicum annuum. The sequence goes on along the minus strand of NC_061112.1, from coordinate 125,155,774 downwards.
ATGTGGGAATACACTGGGTTTGTTGTTGTTGTTGTTGATACATAACACTTATATATATGTCTATGACATTAATACATAAGATTTATGTATGGATATTTATTTATCGGGAAGGTTATGTATTCGAGCCTTAATAATGTATCACAAAAAATAAAATTCAAGATTTTATGTAATTATTAAAAGAGTGGGAAAGGGTGTAATTAGATACTAAATAGTTTGAATTTATGAAAATTATCCAAGTATTTTTCAAAACTTAATCATTTAGGCCTTATTTGGCCATGAAAATAATAATTTTTCAAAATTAGAGTTACATTTTGTGATTGAAATAGGGTGGAAAAAATGACTTTTAAAAATACTTTTCGCTTAACTGAAATAATTCTTATGATTAAACATAATATTTTTATTTTTTTCACTAAGGTGAAATAATTTTACAAAAAAAAGTGAAAAATTCTCATGGACAAACGTCTACTTAATAACTATGATTATGATACTTGTTAATATAATATAATTTGGACCTTTAAATATTATATAACTAAAAGTGCAAGGGCCGTGTCAGCACGGGTCCAACAGTAGAATTTGTGGATTGTAATTTTTAAGCTTTAGGATTTATCTTGGAGTAGAAAGTTTGAGCAATAGAATATTTTCATTAGTATAATTGAGCTGAGGGAATCACAATTAAAACCTTTTTTAAACCTTCTTATTGAATTTTACGATCAGAAATATAAAGAAGGAATAGGCGTAAATCTGATGAAATAACATAAATCAAGTATCCAGCAGATTATTGATTTTCAATATCGCAAAGATTAAGAATCATGTAAACTTATCCGATAAAAAGAATACACAGCTTAGATTCGCTATTATTTTGTTTAATTATTATTTTTAACACATGAAAAGAGTGTTGTTTTTTAATAGAGAATGAGGAGTTGAGATTTTCTTTTCTTTATTTTATTTTAAAAACAGAGAAATGTTAATTAATATTAAGGAACTGTAAAAAGTTGAGAAAGATGGCTACACATATTTGATAGAAAATTTGCTAATGTTAAGAAAGTGCGAAGTGTTTGGTAGCAAATTTGTGATAGATACACGTTTTTTGTACCTAAATTTACTTTATTTATATTTGAATTAGTTTGTAAAAATCTTTCGCAAATAATCTTTATACTTTTTTTCTTTAATTTCTTTAAAGTATAGTAATAAAATTTACTATGATTTATTCTTCTCACACTTTACTACATACATTTTATCCTCTTTAAATCTCATTATGCCATTTTACCCTTTTTAAACATCACTGTACATTAAAATCACGATTGAAGCAGTAGAAGCAGAAATCAGTCAATTTTTAAAAAAACTTTTGTTAATTATTGTTATTTACAGTACTTTTTATTTTATTTTCAAATAATATATGTTGCTTTATATCTTCTTGTGTCCCGTCCCAATTTATGTGTCACTAATATAATTTTGATAATCAATCAAATATTTTATGTTGACATATCATTTTGTTATTCTTATTTTTCTAATACATAAATGACTCACAATAAGGAGTGATATAGAAAAATCGTTCGAAAGACGAAAATTTAATTTAAAACATTAATAGTTAATTTCACATTTTATGTCTATTTTATTTTTCATTAAATATTAATTATTTTCTTAACACCTAGATGACTCATAATAATTAATTAAGAGCGATTGATTATGTTATTACCATAAAAATTAATATAATTTTATCATATCCAATAGTAATCATCGATAATTCACCGGAATAGTGTATTAATTAAATACGGGATGCTATATTTGCATATGCAAAATATGATATTATTAAACATTATTGGTAGTGCATTATATTTATCTTTCACAATAATAAAATTTTACTATATATTTTTCTTTATTTCTTTTTAACTTGATATTTATTGACCAAACACAAATTCTAAGAAAATATTCATTAGAAATTTATTTTATTAAATTAAATTTATTAATTTTGTATTTTAAAAATTTTAATTAAGTTTAAATATTAGTATTTCTATATAAGAAAAAATTATTTTTAAAATGTAAATTTACTAAAAAAATAAATAAATAAATAAATAAATAAAAAGATTAATTTTCTATATAAAAGTCAATAAAAATAATAAAATTGATTTACTTTAAATATTTAGTTGCAATTAATTAAGATAATTTTTTATTTTGTCATGATTTATGCTGCACCGACAAAAATTTTGAGAGTTGAATAGAACTTTTATCTATTTTTGAAAAAGTATTTTAACTTGTTAATTATTGTGATTTATAATAATTTTTACATAATTATCAATTAATATATTTACTCCTTGTGTCCCAATTTTTGTGGCTTCGATACAATTTTGAGAGTCAACTAAAATTTTTATATATCTTTTAAATATTTTAAGTTGTTAATTATTATGATTTGCAGTGTTTTTTCTTTTATTTCAATTTATGTGGCATTGCCAAAATAATGAGAGTCAATAAATTTTTTATATGTCTTTTAAATATTTTAAAATTATTAATTATTGTGATTTGTGGTAACAAATTGGTTTTGAACATGATAGTCAATTAAATAAATAAAAAAAATTTACTTCAAATATGTAGTTATAGTTAATTAATATAAATTAATAGAATATATTAAATATTTAAATTATTATTATGAAATAATAGAATTATTATATATTGGAATATGATATATAATTAAGTGAAAGTATAGAGATTTTTCTGGTAATTACATAAGAGGTGGTCGAAACCACCTCTTCTATATAATAGAAAAGAAAAGAAATACATGTCATTTCGATCCCATCTAGACGTGTACTTAATAAAATGGGAGGAAAAGGATAATGAAAGGGAGCCAAATCCATTAATACATAATCGACCTGATTTTTCTTTTTCTTTTCTATATTATAGAAATGATGGTTTCAACATGGCAACTTCTTGTAATTTTAAAAAGCTTGAGGGTAATTTAATCATTAAACATAAGTTCTAAATTCAAGTTGATAATTTTTTGTGCATTGTTTTTTGAACCTCATCAAAAATTTTAATGAAAGTCCATTCTTTTCTCTTTAATAACCAACAATGTCATCTAAGAAATTTACTATAATGCCATCACATATGGCCTTGCATATTTCTATATTATTTTCACACATGTGGGCCCTCTATCTTCCATTTATTTATCATTCTTAGTATTTATCTTTTTATGTATAAAATTGTTTCAAATATATTATATTTAAGTAAATTAATTAGTAAGATGGCAATTTATTACAAAAATTAATTATAATTGATACAATTAAATAAATTTTGTTCTTTATTTAATTTCATATCAAACATATAATTTACTTTCTATCTTAGTTGTTACTACAATTTCACCTAATTTTTTTTTTAATATATAGAAGAGAAAATTTTGATATGCCTGCTTCAACTTCTTCAATCGTGATTTTATTGTATTGTCTCTAATTAATTATTATAAGTCATTTATATATTAAAAAAATATTTAATTTATAAAAATAAAAATAGACATTTATGACATGTCTATTTCAGTTGCTTCAATCGTAATTTTACTTTTTATTGTATCATTTTTAATTAATTATTATAAATTATTTATATATTAAAAAATTAATAATATTTAATAAAAAAAGTAAAATAGACAATTATGACATGTCTGCTTCAGCTATTTTAATCGTAATTTTACTAAATATCACCCCTAATTAATTATTATAAGTCATCTAAGTATTTAAAGAAGCTCTCCGTCGACTTGTCGGCTTAAGCTATTTGCTCCGTGATTTTACTATATCATTCCTAATTAATTATTATAAATTATTTACATATTAAAAAATTAATAATAGATAATAAAACAATAGAATAGACATTTATGACATGTCTACTTCAGCGGCTTTAATCATAATTTTACTAAATATCACCTCTAATTAATTATTATAAGTTATCTAAGTATTAAATAATTAAATAATTAAATAATATTTAATAAAAAGTATAAAATAGATATAAAATTATAAGTTAACTCTTGATGTTTTAAAGTAACTTGAATTCTTATATGAGATTTCACTTACTTTTTTTCACAAGTATCTTTTACAATAATTTTATAATATCATTTCTAATTAGTTGTTGTGACTCATTTAAGACATGTCTGTTTCGCTGCCTCAATCGTGATTTTATTAAATCACCTCTAATTAATTATTATATTCATCTAAGCATCATGTCATTTAAATTAGAGTAGAAAATTTTTACATAATAATTAAAAATTTAAATTATTTAAGAAATATAATTGACTATCAGTGAACAAACTCTGGACAAGGAGAGTAGCATATATTTTTTGAAAATTACATAAAAATATTATAAATTAAAATAATTAAAAACTTTAAATATCTAAAATAATTTAATCTATTATATATCTTTAACAAATACTTAAAAAAATACTGTAATTCACAATAATTAACAACTTAAAAAATTTAAACGATATGAATATTTGGTTGACTCTCGAAATTGTATCAGTGTCACTTAAATTGAAATAGAAGAAAAATATTATAAATCACAATAACTAAAGACTTAGATTGTTTTGAAAATATAATTGACTATCAATGTCACAAAAGTTTAGACAAAGAGAGTAACATATATTATTTAAAAATTATATAAAAATATTAGAAATTACAATATTAATAACTTAAAATATCTAAAAACATATTAAAAGTATGATTGATTATCTAAATTCATTTTGTATCGCAAAAATTGAGACAAATAAATATATATTGAGCTCATGCTAGATCTCGGGTGAATCCTAGGATGTATATATGCAATTCATCATTTTTTAAACTTTGGTTTAAATATATCAAACTGAAAATATAAGTTTTAATACATTACACTGTACATCAAAAAGTGTATAAGAAATAATGTTAGCATAAATAATGCCAATATTACTAATACAAGCATTATTAATGCAAACATTATTAATACATTCTATTAGCATTATTTTTATACACTCTAACAAACGACTCCACATTTGAATGGAAGGAAAATATACAAAAGAAAAATTCAGTAAAATATCTACATAAGTATGTTTTATCGTGTTCTCAAAGTCAAATAATTTTAATTAATATGAAAGATGGTAACTATAGTTTTTTTTCTATATAATTGTTGAAACACTTAAAAAATTTGAATTTAAAATATTAATTTAGTTTAACTTCAAAGAATAAGTTGACAAATAAAAGAGAAGGAGAAAATGAAAACAAATAACGTTTATGGCGGCTTAGTAAGGGAATACATAATTATCTTGTAAGACTTGACTCCTTGCAAAATACTACCAAATAGTCAATATATTTTGTGTATTTATGTATTATAATTCATAATTCGAACTAATATCAATTTAAGTTACTATACATAGTAAAATATCTTAATGTTGAGCCTGTGCTGACACGGGTCATACTCCTCTAGTACTATATATAAATGATACAAGTTAAAGTTTAAATATTTAAATTTTCATCTTTATATCTTTTAGAGGTGGTTCAGTTGGTGGAATGGAATAGATAAAAATAGCTCATCAATTTTAAATATTTTATGAAATTATTTTATCCCATTTTTATATAGGATAACTTATTTTATTATTTATATTAAAATAGTGAGCTAAAATAATTCTGAGACTAAATAATACTACCTATTAACATTTATTATTTTTCGTAAGAATAGCTCCACATTGAAATGCATGATAAAATAATTTCATAAAATATTTTGAAATTACTATTATTCTGTCATTGACAAGACAACCTTTTAGTTTCATAGAAAGTACTCATTGTTTTGCATTGTACAAGAAACAATTAGACATAGTCGATATGATATAGTGACAGCTGACATGATCTTATATAAGAAGGTGTGACAAATACAAATTAGGTAGAAGGTTAGGATATTGGAGAGCGTTCATCCTAATACGAGTGTTGTCTCTATTAGTAGTCGTATTGCTACGCTGCTTATAGTGTTCTTGAATTCTTGTTGATATATATATTGTTTTGAATAGGTCACTTGTGTTAGGTTCGAAATCGAGAGGACGTCATGCGGAAGCTATTAGTTGCAAACTATCGTGGTGATAATTCAGACGACAAAGAAAACAATACTAAAAGCATTAAATTATTATATGTTCGACCTACATATTATAAAATCTAATATCAAAAACATTAAATCTATTAGGAGAAATTTTCCCCTAAACAAAGACTCTTTAATAACTACATTGTGGATGTTACTATATTTTGGTATGAGGAGGGATCTTCTATTTATAGATGTCCAAAATTTTTCCTTCAAGAAAGAGGTTAGCCAAATATGGAAAAGAATTATATTTTTTCTTTCAGGAAAAGTAAAAGTAATTATGGTAACTTTTATTTTCTTCTAAGAAAAAGTAAAACTTAAATATAGTAAGAAAATCAGGACAAAAACCCTAAAAACTTGTAGCATTATTTTTTGATGATATTTGTTTTGTATGTGCTATTGTGTTACTCCTTATTATATTTTGTATCTGTTATTTTACTTATTATTGTATGGGTTGTATTTTATCTCGTGCCAAGGGTTATTCAAAAATAACTTCTTTATTTTACCTTTGAGATTGTAATATGAATTGTGTACAATCTATCCTCTCCAAACTCTAATGCTTGAAATTATATTTTATATGTTATTATTGTTAGGTGTTGTCCTTTCTACGCACTGATTTGGGGTTTTTATGATTCTGTTTAATGTAATAATTCGACAAAGAAATTCAAGTCTTCGACTTTCTGCTATGAATTACTTCAGATATATAGAGAAAGAAAATTCAGATTAAGGAATGATATTTTGTATATAATTTAATTTATGATCCTAAATTAATCCGTATTAACCTTAACGTTTTAAATATTTTTTATCAGAAAAATCTCTTGCTATCATGTCATTAACTAAACAACGAAAAGTATATTTTATTTGGATATTCGAATGAGACGATACATTGTGGGCTTCCAAAGAACAACTCACTGCAAGACAAGTGGTACTTGCAATTTGCAAATGGTAGAACTTTCTCCTTTTTTGGGTAAATGGTAGAACTCACAATTATAACAAAAAACATTCTTTAGCGTACAGTTAATTGACGGCACTAGCTTAATTATCATTAAATATATATTTTAAATAGAATTATTAGTGATAAGTATATTTTAGTATTCTATATAAATAATTTTAAAGTCTATAATAATATTAGATCTGATAATCATTAACTAATGCCAATAAAAATTTTAGTCCTTCTTGGTAAAGTACATATTTGGTGCCGCCCAAAGTTATTTTTGTTGTAGTGTATATGTATGTGGTCTTTAATTATATCAAAGAGTGGTTTTTTAGAAAAAGATGTTTATATTATAATATCCACTAAATAGAAGGGCACATAAATAAGGTGAAATTTATAATCTTTAGATTAATAATAAATAGTTAAATGTACTGTTATAAAAAATCAAAATAAATTTGATTGACAAATATTATCATTTATTTACCACCATGGTGGGGGTTATTAAAATGTAGATAAGATCTTCTCCAATTTTATCAAAGATTTCATATTTATCCTAGGCTAGCTTTATGAGGTACACAATATGATGTGTACTTTTGTCCCCATTTTGTGTTTATCTTTAATTTGTGTTCTCATAATTTTTTGTAAGGAATACATATCTCATAAGTTACGTTGCGATATGATTTCAATTTTAAAAAAACTTATGTCCCTAAGCATAAATTAGTTGGTACAAAATAAAAATAAAAATTAAAAATCAATCTATTTAAAGAACAAAAGTTAAGGTAAACCTATTTAAAAGATAAAATATAAAAATTTAGGTCAATTTATTCGGGTGAGTAACTATCTTAGCACCGAATGAATAAATCAGAAAAGAAATGGGCATAATAGTTGTTGTAGCTAGAAGTGAAACAAGTGTAGTAGTTGCTAAACGATGAATTCGATTTCCCAAGTAAGCGACAAAGAGAAAACAATGACGCACTGAAATTACCAAACAAATTAATTAATTAATTAATTAAGCAACTAGTATAATAGGGAATATATATCATATTGCTGGGACTTCAAACTTAGTGAGAACTTGTATATATTGACACATGATCAGGTGAAAGCACTTTCAAAATCCAACTTATTCAACCCTGAGAGCCAGAAAGGACAGTCCTTGAAACCCTAAAATTGGATTTCACTTTGCTCCTCCCTATAGTAGAATTGGTTTTTAGTGGTGTTATAATCGATGGTGGAGGCCGACATTTCAACTATGAAGTTTAAAATATAAAATATTTAATATATTTATCTGTATTTCGCGCGCAGTGACGGACCAAGAATTTTAAAGTTGTGGGTGCTTTAATCATGGGTGGAGCTACACTACCCTACGAGAATTCGGGCGAATCCAGTAGCTTTTAAGGAAACTCTATATTTACACTAAAATTTTGAATATATGTATATTATTACATAGTGTGAATTCATTGACAAACATTATCGCTTGGCCTAGTGGTGATGAACCAGCATCAAGGGCATCTCTTCTGCCGCGGACGTGTGCTCGAACCCCATTAATTTTTTATATTTTTTAAAATTCAAAACTCACTGACTTCAAATTCTGACTCCGTTTTTTACTTTAATTTTTTTTAACATAATTTTCTAATGATGACATAATATAAATATATAACTATTTAAATGCAACATTAAAATTTAGTGTTTAAGTTTTAGAAGAGTAAGATTTTTGGTGAAGAAGGTCAAAAGGTTTTCAAATTTTTTGTTTGAGTAATTAAAAAATACAAAAAGTACTCTTAGTTTAATAAATTAAGAAATAAATAAAAAAGTCAAACTCATATGCATGTGAACTAGTGTACAAGAGTACTTGGGTCTTGTGTGTGTATGTACATTAAATGTAACTCAAAAGTTACAAAAAAATTTATACAAAAATGCAGCGTAACTAAGGAGAATCAATCTCAAGCATCTGGACACGAAAGATCCACCTAAAGCCAGAGCACTCAGACAAGTTTTAGTTCTGCGGGTGCTTTTTTATTTTCATATTATTTTTCAATGTTTCTTATATAATAATACCTATTCTACGTCGAGTTTAGTGGGTGTCGGAGCACCCCAAAATAACACGTGGGTCCGCCCCGGTTTGCGCGGTCATAATATTATAAAAAATACTATATAATAAAATTACAAATCTTATAAGAGAAAATCTTTACTGAACAAATATTTTTCATGATTCTTTAACATGTATAAAAGTTTTTGACAAAAAGAAAAAGAAATTCATGAAGTTTAAATCGGTATGTGTTTGAAGACAAATAAGAACTCAGCTCAATCAAAATGTATGAGGAACTTCATAATTGGGTTTTCTCTTTCTTTTCCAAAGCCTTATTTTAGTGTTTCTGAATATGAATTGCATGCAGTTATTTAAATTTAATAAGCGATATCTCTCACTGTTCTTTAATAAAAATCAAAATATCACAAGGGGATGAACTTAATAGGCGGTGATAACTAATTTCTTTTCATTATTATTTCCCCTTGTTTTGTTTAATTAATTAATTAATTAATTTCTCCTTCAATTCCAATTCGAAACTTGTAATTCTGTGAGTTGAAATCACTCAAGTAAGCCTCAAAAGTTAAATTACCAATATCACATACTATATGTATTAGAAAACTTAATTAGTTCTACTAGTAATCAAAAAGAGTTTCAAAAAAATAAAATAAAACAATCTCCCTCGAAAAATAAATAAATAACAGTACATCATAAAAGATAATGTTTCACATGTTTAATGACCCTCCCATCTAGTTCCCTCTTTCGCTTCAATACGTACTGCTAGTTTCCACGGTGAATTGGGGTGCACATTTTGGTTTAAATAGAAAAAATTAAAATATCAAATTAAAATTTAATTTTGATTTTGATTTTTTGATTTTCGGATTGAATTCAGTTTGTAATTTTAAAATTTCAGTTTTTCGGTTCGATTTTCAGTTTTCGTTTTTAAAATTCGGTTAAACCGAAAAATCAAAATTTTATAAATAAATAAATAATATATATATA
>NC_061112.1:125084688-125142743 GCF_002878395.1 Capsicum annuum | reverse complement strand
ATATATAATATTATATTATATATATGTAATGTTTAGTAATTCACATTCACAATTAACATTTAACAGCAAATTCGCATACGCCTCAACCATTGCCCATTGCCAACCCTAAATCCCTATTCTGGTATTCCCTACGCAGTTTCTCACGTACACCGACGACGACGAGTCACGACTCACGAGTGTTCCTCCGTCTCACCGAAGGCAAGGCGGTGTTCCTTCGTTGATCGTTTTCACTTCTACTGGTTGTGGATTTGTGAGTTGTGGCTATCCACCGGTGAGAAATAGATGAGTTTTGTGTCATTTTGTAGACTATTTATGCAAGGTTATATTATATGTAATGATTAATGACGTTATGTATTATGTTAAGCTTATGATTATTTCATTTTGTTTCATCCATGTTGAGTTATTTATAGTTATTTATATTTGGGAATGAAAAACAGGTTTGAAAAAAATATTTTTTCTAAAAAAAAACCATCAATTTTAAATGCTCAGTTATAAAAAAGAGAGGCTAACTACTTTAATATTTCAACCCAAAATAAAAATCTGAAATAACCGAACCGAATTTATTTCGATTTAGTTACGGATATCATTTTTGTCAATCTGAAAATTGATAAACCGAACCGATATTAAACAATCAGACCGAACCGACCTAGATTGTGAACTTCAACCAAAACACCAACCTAATATATGAGTAGTATCCATGATTGGTTCTTAACAAATTAATAAAGTGGTGAGGTTTGGGTTTAGGTCCTTAAGAGAAGTGACTTTTGAGTTTTTCCGGTTGCATGCAGCACAACGATGAGAAATTAAAAAGAAAAAAACATATATAATAAAAAAGAAAAATATAATTGATGGCTTTAGAGTGTGTCACATCATCGTAATATGATCCTCTTTCATATATAGATATATAGATTATAAGATAATAACGAGGCAAGGTAGCAGCGGACAAAACTAATTTTAACTCGTCTTACTATATCTGTATTAATATTTAATCTTATTTTGCTCTCTTCTTCTAACTTTTTAAAAAAAATTCTTGTGTTTTTCAGAGAATTATAATTCAAAACAAAAGATTAATAGCGTCTTTAGTTTTCAAAAAGTCACATATTTTGAAACACTAGTTTAAACGCACGTGTCTCGCACGTGTTGTCTTTGATTATTTAAAATTAAAATTTGATTATTTCTTTGATTTTTTTTCAATAAAATCAAAATCAAATAAACTATTATCAATTTTTAAAAATGAAAACATAAAAATATGTTTTCTTTCATAATATTGTATCTTTATTTTTTCTTTTAAAAAAGTGACCTTCCTGAACGTTTAAAAGTTAAATTTTATTTTATTTTCTTAAATACAACAAAGCTTCGAATCTTACCCAAAATTTTCAGTCTCGTCTCATTCTTCTGGATCACATCACAATCTAATAATCATAACAATAAAATCTTAAAATACCATAAAGTCCCAATTAACAATTGTCTATTAAGAATACATGATATTTATTATTGTAAACTTTAATAACATACTAAAATTTTAAAAAACTTACTTCAAATAACAAACAAATTTATATTTATAATCATAGATACTATTAGTAATAATATATTAATATTAATCTTACCTCGAGGTTTTAGCCTTTTAGATATAGACATCGGCTTTCCATTGCACATGTATGTAGTCATGATAAAAATTAACCTTATAAGGTTTCTATCGGACAAACTATCAAAAGAAAATCGATATCATGATCCACTTCTGTCACTTTTTTCTTTGGCAGCAGCACACTTAAAAATTCTTGCACAAATTTATGTTAAAGTACATGTAAAATTATACAAATGTTTTGTGCCTCGTTCCTAAAAGAATTCATGCAAAAAGTTCATGAAAAAAAAAAGGTGTGAAGGTAAAACACCAAACCAAATAAATCACAAATCAACGTGGACATAAATTTTTTTGAATATAAAGTTTTATCAACTTCAAATTTTTAAATACTAAACATTATGATTCCTTGTATAATTCAAATAATGTTACCTTCTTACCATATATTTTAGAACTATTTAATTATTAATTTTAGGGAAAAAGAAAACCTATCAATATCAATTTACCATATATTTTGCTCTTCCCATATATTTTAAGTTGGGGATCTTTCAAAAATAGCTACATTTAGCTGAAAAACTCACCTTTCATAACCATATTTTACATAATTACCATTTATAGCTGTTGTATTCAATTTACGCCTGTTGTATTTGATTTTATTAATAGTCTGTATTCATATAAAATATAAATACAGTACCATTTAGCTGTTGTATTCGATTCACAGTCGTTGTATTCACTTTTACTTAGTGGTCTGTATTCATAAAAACATAAATACACTATATATTTAGTCTTGCCAAAAACACTACCATTTTTTTTTATATTTCTTTTTTTTCGTGTTTTCCTCATTTTTCTTCTTCTTTTTACTAATTTTCCTATTTTTACTTTTTTCATTTTTTTATATATTCTTTTCTCTCTTCTATCTCTCTTTCTTTTTTTTTCTTTTTCTTTTTGTTTTTGTTTTTGTACTTATTTTCTTTATCACTTTTTTAATCTATTTTATATTTTTTGTATTTTTTAAAAATATAACTACTCGAGCACAAGTCATTGATGATAACGTAAATACCATAATTATTTATCTATTTATAGTCACACCGTCATTTATATTTTTGTATTCATTGATACAACTATATTTGTATTTGTATTTTAAAGTTTGCGCTTGTATTTGTATTTTGTAGTTCGCGTTTATATTTGTATGTTATAGTTCACACTTGTATTTGTATTTGTTAGTTCGCACTATCATTTATATTTTATATAATTCGCACTTGTATTTTAAAGAACTGTTTTGTATTTGTGTTTTATAATTGACTGTATATTATATTTGTATTATGATTTTCTTGTGTTAGTATATTTAGATTATATTTGTATTTGTATTCTATTTTCGTCGATGTCTTTTTATTTTTAAAGAATTATTTTGTATTTGTATTTGTAAGTTGATTGCATATTGTATTTAGCCGTGATTATGTACAATTTATCATTTATATTTGTATACAAACAAGTAAATGCATTAATTGTATTTTTTTTATTCTAAAATAATATATAAATATGCAATGTATCATTTGATACAAATGTACCGTTTTGTATTTGTATGTCAAAATTATTATATTATTCGTATTTGTAAATAAATAAATATCACTTGATACAAATACAATTACAAACAAATGAAACCAATAATTTTAAAAATACAAATACATATTGAATTTTTTATAAAAATTTGAATTGAATTTATTTGTATCAATAAATATAACTTGTATAAATAAATACAAACAATTATTCATAAAAAAAAAATCAATCGTTTCTTTTCAATAATTAAAAAATACAAATGATAGTTCACACTTGTATCTATATTTTATAGTTTGTATTTGTATTTTATAGTTTTCACTTGTATTTGTATGTTATAATTCGCCTTTGTATTTATATTTTATAGTTCGCACTTGTAATTATATTTGCTAATTCGCACAAATAAAAAAAATAAAAAAGAAAAAAAGAAGAAAAAATACAAAAAAAGAAGTAGAGTAATAGAAAATAGAGAAAAACACAAAAGAAAAAATAGAAGGAGAAAAAATAAAAAGGAAAAGAAAAAAAAAACTAAATGAAAAAGAGACAACAAAAAAGAAAAAATTGAAAAAAGAAACCCATCAAAGTCGTTTTTTTTTTCTAACGCCAAACCAAACTAAGAATAGTTGGGTTTTTTTTTCTAACGCCAAACCAATCAAACCAAACCATAAGTCAATTGTTTTTTCTCGGTTTGATTTGGTTCGTCGGTTCGGTTTGGCTTGACGGTTTGGTCTGTACACTCCTATTGAAATCACAGTGGAGAACGACGACGATACCGGTTGCACCACCACCGAATACAAAGGAAAATGAGTACGTGAAGAGCCTGAAACCGTCAATTTGGTTAACGGAGCAGTTTCTGTTAAAGACGGAGGAGTTGCAGAACTCTGTTCGACGGCGATGGCAAGACGTGCTATGGTTAGAGTTTGTTCGAAATTGAAGGATTTAGAGGAGTTTCCGACTTTGAAGTTAGAGAATGATTTGGGGGTTTATGCACAGTTCTCTGCTCATGTGCAAACTAGTACGACGTCGTCGACAGAAGTGAACGAAGAAGAGAAGAAGGAGAAGAAGAATTATTATTTGAATATGTGATACATCTGAAATCTGAATTATTATTTGAATTATTATTTGGTGTCGGAGGATTACTATGTGATACATTTGGTTGTATTTCTATGATTTTTTTAAAAAATTAGATATTCAATATATATGATACATTTAGCATACTTGACATATAAGTTGAAGTTTGCAATTTTTAATTCATATTTAAAAAATGTGAGTTTGAAATTTATATGATTCATATTAAATGTTTATGAAAGTTCTGTGATTCATATTAATATTGTTTGCATTAGTTCTAAGAGGTTATTTGTTATATTAGTGATACATATTTATAGTTGAAATAAATTTATGTATCACCAATAATCTGACCGCAAATGTATCACTCATACATCGTCAATAAAAATATATCACCAATAATCTAATAGTAACATGCATCACTCATACACAGTCAACAAATGTATCACTCATATACTGATAACAAAATTATCATTCATATGAATCACCGTTACACTATGAAAATGTATTGAGAAAATTAATATTTTTATATATGTATCAATCGGATTAACAAAAAAATATGTATCACCTAAATGTATCACCGATGAATTTCATACTAATATTAACTTAAACTTGTACGTATAACTAAATAAATTTATATATGTATCAATCGATCTAAAAAAAAAATGAGAAAGATTTTAGGGGAGGAAATTGTGAAAAAAAAAATAGTTGCATGCTTTAATGGAGGATAGCAAATCGGGAAGGAAGATCCTTGATTTAATATAATGATGCGACCAATTCCAATTTGGTGTTGTCCATTTAGTGATTTCCATGTTTGGACTTTGAATGTTGAAAATTTACAACCTGACATTTTATTGTAAATACTTATTTTTAAAAAAATTAAAAAATATGTGTATAATTTGGGAGAGATTTTAGGAAAGATAATCTTTGAAAAAAAAATATCTTGAATGAGTTAATTGTGGGGTAAAAATAGTATGTGGGAAATATGTGTATAATTTGAGAAAGATTTTAGGGAAGGTAATCTTTGGATAAAAAAATATCTTGCATGAGTTAATGGTGGGATAAAAATAGTATGTGGAAAATATGTGTATAATTTGGGAGAGATTTTAGGGAAGATAATCTTTGAAAAAAAATATATCTTGCATGAGTTAATGGTAGAGTAAAAATAGGATGTGAGATTTTATTGATATATGTATCAAGAGTAAAGTTGAAAATCGAAATTTAATGTAAATTTTAAAAAGTAAGAGATATTGGGTAATATAGTCTCTTAAGTTTGGGATTTGTGTAATTTATCCATATATTTATTAGGTGGAAGAAATTTCACCAAATGACTAATTTCAAAATGATGTCAATGGATAGCCAGTTGGGTATGTATTTTCATTCACTAGCCATTTTAAATTTGAATCATTTCGACCCATTTGTAAATAGTTTAGTTTAGTTTTCTTTCTTTTTTTGTTTCGGCTCCTTTGTTCGTTGTACTCTTTTTTTGGTTTCATTATAATTTTTTGGCTAAAAAATTTACTTTTTTTAAACAATTATATACAATTGTATAGAAATTGTTTAATTATTGTATATAATATGTATATGTATAAGATATACATACAGAAACTATATATAATATGTATAGAAATTGTATATTTGTTATATAGAATATGTTTTTGTATAAGATATATATAGAAACTGTAATAAAATGTGCATAAAAGCTGTATAGTTGTTGCATATAATATATATCTGAATGATCATTGCAGCTAAAAGTTATATAAGATGTATATAAACTGTATAATTATTGGTATAATGTGTATTGAAATTGTATCATTAGTAATATAGAATGTGTATATGTATAGATTGTGTATAGAAGTTGTATAAACAGCGTATAAACTATTTAGGGTAACTTACATAAATCCCTTAATTTTTAAGTGATATTACATTTATACCAATTATTTGATTAATTACATCTTATCCCGATATTTTGAAATCGTGATACATATGTCATAAGGTGATACATATAAAAAGTGATACATTTAAAACTGACTAGATATTTATTTAAAGAAGTAACAGATTATCTTTTATTCTGTGGAGCAAATCACACACAATCAGTTACACAATGAATTAATGAGATTCCAATACCCCCAATCAACTTTCAAATTTCAATTGGTGACTACAAGTTGAGAGTATCTGTGGCTACTTCAAATGCATCCTCTCCCATTCTCTCTTCACTACTAGAAAATAAATCTCCTTGTTCACTAGCAGATTCCTCTTCTTCCCCCGTGGCATTGAAGTTTGATGATATCCCAGCTAATTCAGCATCGAAGAAAAAAAAATATCCAATAGATCCGTCTCTCCCTGATATCAAGAACAGTATATATTCAATTGACGAGTTCCGCATATCAAGAATAGTATATATTCAACCTACGTTAATTTCTGGCAATGAAACGCCAGAGTTGCAGACTAGTACGACGTCGTCGACGGAAGTGAATGAAGAAGAGAAGGAGGATAAGAGGAATTATTATTTGAATACATGATACATATGAAAATTTGAATTATTATTTGAATTATTATTTGGCGGCGTAGGATTACCATGTGATACATCTGAAATATATGATACATTTGGTCGTATTTCTATGATTTTTATATGATTCATATTAAATTTTATGAAAGTTCTGTGATTCATATTAATATTGTCTGCATTAGTTTAAAGAATTTATCTGGTATATTAGTGATATATTTTTATAGTTGAAATAAATGTATGTATCATCAATAATCTGACCGCAAATGTATCAATCATACATTGTCAATACAAATATATCACCAATAATCTAACAACAAAATGTATCACTCCTACACTGTCAACAAATATATCACACATATACTGATAGCAAAAGTATCATTCATATGAAATGTATTCAGAAAATTAATATTTTTATATATGTATCAATCGAATTAACATAAAAATATGTATCACCTATATGTATCACCGATGAATTTCATACTAACATTAACTTAAACATGTATGAATAACTAAATAAATTTATATATGTATCAATCAATTTAAAAAAAAAAAATTGAGAGAGACTTTAGGGGAGGAAATTGTGGGGAAAAAAAATAGTTGTATGCTTTAATGGAGGATAGTAAATCTGGAAGAAAGATCCTTGTCCATTTAGTGATTTCCATGTTTGGACTTTGACTGTTGAAAATTTTACAATCTGCCATTTATATTGTAAATACTTATTTTTTTAAAAAATAAAAAACAGATATGTATAATTTGGGAGAGATTTTAAGGAAGGTAATCTTTGAAAAAAAGTATCTTGCATAAGTTAATGGTGGAGTAAAAATAGGATGTAGGATTTTGTTGATATGTATCAGGAGTAAAATTGAAAATCGAGATTTAATGTAAATTCTTAAAAAGTAAGGGATATTGGGTAATATAGTCTCTTAAGTTTGAAATTTGTGTAATTTATACAAATATTTGTTTATATTTGATATCAAAGATTCATGTATTTGGTGTGAAATATAATATTAAGAAGAGCAGTAATTACAATGATAAAATTGTATTTAATTATTACAAAAAAGTGCACTAATCAAAATAATAGATTTTTTTTAAGACAAAAAGGAGCTACAAAGAGAAAAGAGTAAATAAATAAAAGAAGTAGTGAGGAAAACAAAAGAGAAACTTTTTTTTTTAAAAAAAAATAAAGCAGCGAAATTTTCTTATAAAAAAAGCTGAGCAGTTACAAAAATGTGAAAATGGAGCAGTAATTTTTTTTAAAAAATAAAGAAATTAGCAAAAGAAGAAGCCAACAGTGAAAAAGCAAAATGGCTACAATATGAAAATCTCATTTCGACGGCCATATGATGAAATATGTTTGGCAAAAATTCAAATACAGGTAACTTTTAGTCCATAATTATAAGACATGGTTATAATTTGTATAATTACAAAATATAGATATACCTTAAATTCCTCACTTTCACTCCCTCTTTCTCTCCTCTCTCCTCCTTCTCTCTCCTTCCTTCATTCCCATCCCTCTATCTCGCTTCCCTTCAGATATAAGTAACTTTTAGTCCATAATCACAAGACATGATTAAAATTTCTATAATTACAAACTATAGGTATTCATTAAATCCCTTCCTTTCTCTCCCTCTTTCTCGCCTCTCTCCTCCTTCTCTCTCCCAGCTCCCTCCCCTTTCTCCATTCCCATCCCTCTATCTCGCTCTCCCTCCTCCTCCTCCTCATTCATTTATTTTTTTATAATTTCAAGAATCGTATATTTATATATACACTATGAAAAATGTATATGTACACACTCAATAGACATTCTACAAATATATATATACAGATATATTTAATATACACTATGCTAATATACAAACATTCAGATATACAATTAAAAAAAAAGAAATTATATGTACATATACAATTAACAACTTATATAATTGACAATACAATTGACATATACGACTTATAAAATTACATCATATATACAATTAATATACAACTTATACATATACACATATATATACATATACAATTAACAACTTATACATATATGAATTATATAATTGACATATACAATTGACACATATGACTTATACAATGGACTTATACATATACGACTTATACAATTACATTATATACACAATTAATATACAACTTATACATATACACATGTATATATAATTGACACATAATATACAATTGATAACAATTTAGTTGAATTAAGAAAATAATGATTGAACTAAGTTATCTCAATCTAAATTTATGATAGAAAGAGTTGCAAAATATAAAAAATCAAAAAGAAATTAAATCTAATATCAAAAATACTGAAAGATTACCTCAAATCTTCAATAAATATCCTAAATGAATTTTATGAGATGACAAATCCGCAAAAAAGGTTCTTCAAAGTAAAATCAAGAATGATATCTTGTGATATTAGAGTGATTTTGAGAGAAAAAAGTTAAAGAAGATCTCTTGAAGAACACTATTATGATGTTGTCAATGTTGTTATTTTTTTAATGTAAAATCAAGAATATTAGAGTGACTTTGAGAGAAAAATAAGGAGAAAAAAGTTGAAGAAAATATCTACAATAATGTGTATTTTGATGTTCCCATTGTTGCCTTTTTTTTAATCAATAGAACAAAAAGATTGATTTTAAACTACCAAATAACCATAAATTGTAATTTTTTAAAACGTTAAGCATACCATATAATTAATATAGTATTTTGTCTATAATATGTAATTTTTTCAATTTTTGTTCCTATCGAGTGGCTAGTAATTAGCTGACCAGTTGAATTTCCTTCCTTATTTGGGTTGAATGACCCAAGTTTGACCTACTTGACATAACATAACCTGTCAGCCTTTTTATTTTCAATTTATAGCTATTAGTATAAATATCTCAAATTACATAAAATTAATCTAAGTAGTCTCTTTTGTCTTTTTTTTTTTTAATTGTTATTATACTTTTTATTTTTTGATTTTTTTTCTACATTCTTCTTTCTCATCTTTCTCCAATCTTTTATAGAAAAGAATCCAACATAAATTTTATTTCTTTTCCAGCAATTTTTTATTTTTCATCTGATTTGTTTCGCTGAGTTAAACCCTTACATAATTCATTTAATTTTCACTTATTATGATTGTTTTATGTTTTTATATAACTTGTGTGTTTTGAAACTGAATATCTGCCTCTATTCATATTTTGTAGGAATTACGCAGTAATAACTTATTATGCTTTTTAAGGCATTAACTTATGCTATATTACAAAATATAAATTACTTGTTATTTCATAATCGATGATATTTTCGACGTAAATTAAAGACTACAAAATTTAGGCATAATTTATGTTATATTATGCATGATTTTTATGACTTTTTAGGCATAACGTATAACTTATGTTAATACTAGTTGGCAAATTCGTGTGTACCCAGAAAAAAAATAGAGATGTCACCTAAGTTATTCATAATATATGAAAGTATCGACGTAGTTTCATAGAGTCATTCGATTTGAATGCTGCATGAAGAACATAAGCCAGATGACGGAACGAGGGTTGTTATTGAAAGCATTTTAAAAAGTATCGTATTGAAATTTCTTTTCACTTTTTCTTTAATGTTAGCCAACGTGTTTATATTACGTGTGAATTCTAGATTTTACTTTTTCGAATTTTTCTAAAATTGTGAACTTTTTTGCGCATTAGTTTTCTTTCTTTCTTTTGGAGTGTCCTTTTAGCTACAATTGAGAACATCATATATTATCTTTAGAAGATGAATTTTGACATTCTAAAATCATCGAAGAATATTTCATTGTAGATTCATTCGACAACACTTTATAGTTCTAGAAAGAGTTTTTGTTGGACAAATTTTACTTGTACTCACTACTTCATCATTAGTTATGTGATGAAGTGAAAGAGTAAAACTAAAGGTATTTTAAAGTTATTGGTAGAGGATTCAAATTTGATCTTAATTTTGTTGTTGATGCTATTGATTTTTCTTCTTCTTTAATTTTAGTTAAAGAACGTAAAGAATATGTATAGATTCTCTATAATTATTGTATAGAATACGTATTTATACTATGATTTATATTGAAATTATATAGAATGTATATAGAAACTATATAATTATCGTATAAAATATGTATCTAAATAATTATTACATCTAAAGATTGTATTGTTATTGTATAGAATATGTATATGTATAAGAAGAATACTTATAGGTACAATATAATTATTGTATAAAATATGTATATCTATTTAGTATCAAAGACACAGGTATCTACTATCAAATATGCACATATACATTTATTTGATATCAAATATATATATAATTGCTATCATTATATTCTTTTTTATTGTATTTCAAAGCACACTCTTTTTTATTTAATTAATTAAAAAAAGAGTAGCAATTGCTAAAACAAAAGAAGAAAAACTATGAAAAAATAAGAGAGCCATTTTTTTTAAAAACGCACACAACAAAAAACAAAAGAAGACGACGAAGAAGAAGGAGCAGTAGCGAACAACAAGGCCAAATGGCCAGCGGATGAAAATATAATTTGATGGCTATTTTTGGTGGGTTATTTTTGTTTGGCGGGCTATTTTTGTCCTTTAAAAAAGGACACTTAGTGATCATTTTAAAAATAAATGACAAACGTTTGACTAATTTATCAACTATGATCGATCAGCTTAAGTATTGCCATTAAATGATTATTGGACTACTTCAGTCCTCGCCTTCCTTCTAGGCCATTTCGGCCCATCTATTTTTTTGGTCATTTTTTTTCTTGTTTCACTATAATATTCTTGGGGATAAAAACTCTTATTTCTTTTTTTTTTTTAAATAATTAAATCCAACTTCTTAGAAACTGTATAACTACTATGTATCTATATAAGATATATATATATATATATATATATATAGAAACTATAGAAAATATGTGCAAAAACTGTATAGTTTTAAATATGTTTACATAATATGTATGTGTGTATATATATATATATATATATATATATATATATATATATATATCATGTGTGTGTGTATGCGTGCACACGTGTGTAGAAACTTTATAATTATTTTATAGAATATGTATTTAAATAATTATTGTAGATAAAAATTGTATAGAATGTGTATAGAAATTGTATAATTATTGTATAAAATATGTACCTATATAAGATATATGTAGAAATTATATTATTATTGTATGAAATATGCATATATGTATCAGTATGTATTATTCATACCTCAATAAAAAATTTGAAAATTTTAAAACTGAAGTTGAAACTGAATTAGGCAAGAAAGTTGAGGCTGTCAAATCTGATCGTGGAGGAGAATACTACGAGAGATACGATGGATCAGGCGAACAACATTGATCTTTTGCAAATATTTAACTGAGTATGAAACTTGATAATATCGCATTGCTTTACCATATGTGTTCAACCTGTAAATCAAGACTGTAAAAAACACAATGATATTATGAAATGCCTAAAAGAAGATCTAACAAAGAAAGGCAAAATGCAATTTCAAATGATTATGCTATTTATCTTCAAAAGCATGATTTTGACATGAAATTGAAAGATAATTCTATAACTGTTTGACAAGCGAAATCATGTCGAAACTCTGCTAAATGGATCAAAGCTATGAAAGATGAGTTAAAGTCTATAAAAAATAATAGTGTTTGAAATCTTATTGACTTATCACAAGGATCAAAATTGATTAGTTTGTAAATGAATTTTTAAAATCAAATATGATTCAAAAAGTAACATTGAAAGGTATAAAGCACACCTAGTTGTCAAGGGACTCACTCAAAAATAAGACAGAGATTTTAAAGAGATCCGTTAGTCAGTTTCATCAAAAGATTTCTTTAGAATCATTATGGAACTTGTAGCTCATTATGACTTAGAGCGACATCAAATAGATGTAAAGATTGTATTTATCGATGGTGACATTGAAGAAACGATATACATGGTTCAATCAGAAATTTTTAACTCCCAAAATTAAAATCACCTTGTGCATAAAGTTAAGAAGTCTATATTTGATTTAAAATAGACATTCCGTCAATCGTATCAAAAGTTAGATTAGGTGATAACCTCTTTTAATTTTAAGAAAAATATTGCTAATCAATACATATATTTCAACTTTCGTGAGAGAAAATTTATTAACCTTATGCTATATGTAGATGACATTCTACCGGCAAATAGTGATGCAGGTTTATTGCATGAAATCAAGAAATTTCGATTCAGTAAATTTGAGATGGAAGATCTAGGTGGAACGTCCTCTGTTCTAGATATATAGATCCATAGGGATAGTACTTGAAACATTCTTAGTCTGTCGTAAAAGACTTGTATTGATAAAGTGTTAAGTAATTTTGACATGCAAAGTTGTACATCAAGAGATATACCTTTGACAAAAGGTGATAAATTTAATTTGCGCTAATGTTCAAACTTGAAAATAGGAAAAAAAGAGATAGACAAAATTTCATATACATCAGTAGTGAAAAGTCTCATGTATGCACAGGTTTATAAGTATCCAGATATAACGTATATTATAGGAATATCGGACCTGGGAATAGATCATTAAAAAATTATAAAATAAATTATGAGGTATTTTCAAAGAACTAAAGATTACATGCTCACTTATCAGAGATCACATCACTTGGAGATCGTAGGGTGTTTTGATTTAGTTTTTGTTGGATGTCTTGATAGTATGAAATCTACATAAGGTTATATTTTCACGTTGGTCGGAAGAGTTGTTTCTTAAAAAAGATGTGAAATAAGCATTGATAGTGATAGCTTCTTCTACCATGAAACTGAAGATATGGCATGCTATGAAGCATCAAATCAAGGAATATGGCTAAGAAATTTTATTACCGGGATGCAAATGACTTAGAAAGATCATTGAAACTTATTGTGATAATAAGTCTGTTGAGTTATATTTGAAGAGCAACAGAAGTTCATCTAAGTCAAAGCACATAGATATTAAATTTTTTATTGTGAAAGAAAAAGTTTGGAGTCGTCTCTTTTTGATTGGCAATATTAGTATAAATTCAATGATTGCGAAGTTGCTCACGAAAGGTTTGCCACCTAAAGTATTTCATGGGCATATGACTCATATTGGTGTTGTCGGAGTTGATGATGAGTCATTCTAATGGTAGTTTGTTATTTTATTTATGTTTTTGACATGTTAAAGTTTATATTCTGTACATATTAAAATTTTATGAAACTTATTATGAATTTCATGTGTATATCGATAACTTTAAAAATAAAGATATTAACTTTCTATTGCAATTGCATAAGGTGTAAGAAAGTGATATTAAACTATTAAAGTCATAAAGTAGGTTCAGTTTGGAATAGGCATTACTTAGATCATTGTACATGTAATTTTTGTATTTGATCCATGTCATTGAATTGCTAATATTTGTGATCATTGATGGGTTTAGTTTCGAATATATGTTTCAAAAACTGCTTTGATCCTATATTGGTAGTATGGAAGGATCAAATTATTTTGCGATACTTTAATTAAGATAGCAAACGTTTGTGCATACTAAAGTTTCATCTATGTATGATTATTCGAAAATATATGTGGTCCCAAGCGAGAGAATGTTAGTAATTTCTATTTTGTGAACTCACATATTAATATATTAAACACAGATATTCTATCTTTACAGAAATTTAATTTATGATCTAATAAAGTATTAAAGTATTTGAGGCATAAAATGTGAATATCTATTAGTATGTATTTGTTTTGAATATATTGAAACTCATGGAACTTTTCATAAGTATGATGGAAACTTAATTGAAAAGGTATCCCTTCTAAAGAGTCATAAGTAAAGGATTGCCTTTTATAAGAGTCATAATATAAATATTGTGATCCCTAAATTTGTACGCGATTTTTGCTTTCTCTACCCTATCTTAGAAAAGACTAGCGTAACAGAAAAACTTGCAATTGATTACAAAAGAAAGAAGATATTTAACAAATTATTCTTGCAATGGAACAAAATTAGTATTCTAATCATTCTCCTATATTGATATCTCTGTCTAGTGATTTATTCGATGATTTTTTGTGATTATACAAAGTTTTCCATCAAATCCTTCCAGTAAAAAAATATTAGAGGAAATATAAGGTACAAAAGGACATCCAAAGCTAGAAGCAAGAGGGGAAGTTCAGGTGTTGAAAACGAAAACATTACATGATTTCAATTGATGATTTGGAAGGACTAGCACAGACATTTCAGTTGATTTACTTTACTGACGTATCACTAAAAGAAATGAGAAATTTTGATAACAAATAAATAATGCTATTATTGAGTTTTGAAGACATTACAATTCAAAATTTAGCATAATATACACATACACTTAATCAAGTAAGATGTGTTGCTATTTTTAATCAAGTTTTACACCATGTTGGTGTTTCTGGAACTTGACGCTATGTGAGTTTAGGTTATGGGAGATTAAAATTTAGGTTCAAAAAGTGAGTGGATGATTTAATTTTAAATTAAATATACATGTAGTCAATCATAATAATTTCATGTGATTTTTTAGAAGTTGGAAAAAACATATTAGATTTATTGCCCTGTTGATTACAAATTTTGTTTACTTTATTTTCAAAATAATCTCTCTACTTTATCTGAGATAGTTGTGCATGTGAACTGCATATGCTTTATTCTTTTCAGATCATACTCTGTGAAAATACACATGATATATTGTTGTTGTATTTCTAAAGTCTTGTTTGACCATAAAAATACTAAATACAACTTATATTCGAAATTTTGAAAAATATAGATTTATATGAGGTTCCTCGACTGAGCAAAAAAAGTTGCACCCCTTAAGCTGGTCCACAATTACCTCTAATAAGAATATAGGAGGACTTAGCCTTCAAGATGCTAGCATTAAAATAAAGCCTTGATAACGAAACTAGCATGGAAATGCTATACCAATCAACATACCCTCTGGGTGTCTATGTTAATCAATAAATATAAAGATAGAACCTTCCCTAGTACAAGTTACATGAAAACTTATAGCAGGACATGGAAATACATCCTTCGGAGTTGGGAAATATGTTCAAAAAATTGATATTGGGCCATAGGAAATGGAGAAGGAATCTTCTTATGGCATGACCACTGGATTCCTTCTGTAAGCCCACTTAGATCGCTTATTCAAGGCCCGTTACCAAAGAACAAGGGAAGAACTGTAACGAAATTATCAAAAATGGTAAGTGGGATCTAGACCACATCCTCTTCAACTTACCCCTTAACCTTATAAACCTCATTAAAGGAGTTTCTATTCCTAACAACCCAAATGTCATTAACAAACCAGCCTCCTGGAAATACACCAACTCAGGATCTTCTTCTACAGGCTCTGCATACTGGTCCATTAGAAACGAAACCTTACCAAGTAGGGATCTTGAGAAAAATTTTAAATGGATATGGAAGCTCCAATGCCCAAACAAAATCAAATTCCTTTTGTGGTTATGTAAACATAATAGACTCCTTACTACTAGTTACCTACACTCTATAGGTATAAAAGTAAACCCCAACTGCTATGCATGTGGAAACTCAGAAACAATTGAACATATTTTCCTTTATTGTAAGTCTTTTGGCATAAGTTAGGTATGGATAATCAAATTGAAATGATCAAATACTCGGATAAACATTGGATAGATCAATTAAAAGTGGTAGGTTCCAAACCTCAAGCTAAAGAGGCCTACTTACATGGGAATTTACCTTTCCCTTTTATCTTTGGAGTGTATGGCTCACCAGGAATGAAAATTACCATAAACATCTTACTAACTCCATCAGAACAGACTTGCCTACTATACGGGTAATAGAATTTTCTACCCTATCTGATAAAACTAAAACTGTTAATCATACCGGCATATATCACGTGAACTGGGAACCTCTTGAAAAAGGCTATAAATTGAATACGGATGGATCATCGTTAGAAAACTCAGGACGGGGGGGGGGGGGGGGGGTATAGGGGGAATAATTAGGGACCAAGCGGGCCACTGGATCATAGGGTTCATGGGCAGTTTCTTACACATCAACAATACTAGAGCAGAATTATTAGCGCTTCTGCACAGACTGCACATTGTATATAAATACTCTTATATACCTCTCAGCATAACTGTGGACTCAAAGTTAATTCTCTCTTTCATTAAAACGACCATCCAATGTATACTAACATCATCAATGAATGCAGGAAATTACTCCACAGGCTGTGGGACCCGCCCATTCCGCATAGCTATCGGGAAGCAAACCAAGCAGCAAACGTCCTAGCAAGAAAAGGGGCGTTATCTACTAACTATGATTATATCAATGAATGGAGCATTCCGCCATCTTTCATGAAGCGGTTTTTGGAAACAGACAAGAAGGGAACATATTTTGTTCGGCTTAAGCACACCAATCTCCTAACCTCTAGTAATAGTACTACGGATTCTAGTCTTAGTTTTGGTACTAGTTTAAATAACACGGACCTGTTGGATTGTAATAATGCTACTACTTACTCTAATCATGCTACTACTTTTTGTTGTAATAGCTCACTCTTGGGCACTACTGCTGCCCTACTATCCTGTACTAAATATTATTAGCTATTAATAAATTATCCATCTTTATCAAAAATAAGAATAAAAAGAAGAAAGAGGGGGGAGAGAGTGGTAATTCTTACTAAAAAAAAACTTTACTGAAAATAGGTAGAAGATGATAGGGGATAGATGTGGAGGACATTGCTAGTATTTTTTTTTTAAGAAAAGAAAATTAATCATTGTTATTAGGGGTGTACAAATCGAACCGCTAAGTCAAACCGAACCGATGAATCAAACCAAATCGAGGAAAAAACCGACTTATGGTGTGGTTTGATTAGTTTGGTGTTGGCCAAAAAAAATCGATCATTCTTGGTTTGATTTGGTATTAGAAAAAATAAAATTAAACCGAACCCAAACTGAACCGATGTAATACATATATAATTTTAATTTTTTATACGTAAAAGAATAATACTTATAATCTACTTTCTAATTACTTTTATTATTTTTTATTATATTCAGAAAATAGATATATATTCGTGGGCCTTTAATTATAGTATTTTTTCATTAATAACAAATTAATACAAAGTCCAATATCTATATCTATAATATATTAAAAATGTGAAGGGCCTTAGAAATGTTGTTTGAGCTCTTTTGCCCTTCATTAAAAGTTTTCGCTTTAGACAAAATCGTCTTTTCACTATTTTTTTCTAATTTTTAAAAGTTAATAATTAATTAATATATATTTATGGTAAAACCTTTTCTTATTAGAAGTCGTCAGAATTAATAACAACTAATACTTTTTTCATTAGTTTAAGAATTATAAAACAACTAAATTTAATTTTAATAAGATTTGAAAAATCTAGAAACAAATATAAAAGCCTTAGAATAAGAAAATTTTAATAAGTATTAAATTTTAAAAAGTTTTAAATACGTAATAAGAAATGACTTTTTATTATTTTATCAAATTATTATTTAACTATTTTTACTAAAAACACACGTCCCACCTCAAAAAGAAAATAAATAAGTAGTGCCGGATTGTAATTAGCATACGACCTAATTTCTTTCTTTTAAGTATGGTTTTTGATTTAATTAGGAGTCCTTAATTTTCTTTTCTTTTAAGTTTCATTTGTCTTGATTTTCTATAATAACTAGTTTTTTATGAAAAAAGTTTCTCAAATTAGATTAGATTTCTTCCATGTTTCATCAACTCTTTCTTAAAAGGAAAAAATTTATACATTATATATTGAGCATTCCTTTTTTCCAATAAATAATAGAATAACATTCACAATTTAATTGTTAAAGAGTATGTTCAAGAGAAGATTAGTTTTATGTTCTTTGATATCAGTTTTTAATTTGTAGGTCAACAATATTAAATATTATGCATCTTTTATTAACGTTTTTTTATCGTATGATTTATTGTAATTTCAATTGTTGGCATTCGCATGATGTACATGTAAAGAAAAATTATGTGAGTGTGTGGTTGAGACTTCGTGCCGATTACGAGAGGATTTAAAAGTATGTTTTTTTAAAAAAAGAATTATTTCTCATTCATATTAGTACGATTTATGTTGTTAAGGCGTTGATTAGAAGTGCACGTTCTGCTCTTTGATTCGATTTTATCAAATTTCAATTCAATTCTTTAATTTATAATTTTAAAAAGTAGACATCGAACGCCGAATCGAATTATTTCAGTTTGGTTCATTTTATTTCAACTTCGTTTTTATTTGATTCGGTGTTCAGAAATATTTGAACTTTTTGTCCTTCGTTAAAAGTGTCTGCTTTAGACAAAATTATTTCTTCAATATTTAAGAATTGAAAATTTATTAAATATTTTAATAAAATATATGTTATGTTTGCGTTATTTTATTAAAGTGTTAAGGATCTTTGAGAAGTGATTTAAATTTTTTGCTCTTCATTAAAATTTTTTGTAATAGACAAAATCATCTAATTTTAAATAATCAAATGTTACACGTGCGAGACACATGGGGTTTAACTAGTTAATATAAAAATCTAAAACTCTTTAATTGCTTCATTTTTTACATTTTACTTTCCAAGTTTTCAAAGAATTCTCATTATTTTCTCATCTTACTTTTCTCATTCGTCAAGTTGTGACTTACGTTTGTTTCTCTTCTTTCTCTTTTTTTTTTTTATAGAAATTATGTTATAATTAATTACTTTATGGAGTTAAGTTTTTAATAAGTTGTCTCCGGTGCTCACATTTTATATGGCTATGCAGGAATGTGGGTAAAATATCGTGGGTAAATAAGGCGGCCCGAAATTTCACTTGCGGCAACTCTTTTTTTCATTTTCCTCTCATTTTTTCACACTTCACAGTGTTAATATTTCTTTTAATTTTCTGTCTTCTCTTTTCAAAAAATTCAGAAACCTAAACCTCTACCCAATTCACCATATTCATCACAGCTTTAATAGTTGCGGATGGTTGAAGATTTTGAATTTTCTCATGTATCAGATCTTTATGTTGATTAATTCTAGCATAATCTGACTTTCTTCCTTTCGCAAGGGAATGCAAAATCGGATTAATTTTCTGTAGCCTTCAATTTGATCTGAAATTTTTTGAAAGTATTTGTTGGGGTTCTTAAAGTTGAGTGAGGCGTTGTCTTTTTCAGGTTTTCTAGGGCATAAAATTTCGGGCAACTTTGTTTGAAGGCGACAGGTTTTGTTTGACTTCTTGAGATTGTGGTTGAAGGTTATTTCTGGCAATTCCCTAATGTTCAATAGTTTTAGTTGTATTTAAGCTTTTCTCGTTTTCATGTTTTTAGATTATTGTTCTATTTGTTTCAAAGTTGCACACTTTTGTTTTATATGATTTCCTTGCGGACACAAATTTTGATATGGTTTTCTTGCAGGCACAAATAAGATATCCTTCATTGATTCGCTAAATGTAGAATAATTCTGCTCAATACAAATTCCTTGAGTC
This sequence comes from Capsicum annuum, assembly GCF_002878395.1. Classification (NCBI taxonomy): domain Eukaryota; kingdom Viridiplantae; phylum Streptophyta; class Magnoliopsida; order Solanales; family Solanaceae; genus Capsicum; species Capsicum annuum. Next base: position 125,122,610 of record NC_061112.1, on the reverse strand, counting down.
CGTCCCGAGTTTGTTGAAGGTGTGAGTTTTCTTGTCTTTTTGTCCATATTGTGGCCTAAATTGCTTCTACTTTAGTTGAGACATAATCTAGTGGGCAATAGTTTTAGATTGATATTTTATTGCTCAATATTCTTACGCAATCATGATTTGTTTGTGTACTTTGAATGGAACATATAATCAAACGGGACACGAGTAGAGTCTAAGTTCTGAATTTGGTATCACGATCCAAATTATTGGATCGTGTGGCCACCTATACTATTCTAAGCAGTTAGAGAATCTTTATTACCCAATTAAAAATATGCGGAAGAATGAAAATTCTGAATTACATATAATAAGATAAATTAAATATTAATAAATAAACTTTTTCAGAAACTTCTTACAAGTGTCCTTCATTATTTCAAGATTTGTTCAGACATAGTACACGAGCTATCTACTACAACATAGACTAATAATAAAATAAATAATATAAAAACTCTAACATTTGCCAGGAAGAAAGTGCAGAAGTTAGTGCTAAATATCATCATCCATCTAGTAACTGTAACTAACCTGTATCCAGTCTACACTTCAAGAAGAAATGTAGAAGAGTAGGGTCAGTACAATCACACGTACTGGTAGGCATCATCGACCGACCGTGTTAGTCCATATAATCATAAAATAGAATTAAGAAAAATAAATCATGACATCTTGAATGAAATATAATTTAACTAAGGTTGTAATAACATTATTACTTTACCGATATAACTTACATCATCCAACTACTCTTCCAACTCCATGCATATTATATTCACTACCAACATACTCTAGCCTCATTAATTCACACAATCAACCACAATCCAACGCTAATACATCACTATTCCTCTTTATTCACCTTATCTTTTTCATTACTCATATTTACAGGAACAAACTCGTAATAAAAAACAACCAACACTAAACTCCCGGGCTAATAACCAAATGCTCTTTATAATATTAAAGAATGATAACTAGCTATTCTGGTAAGCTACGATTAAAACACGTATAAATGAAGCAATTCCACCAACATATAAGTAAGTACAAAGTTTCACTTTTTCAAATACATATCACACAATCAAATACCCAATGAATCAACAATATAACAATAACAAGTCAAAGAGTGCTCACAAACAAGCCACATAACCATCAGGAGTATCAACCATATTGTACACATCCACAGACTCAACACAAATATGTACACACATGCTACAGAACTTATTCTTGCCCAAATAGTCATGACTTGCAGGGAACAATCTATGTTCATGTACCGTACCGGTGTGGTACCCGATCCAACATATACATATCCGTAATGGTGTGGTACTCGATCCAACATATACATATCCGTATAGGCGTGGTACCCGATCGAACATATACATATCCGTACCGGAATGGTACCCGATCTAACATATACATATCCGTACCGGCGTGGTACCCAATCTAACATATACATATCCGTAACTAGGGGTGGACGTTCGGTCTTCGGTTCGGTATTTGCAAAATTTGAGTTCGGTAATTTGATAATCGGTATTTGAACGTGGTACTCGATCCACCATAAATAAGTATTATCAATATCAAATTTACACAACCTCACAGCATACAACACAATGTACTATTTTTACAAGTACACTTAAAGTCATAAGACAATTCCATCAAGTAAATTTTCAATAATCATTTATACACGCACCAACAATCCAAACATCAACAATTTCAAGCATGTCCGAATACCAATCAACAAGTATCCAATTTAGAAGTATAAACACAATTAAATCGAGTCTAAACTTCAATTAAACCGTAGCCTACTATATACATTTTATTAAATTCACACTATCTTTCGAGATGCAATATGTCGTACTAAATTTATAAGTGCACTAAAAATCATAAGGCAATTCGATCAAGTTCTTTCATTTATCAACGTTTTGACCCTCTCATGGGCACTATTACAATAATTCATCATGATTATCAACAAGCTATTCATATCATTACTTCAAGGAGTTATCATTATCAAACAAGCCACTCATCGGCACAATTCAATAAATCATTATTATCACCAATTAGCCTCTCATGGACATTCAATAGATATAGTATTTTTATCAATATCAAAACAAGAATATCATAAAATAAATCACAATTTAATTCTTATGCATACAAGTCACTAGTGAAGCCTTAATTACTCATTAATTATTAAAAATATCATTATCTTCTTAAATACCGCAACTTAGATTCTAACATCGCCACCTATAACTAGCACTCAACTAGTTTCATCACAAGAATAACTAAAAAAACATCATGTTCATATACTACATTTACAACAATCTCTTTTCGGGCACATAACATATAATATCATAAATATCACATAATCAATCAATAGTATAGTTTTTGGGATTAAAGTTAAGTACTCATGTCTTTATCCACCTCAACTCTATGCCCGCAAGCCTAGACATGCTTTCTCGCATCAATTCTAAATTATGAAAATATAAAATAATACAATCTTCTACTCATTAAACTTAGGCTACCTGGACGCCGAGCTTTTGGAAGAACCAAGCTGCAACAAAGATGCTTTTTCCTTTCCTTCATGCCTTGGAATAATAAATTATCTAAAAATCAAGCAATTATAAGAGTAATTAAATAATTATTCTTCAAACAAATAATCAGGAGAAGCAAATACAACGGGTACGCTAATCAATAAGATTAATGAAGTAGCAATTAATGCAAAAACAGTCAATCTTGGAAATTTAAACCCACTAATTCTACCCTTAACTCAAGGTCTATATCATTCCCAAAGTTTAATTAATCATTAATTAGCTCTTTCAAGCTTAACCCATCTCCATTAATGGAGTTTTTATGCTAAAGTCTCACCTTTTTGGAATTCTAGGTTCCTAACCATCAAAATTCATAATCTAGTTTATGAAATTAATGTTAGGAATCTTTAATTTATATATTAGAATCAGCTCTAGGCCATACTAAAACATCCATGAGTATTCCCCAAAAGATTCCACCATTAAAGATCTTCTTAAGGATTTCAAGATGTTAAAGGTTTAAAAGACGAAGAAAATAATGAAAAAACTTATCTCAACAAAGGAATTTCACCTTAAGCTTTGGAAAGTCACCTCTCTAGGGTTGGGGAATGAAATTTGAAAATTTTAGACCTAAAATACGGCTAAAGCTGATTTAAATATCATCAGAATTTTCGCTACAGCGAAATCATGTTTCAACTCGGACAGTGCTCAGTAAAACAGTCATAACTTTTTACTCTGAACTCGGATTGTGAAACGGTTTATTGCATTGAAAAGAGGTCTCAAAGATCTTTAATTTGATAGGCATTGAGACCCCTAACTCTTTATATTATATGAGATATGGCTGTTTTAAGTTAGCCCTAATAGAAATCCATATGGAAACTGTATTGGAAAGAAATTTTTAAACTTAACTTTGTGTTAGGTATATTGTACGACCTTAATTCATACCAAAAGAACTTTCAAACTAAATTATTGATATTAACACTCATGAATAATTAAATTCATCGAGCTTGAGTCTATTTAGACACATCCGAAGGCTAGAATCTTCGCCGAAAAATTTGAGTTGACATAATATCTCCATAATAAATAAAATATTGGATATTTTAAACCCAAGTTAATATTGAGAAATATGAATTTATTACGAATAATTTAGTAACGACAAAATGGGTCATTACATTTGGAGAACTAATTATGGTCTTGATAAATTTTTCTTGAGTTAATATCTGGAATTGAGTTGAGTTTATCGAGGACAGTTAATATTTTAAACCCAAGTATATGAATGCTAGTACAATAGCATCATTAATTACCTCAAATAAACAACATTCAGGACATCACCATCATGTTTAGCATGATTCCTTTGTATGAAACATAAATTAGAATAGTTGTGTTTGAACTCTGAATATGGTTTATGTTGTCTATCTGTTTCCTCTAGAAATCGAAATGATAGAATCGCTCCGCAAACCAACTCGTTACCTACTGTATATATAATTGGCATAATAGTTATAATTTCATTATCATGAGACTTTCAAGTTATACGAAATGTCTTTTTTGTGATCAGTGAGTCCTTTGATAATGTTAAATTTTGTGATTAAGAATACACCCTTGTGGTAGGATCCTTCCCCGTATCCTGCTCATAGCCGGAGCTTTGGTTCTCCGGGCTGCCCTTTTTAAGAATGTTCATATTTGGTACTTACATTTCTTATCACTCTCACACTTGTACATACAAGTTGTATGAACCTCCATCTTATTTACTTGTATGTACTGTAGTCATTTAGCTATAAGATTTCCAGTTTGGCTGCTCTCTGATTGATTGCATTGACCCTTTTTTAGAAAGCTCAAAGTTTTAAGATAACACATGTATTGACCTTGTTTCATCGACACTTGGTTTCTTTGCCAGTGGGGATGGTTTAATAGGTAAGCTGTGGTAAAAGTCATTTATTGATGGATAGTGATTGGGGGGTCATCACATTTGAGAGCGTTAAGAAGAATTCTGCTTTGCTAGTGTCTTAGTTAAGAAGAATTCTACTTTTTTATCATCTACGTTGTGAGGAATCTTCACTTTAGATGCTACATTCATGTCGATTTCTCAAAAAATGCACTGCTCAAAAAATGCAACTTTTACTGGCGACGCCCCCATTAGACACGCTATAAACCGTGTCTAAGTGACCATGGCAAGGACATGTTAGCCACAGTTATAGCACCATTTAGCCACGGTTTTGACCGTGGCTAAAAGGCGCATTTCTTGTAGTGCCATTCGAATGTGTTGAGTGCACATACAACTGTACGTTTAGCAAATATATTTTTAAAAATTTTTCATTTGATATTTAATATTTATATTAGAATCTAATTAAATTTAAATTTGTGTCGAAAAATTCTACACTAAAGTAAAGCACTCTAGCTTGTTACAACGATTATCTTCATTTGTTTCAATTTTTTCTAATTTATCGATCCGACTAAATTGAAATATTACAGTGGGAGGAATGTCATTGGCTGCCGTTATTCTTCTCGGACCACAGCTTCTAATCATTCAAATTTGAAGTTGTGGTCTATAATAGTTTCATAAATTTCAAGTCTATATTACAGAAGAATGTTCGGTCGGACTGTGAGAACTTTTTTGTGTAAGGTTAGATTAAATCATGTTGTTCTAAAATCTATTTTTTTTGTAGTTTTTGTTCTCTAATATAAGTGGTAAATGAATGTTTGGTTGGGATTTGATGAATTTTTGTGTAAAGTTTGAGTTTATCCGTACTATTTTAATATCTCTATTATTATTGTATTTTTTTGTGTTTATAGATTATTGATGAACGTCCGATCGAATTTTGAGAACTTCTTGTATTAAGGTTAGAGATCCTTTTCCGATGCCCTAATGTGTATGGTAGTGGTGTACCACTTAGTGTTTTTATTGTGGTAAATTGTCTTTTTATTAGTTTTGAATACATGTTTTACCATGCTTAAGACTAAACCAACTTTAGTGTAGGTTAACACAATGCGAATGCAAAAAATCGTATGGTCCTTGTACTGTCTTTACGATATAAATTGGTGAGTTCATATTATTTTCTATAATATTTTACTGTTTTTGTTGTGTAGGTTACTGGTGTCAAATTCCCCTTATGGTTCAGATTTTATGATTTTATTTGTACTTAGAAACATAAAGGGAGGAGGACATTTTGTTAGTGTTTAACTTGTCAAAAATAATAGTTGATTTTAGCATAATCGGTAGTTTAGAATTTTTGAATACGTCTTAGGGTTTATGATGATAATTTTCAAAGCCAACCAATTTTATTCATAACAAAGTAGAGAAATTTAATGGAAAAACATAATAGCTCTAAGACACCACATCATACGATGCATATCTTTCAGCGCAAAAGTGATAATTTCTGGTAGTAAAATATATATATTCTTACAATAAAATATATATTATGTTTACATTATTATATTAAAGTGTGAAGGATCTTGAGAAGTGATTTGAACTTTTTTCTTTTCATTAAAAAATCTTTTCAATTGACAAAATCATTTAATTTTAAATAATAAAAAATTACACGTGTGAAACACGTGTGATTAAACTAATTATTATAAAGAAATAAGGCTCCTCAAATTTAAAGGCTAAGGCAATTACTTATTTTTCACTATGTAGAGCAGGCCTGACTCTATAGCAATTGTTTCTTTTAAAAAATGACTAATCAAAAAACCAACAAACTAGACTTAATAGCTTAGAGCAAGTAGTTGAGTTTCCTGTAACATCTGCCAAGTAGATACAGTATAGAATAAGGAAGTATATATGCTTGTTTAATTAGTTTAATTTTGAAGTTATAAATAGAACGAAAACTACCAAAAATATTCTTAAATTATGAGAAAAGGTTTATAAATATCCGTCTTCTACCTTTGGGACTAAATATCCTTAATGTTTGTTTTTGGACTCAAACATATCCCTCAAACTAACAGTCAATGGATGAAGCTCAAGTCAACGGTTAGTTCTTGTAAAAAGCCACTTGACATTTTCTAATTGACTGCATATTTTAGTTTAATTTTTAAAAGCCACCTTGTTGATCAAGAAACATACAAAATATTTTCTCTCTCGTCAGACTCAGTTGTTTCTTCATTCAAGGTTAGTTCCTCACAATGAACCTTGAACTAACAACTAAATCTTATGACCCTTTAGGAAATGAAACATTGAACTGACATTGATGATATTGAACACTAAATTGCGGCAATATAAAGGCATTGTTATTGACATTTCATGTAACCAACTATTGAATTCAACTACTATTGAACTAAAATACGAGAGTAATTAATTTAGTTGTTATTGATAACTCAAAATCACCATAAAAGTATTGTCATTGCCATAACATTGGCAGAGAACTGATTCATCACAAAGCCAGTTAAACATAATCCTAGCATAACTACTTTCATGAACTCAGTAACTATTAAAAGAGTTTTAATTCTAATTGCCTAAAGTCTTTTACTTTTTAGCTTTCATCTTGCCGGTTCCTTTTCTTCAACAACTATTGAAAAAAAAATGATCTACATGGACTCGAATGAAATGCAGACTCTATATGAAATAGACGTAATTTCTAACGAGGGAAAAAATATTTTGTATGCTTATCTTAAAATGGGTCAACAAATTAGGTTTCAAAAATTAAATTAAAATGTATGACCAATTAGGAAATGACATATGACTTTTTACAAGAGCCAAAACACTGACTTGAGTTTTCATTCATTAATTGTTAATGTAACGCCCTGAGTCTGTACCCAGGACGCTACACGGTGCTAGCGACCCCGAAGGACCACCCGCTAACCCATGATTGGTACCTTGTAACGTCCCAAAAATTTATCTCGAGATGTCACATGGTGCTTAGGACCACAAGTGATCCTAAGCAAACTCATGAGCTGGCACACTAATAAGCAACTGATTAAATATGTCTAAAATGACTGAGTTTACTGTGCGGAAACATAACAATGATGGAATCTGTGAAAATACAATACTGCTACAATTGTACATTCTGATAAAATTTGAAAAGAGGGACTGAAATTTACATAATTGACTTTAACTGACATCTGTGAAGCCTCTACTATATTGACTATAGATAGTTGGGACGCGACTCCAGCTACCACTAATCAATACATATGAGTAAGAAAGTAAAGTACATAAATAACATCTAACTAAGGTCCCCGAAGTAGGAGGACTCATTATCTGCTGGCTGGAATCTGCAACTGTCTGATCTGTCTGTACATACTACAATTTGTACCTACATTATGAGACAATGTAGCACATAGACGTATATGTGGATCGGTACTTTGAGGATGTACTGAGTATATAGGGGTGAAATGCATACGTAAAACATTATCCCATAATCATCATTTATAAAACAATGCATGCTAAATGTAAATGACTCACATAAGCTAGAATATCTGAAATATTGAAATAATAAGAAGCATTCATACTTTATAAATCTAGTGATTCATAACATTTAGTTCTAAAAGTTGTACTTGTATTCTCTCTTTAAATCGTACTGTCTAAGTGTAGAAAGGACTCATCTTTAAATCTGAAATTTGAAAGCTAAAATCTGTAGTCTGTAGCTAAGATCTTTCTGTAAGGCATAATATGAGTGAAACTGTGAGCCTTTACACTTAGTTTTATAAAAGTTTTTTCTTTTATTCTTTTACTTTAGCTAGCAGGGAGGTTCTCTTAACCGACATAAACCATGTGAGCATTCATGGAGTCCAACGTTCTTGTCCCCCTAAGGAGGAATCCTCACGTTGGGGAGAGGAGTCATACTCTTGCCAGGGAGTATAACCTACTTTCCATGCGATCGTTCACAAGCTAAATCTTTCATCCATATAGAAATGGAAATAATCTCATAATTTATACTTATGTTGGTTACATAGTTTTGTGGAAAATAGGCACGCTAATCACACACTTCCCGCTCAGTACTAAATACAACTCCCTTTTTAGTCTTTATGCCCATTCTATTGTAAATCCACTTTAAACTAGTATAATGGCTCATTATGAAATCAAAAATGCTTTTATCTGAGTAAATCTGTAAATACAGCTGATCTAAATTCTGTAAAGTGGATTCCATAGCTAAATTGATGATCAAAAGATCAAAACTTTTTTTAGAAAAAAACTAAAAAGAATCTGCTCATAAGATGTTTAAAGCATCATCTTTCATGAAGTAATACTATTCAATCTTGGGATAACACCCCATGCATAAATCTCATGTTAAAACATCAAATTGCTCATGCTTACTAATGTAACCATTGAGAAGTTAATTCAAAATTTGGAAATTTCTGGATTATGTATGAAAATATGAACATAATCATGTGATTCAACTTCTAAATCATTGGAAACATCATAAGCTTGTAAATAACAATGATGGGTATAAACCCTAACTTCAATTTCATGGCAAATCACCTAAAATTCAGTAAATTTGTAATTAAAATAAATTTTGGGCACAAGGATGAAAGGATTATCCTTGTTGAAGAACCCCACATACCTTAATTGATGATCTTAGATGAGAAAGCTTGAATCTTGGATTCCTATGATGCTTTTGAAGATAAGTTCTTGGAGTTCTTGAATTGGGAATCCTTAATCTTGAATTTCCTTGGAGAATTAAAGGAGGAATTTAGATTTTTTGGGGAGAAAGTTTGAGCTTTAAGGTTTTCTTTTGAGAGTGAATAGATGAAATATGAATATGATGAGCTTTGAATGGGTTAAATTCTCTGTTTTGGATGAATTGGGGCCTTGAAAATTGACCAAAATGCCCTCTTTAAACTTCTGGACAAAACTGAAAACGTAATATTTTTTCGAACTGAGTGGCCACCACGATGCGCCACTATCGTGGTGGCATACTGGAATTTGGACAATTGGGAATTGGCATGCAACGCTACGCGCCACTATCGCGGTGCTCTATAGTTTGTCATTTTGGCCACTGGCATGACGCGCCAACTCGCGTTGGGCTACTAGAATGGGACAATTACGAATTTGGGCTTCTCCGCGATGTAGGGCTATCGCAGAGGGCCACTGAAATTGACGATTGTCATTTTACCCGCCTTCGCAATGCGCCAAGTGCCCAGGTGGCACACTGTCAACTTAAAAACGTCATAACTCCTTCACCGAGTGTCGGAATTGGCGAATTTGGTATCGATGGAAAACTTATTCAATTTTCCACACAATAAAAAGTTGAAATCTTGAAAATACCGCATGAAATAAAAGTTATTCATCTTTGAAGAAAATCTTTGACATTCTAGGGACGGTTTTAAGCTAGGAAAAAGTATGGGGTATTACAATATCTTCCCATTGGGAACATTCATCTTCGAATGTGGTTAATTAGGCTGAAATTACTAAGAAATCTGGAGCTATAAGCTATCATGCACAACTGAAATAAATTGAATAGTTGAATCTTAAACATAATGAGTTATTGAATTGATCTGCGATTGCATGAATTCTCATGAAAATAACTATATGGCGGAGGTAGAAATGAGAGAGTCAACTTATAAGTAACCATTACTTTAGGCTGGATCTGATTTCGTAAGAAAAAATAAGAGGTGTATGATATGAAAACTCAGGGTATTACATACCTGCTGTGAGCATTGAACAATAGTAACACTGTAATAACAATATAACTGAAATAAATGCGAAAGTAAGGCTGTAAACGCCATAAGGTTCGTAACGAAACAAAGACTGAGTACTGAAATCTGAATACTGAAATATCTGTCTGAAAGCCTCTGACTGTCTGAAATTGGAGTTGATGGGACAAGCCCTCAACTAACTCCGACTACTTAAATAAACTAAACACTGAAATAATTACATGATATCATATGTTGTCCTCGAACTATGAGGACTCACCACTAGGTATACTGCTGATAGATGGGCTGATGAGTGTGGTCAGGAGTCTGTACGTCTGAACCTATGATATAAAACATCATAGCACAAAAGAAAGGTATGCGTCAATACTTTGAATGTACTGGTATGCTAAGTGAGGTAGGCTGATATGCATGGGTTCATATGCATGAACAAACAACTAACTGAGTAGCATGAATATAACTGAATGAGATACATGCATGAATACATAAACTGTAACTGAGATCATATCAATATTGGATACTGAGTTTTGAATGTTAATTAACTGATATCTGAGTTTACTGATACTGTAATACTGATAGCTAAGTGACTGTTTATAACAGTCCTGATTCTGTAAAACTGTCCTGAGTTTCATTCTGAGCTGAGTGACCGTATGTGATGGTCCTGATTCTATAGAACTGACCTGAGTTCTGTTACTAAAAATGAAACTGAAATTATCGGAGGTAATCATCGAATCGATATACCTCTCTGTGAATGGATTTAGGTTCCAACCTGTAACCCCAGTTGGAAGGGTGTTCGTACCGTGCCACGGGTAAAGACAATACTGAGTCACCCTCATCTGGAAGGTGTTCTGAATGAGAACGGTGGTACCCTCAATTGGCAGGTAGAACACCTCACTAACCCTCAACTGGCAGGCTGACAGCTCAACCTACGGTGGCTATGTAGTTCTGGAACACAAGGACTGTTTCTAAAGATCACACCCTCTGCTAGCAGGCGAGTGCCCATCCTTGGATTCACTCGGTACTGAATCCTACTCCCAACTGAATAGAAACTAAACAGGTTTCTAAACTGCACTAGGCTGGACCGAACTATTACCGATCATGCCGTTTAATTAAACTGAACTGAGTTCACTGGGTTCTGTTAACTGACGGAGTGCTATTGAATTCTATTAATTGACTGAGTTCTGAACTGAATATTGAACTGAGATTGTGACTGATTACTGAGTACTACTGTTCGTGACACTACTGAGATTGTTCTGTAACTACTGTAGCTCTAGGTAAATAGCTAATTTTCGAGTATTGAATACCCCCAAGACTCGATAACATGGAAAGTAAAGCATAGAGTAAACTTGAAAAGAATAACATTGTGCACTTGTTCATAACTCATCCGTAGAGACATTTTATCAAACACTTGCAAGGTATAGATTTACACATATACTATCATGTCATGATTTTTCCCCATTTAATTCACATAAGAATTTTAACAAACACTTGGGGAGCACCACTATGCACATGATACTAAGCAACATGTAGACATCATAACATAAATTCACAAATTCAATGGCTTTAACATGATTTCATATGATACTACACAGATAATAATCAATTCCACATGAAACTTGTAATAGACCATGAATTAGAAACCAAATTAACATTATAATCAGGAACATATTCAAATCCAACATGGAATTCATGAAATCAAATAACTTGAAGTTTTTAAAAGAGTTTCTTGAACTCCAAGGGTGGAAGGAAACCCTTGGATGAACACTTCACATACCTTGGTACTTGAATTAATGAAGACTGATGGAGTGTTCTTGAAGATTGAGCCTTGAAAGTAGATTCCCTAGGGTTTGTTCTTGAGTAATTTGAGAGAAAATAATGAATGTTTTGCCCTAGGAATGATTAATTTCGTGTTTTGGGAGTGGAAAAATGACCCAATTACCCCTCTAGACGCGACTTTTAATGAGCAGAAACCGTGCCCAGTGACGCGCAGACCGAGGCGCCCCGTCGATGGTATTGACGCTATTGATGGCGCGTCGGCTCACTGGAATTTGACACTGGGAGCTGAAAAAAATTATCAACGCGATAGGCGACGCGGCGAATTGAGGTCGCGTTAATCCACTGGTTTGGACTTTCAAACGTGCCTCAAACGATGCTCGAAAAATTCAAAACTCGTCCGAGAACATCTACTGACATTCCTAATCATGAATCAACCTAAAGATCGACATTTAATGGTCGTAAGGGTCGCGAAATATGATCGCCAACTCATGAAGGCTAAAATAAATTCTACGTGTAAACACTTAGCTTAAATTTTCTAAGTATGGGACCCCCCTAATCAAGCTCTAAGGGCTGAGTTAAGATTAGAATTTTTGCGGAATCTTACAATTAGTTTGAGAGCATGTTTGAGCCAAAAACAAAATTTTGAGGGTATTTCTAGATCCAAAGATTGAAGGAGGATATTTATGAACCTTTTCTCATAGTTTGAGGTTATTTTTTACCCTTTTTCGTAAATAAAAATATAATCAAGTGTTACTCATTAAATATGCACTTGAAAAGAAAAATCAAATAGAAAGGAGTTAAATCCAAAAGACGGAAAGAATTAATAAGATTTGTACATATACAATTTGATTGACCTTAATTAATTAATCATAACATATCAAAGAACAAGCATTCAATGGAACAAAACTTCTTGATGTTGTTCGTAGGTTGGGGGTAGGAGGTAAGCCTTTCAGACACAACCTCAAGTTAGTACAACTGTCGATTAGTAAGTTTCGTAGCTTCAATTAATTATGAATTTCATCATTAATTTATTGCTAAATCACAGTGAAAACTTATCATCTTAGTTTTATAAGAGAAACGTATTTAACTAAATAAATACTAATTTAATTTCTAATATTTATTTTTTAAAATACGACTGTAAGTCATTAAATAGTAAAATAGATATCAAATAAGTTGTATTTAAGGTAAAACACCAAGAAGACTGACCAGATTAAAATTGAAAATTTTTGAACGATTAAATAAAAAATTGATGCACAATAACCGTAAATTTGCTATGAGTGTTTATTTCGTTAAGTAACTGTCAATTAATTATACCAAAATATTCCTCAAAAGTGTCTTCCCTACAATCCCTACACTAAAGTAGTTTCTTCTACATACACCATAAGAAATTAAGTAGAACGAGAAAATTTTATAGAAGAAGAGAAAAGTAGAAACTTTATTAACAAATTTAAAAACTGTAAAAATATCAAACTTTTAAATTTACTGAATTATCATTTTTGTGGGCAAAATTCGAAACATCGGTGGCGTTGGATATGTTTCATTAGAATTATGATACCGACTCTATAGTTAGAGCTCGTTTGGTGCAAGAGAAGAGAGAATTAATTTTGAAATTAATTTTAGGATGAGCTTATCTCATGTTTGACTGAAATAAAATATATGAATAACTTATTTTGAAATTAGTTATTTTATAATTATAGTGTGATTTTTATCTTACAATAAAAATGAAATAACTAATTTTGAGATATTATAGTGTGATTTTTATATCACAATGAAAATGAACTAACTAGTTGTAAGATACCAACTGAGTGTGGTACAGTGGATGGGGCTGCTTCACCCCTTAACCAGAGGTTAAGGATTCGAATCCTGGGTGTGGAGAAAACTTTGTTGGGAGCGCTACCACCTTAATGGGCCCTGCAATGCGCGATCCAGATTAGTCGGGGCTCCAATGCGGACACCGACACCGAATGGAAACCAAAAAATAAAAACTTGTAAAATTTAATTATCCGAATGCCGTTGTTGTCTTATCAGTAGTAAAAATATTACTATTATATAGAATTACAAATAAGCAGGTAGTTGAAACAAGCAGCTAGCGATTGTGATGCCTGCTTTCATCTGCATGCTTTTGATGGAGGATATTTTTGTTATGGCATTAAAGTTATGAGCTTCAGATAGTATATTACTGTGCCGAACATTACATACGAAAATTTTACTCAAACAACAATATATATAAGTTTTAGATCCAAAACAATCATATTTTATTTTAGTAACATTATTAAAACCAATATGTACGAGTTGTTTATTTTTATTAGCTAAATTAAAAATTTATGTAATAATAGAATTTTAATTTTAATAATATACTTATACAGGTAATAATAAGGATATTTCATGTACAATTAGGGGCGGATATACAGGTAATAATAAGGATATTTCATGTACAATTAGGGACGGATCTATTAAGGTCGGTGGGGATGGCACGTTACCCGCAAACTTAGACGGAAACTTTATATATATAGCTATATATATAGACTGATATATTAAAATATTAAATCTGTCACCCAAAATACTAAAGTATTATCTAGTGCAAGTGGCAAAGTGTCATTTTTGTGTGTAATAGGTTATGGGTTCGGTCTCGGCCAACAACATATTATTTTTTAGGGTTTTTTTTGTTAAGCAATATTCTGTATATATCGAGACTGATATAGTAAATATTAAATCTGTCACTCTGGGTAATAGGTCGTGCGGTCGTGCGTTCAATCTCAATCAGCAGCATATCATTTTTAAATTTTTTTTTTTGGTAAGCATTGTTCTATATATAGAGATTGATATAGTCAAATATTAAATCTGTCACTCATAATACCAAAGCACTATCTAGTGCAAGTGGTAAAGTGACACTTTTGTGGGTCAAAGGTCGTGGATTCTATCTTGGTCAGCACACATCATTTTTTAAACTTTTTTGTTTAAGCATTGTTGATTAAAACAAGGCAACAAGCATCGTAAATGTACCAGTTTAAGCATTAATGTTGATTAAAAAAGGCAACAAACGTCGTAAATGTACCAGTTGACAATTTTACTTGGCATCCAGAGAGTTCGAATCCTAAATCCGCTTCCGTATACAATCATTGTAAAATTAATGTATAAATATCTTTTCAATATATAATGACCATATGATTAATGTATAACATATATATAACTATTTTTTCTCATTAAATACTTGATACATAATTAGTATAATTAAAGTATTAATTTATTTTATTATATAATATTTATACACAAATTATGTATATTACTATATATAATACGAGGGAGTTAATCTGCAAAAGCAGGTACAAGGTCGACATGTTTGCTTATATTGTCTGCTTCAGCTATTTCAGTCATAATTTTACTGTATCAATCTTAATTAATTATTATAAGTCATTTACATATTAGAAAATTAATAATATTTAATAAAAAAAATAGTAATAGACATTTATGACATATCTGCATCAACTATTTCAATAGTAATTTTACTATATTGCCCCTAATTAATTATTATAAGTCATTTATCGGTAAAAACCTCTCTACTTCTTCGGAGGCAGTGGTATGGACTGCGTAGATTTCACCCTCCCAAGACCTCACTGTGTGGGAATATACTGGGTTGTTGTTGTTGTAAATATTAAAAAATTAATAATATTTAATTAAAAAAATAAACTAGACATAAAATGATAAATTAACTCTTCATGTTTTAAATTAATTTGACATTTTATATAGAGCCCACTTAAATTTTTTTCACGATAATTTTTTATAGTAATTTTGCTATATAACTTTTAATTAATTATTATACGTCATTAAGACATATCTGGTTCGCTGTTTCATTTGAAGGGGAGCCTTGGAGTAACTGATAAAGTTATTGCTATGTGACTTGGAAATAGCCTTTGGCAAAAATACAAGGTAAGGCGCCGTACAACACACCCTTGTCACTACTAGAAAAAGGGGCTATTGCGACGGTTGCAAAACCGTCTTCATAGCCTCCAAAACCGTGCCAATAGATGTATAGCGACAGTTAGAGAACCGTTGCTACTGAAGGCGTTACCATAGCTCAAATGCGACGGTTTTTTACGACGGTTACAAAAACCATTGCTACATCCCTGTTTTTAGCGAAGGTTTTGTACATTGACCATATGCGACGGGTAGAGTGGTGTTGGGACGGTTAATAACCGTTCCTATATATATACTATATCCACGGTTATATATTTTCTTAGGCGATGATTTTTCTGGCTATAGAGATGGTTATTGGAACGGTTTTAAACCGTCCCAATAATGTATATTGCGATGGTTTATGCTATTGCGACAGTTTTAAAACCTTCCAAATAGATCCTATTGGGACGATTTAAGCTATTGCGACGGTTTTAAAATCGTCCAAATAGAGCTTACTGCGACGGTTTACTGCTATTGCGATGGTTGGAGGACTGTTCATTAATACATATTGCGACGTTTTTATGCTATTGTGATGGTTCATTAAAAATGCCCTATTAATAAATTGCAACAAATTTTAGGCTATTGCGACGGTTGTTAAATCGTCTCTACAACCTTATTGTGAAGGTTTTTTAAGCTATTGGGGCGGTTTAATTTATGTTGGAACGACTACCTTTTGTGACTAAAGTATATAAAATTGTCCTATAAAGGTTTTTAGGACAGCTATTTTGTAAGCTATCGTGACACTTAAACATGAACTATAGCAACAGTTAATTTTGTCCACCAATAAGAAACCAAATATTTTTTGACCATTCAAAAAAATCAAAACATATATACACAAGTTTTAAATGTTCAAAAATAAATGATGTTAGAAATACTCGGTTAGATGTGATCGATCCCCAATCAAATCATACATAAGTTTTTCGAATAGCAAGCTAGTGTGACATGAAGCCAATGTGCTCGATATCTAGGTCAGATCCAATTCATCAATTTCGTTACCGCTTCCATCTTTTATGTCACGATCACCTACAACAATAAGAAAAATAAAATTAAAGTTGAGCAACAAACTACACAACAATAACAACAAAAGCTGATCTAGAAGTGTTAAAACATTCTTAATTCATCGAACCCATGGTGTTGGAGATCCCGTGACATATGAAGGCAAAAATGAAACAGAGAAGTTCACAAAATTACGTGTTAAACCACCGACAACACTTCATTGTTAAATCTCAATCAAAGTACTCTTTCCTGCTCACACCCTTTATCAGCTACATTTTCACATAGGTTAAGTGTTCCATTGAGTCTCAATTTTTACCTTCCTATATATATATATATATATATATACACTCTCCTAGTTTATACACAGCAGCCAAGAGAATTATGAAGGCAACTCAAGTACATCTAGCTGTAGCCATTCTATTAGTGACAATCACCTTCACAACTCCTAATTAACATTCACATGATACACTTCATTATATATATTGATTCTCCTCGCAACATATATATGACAGATTTGAGCAACAGAGGAAAATTTACAACTGAGGTGTAGATGCTATAAATTAAAGAAGGATGATAAGCCTTCGAAGATGAATTTGCTCTTTTGTTTCTTTTCTTCATTATATTGTACCTATGATCTTCCTCACCTTTCTCTATCTATCAGGACACCTGTTTCAGTTCAATGTACTGTATATCCCACAAAACCTGCTCTCTTGGCCTCTAGGGAATAAAATGGATGTTGTTTTTACCTCTAGGGAATGAAATGGAGGTTGTTTTTGCCAAATAGACTAAAGAAGAAATATATAGTAACAGAAAAGTGGGTGTACATTCTAAGGATTAGATATTCTATTACTACTTAATTTATTCCTGATTTCTGTCTTTTTCAATACCTCAATAGCCAGCCACCTTATTGCGAATTGTATAATGCATGTATAAGAGACATAGCAGGGACAGGAGGGAAGAACCTTTTCTTCTCAAAGAGGACAAGCTAGAGAGTACGATCTAAGGCAGTATACCCCACTGGTGCAGGAATCCTTCTCCAGTTGGAAAGGCATTCACATCCCTACTTTGCAACTCCATACAGCCTCCACAAACCCATAGAGATACTTTTGGAATAATTTATCCTCCTCCTCCTCCATATAAAGACCAATATTTTCACAGACTTAAGTATCAAACAGAGAAGTTCACAAAATTCTACCTATGATATAGCAAGCAGCAAATACCAAACCCAACATGAACTCGCTACAAGCAGCTATAATATCGAAAACCAATGGATTGCTTTTGCATCCAAGTGCAAAATTAACACGTTATCACATGATCAACAAATGCAGCCATCACATCAACAGGTTTAGCCATCATATCAACAGATGCAACCCAATACAAAAAAGAAAAAAGGGAAGAGAAGAATAACACACAGTAGTGAACATCCCATATACTCACCAAACATAACTCGGCACACAGTTACGAACCAGAAATAACCATCCAATACAGTCCAACAATAATAAACTATGTCAGCCACCAAAATAACAGGAGTATAATTCAGAATTTCAAACACTAACCTTGACTGTTTCTCCCTGTAGCTGCTACTGTAGAAGTCGATTCCGATGGTGAAGGAATGGTCAATGCCACCAGTATGTTAGGATCAATTATTCCTATATTTTGAAGCTGAGCAATTACATCTGCAACAACTTCTTTTTGAATGGTTCTCTTCTGCATTTTTCTCATCCTTTCTTGCATTTGTTGAACAACATCATTTGTGGCATTTAAAGATGATTCAGATCCAGCATTTAATCTTTTCAATGAATTTTTTGTAACCCCCTCCAAGCAGTCTTACACATCCCGGATGTTCAGCACCTATGACGGTTGAAAATACATCAATGAGCTATTCATTTGAACCCAGTTGTGTTTCAATTTCCTTTATTTGAGCCTAATAATCATATTCAAAAGCACATTTAAATAATTATAAATTAAGAACTGATCATTTATGTCAATATAAACTTCAAAAAGATATGTTTCGTACAATTTTACTCGTGGTATCTTTATTAGACGTCTTGTATATACGATCATATTTTCTTGCTCTTGTCTTTGCAAACATCTCTTGTAGCGACAAAGTTCTCCCCTTCTCATTTTCCTATTCATATGATATTTAGTGAATATCAAAAACTATCTAAATGACAAGTTATAACTAAATAATAAAGAAGAGAACACACCAATTTGTTGCGAACTATAGCAAAACTCTTTCTTCCCAGTAGTGTGTGGATTCATCAACTTCTTCTGATTCTCAGCATTGGTTTCGAACATTTTATGAAAGTATGAATCAGTAACGTTAACAATAGTAATACAATTCTTCCTTTGTTGCACTAACTATAATACATTTTACCTGGAACTTTTCAAACTTCCAATACACGAGGAGCTCTTTAAATTGACATTTCGGCACATTTTCGGGCCTTTTCAATAATCAAAATTCATCATTTTTCCATCGATCATAATGATCTCTCTTTAACTCCCTTTTGTGCTTTCTCCAAGATTCTCGGATTCTTTCCAAAACCCAATCTTTTGCGGCATTAGGAATATCATATTTGGCCTACAAGTTGGTTCCATTCAGTTAGAACAACAAAAAAATGCACTTTTAATTAAGGAAATGAAAAGGGTAGAACACCAACCTTAGTATAATCTCATAACTCCTGTTTAGTATTCATATGCCTCCAATCAAATATATCTAATGGGCAAAGGGTCGCTTTCCTTGCCAGTGTGCCTATAAAGCTGCTCAACTCACTTATAGCTT
This sequence comes from Capsicum annuum, assembly GCF_002878395.1. NCBI lineage: Eukaryota > Viridiplantae > Streptophyta > Magnoliopsida > Solanales > Solanaceae > Capsicum > Capsicum annuum. The sequence continues at coordinate 125,102,996 of NC_061112.1, read as the reverse complement.
TATCTGTAGGACCAACAGGTTGGTTGTTCTAGTTTAATGTGATCAATTGTTTCTCTTACCGGCTGTGTACCTTATGAATTTGTGTTTTGCCTTTTGTTTCTCTAGTTGAAGGCCCTGCCGCTATAAAAAAAAAGCAGAAATTAGACGTCATGAATGAATTCAATAAGTTTCTAAGCTATATATTACCTTGTGCTTTAGACTGTTCAGCTGTTGTAGGAGTGGCTGAATCTATCGTTTGGACTTGATCTTGTACAGGTTGATCATCTTCTGCATTTTGCTCCTCTACCACATGGTGCTCCGCTACAGATTGTTCAATTTCTCCAGATGGTGGTGCTGGTGGTGCTACCGGTGGATGATCTTGTTCAATTAACTTTAGGAAATTTTCTTTCTCCGATCGTATAGCTTGAACAGTTTCATTTGTTGTCAGCATACGTCGTTTTCTACTTGCCATGACTGATAATGATCTAGGTTTACTAAATGTCCTGTTCCTTACTCTTGTGTTATTTTTTGTAGGCTGCTATTAGTTCATTTTTTTAGAAACCTGTATAAATTTAAGATGGAACAAGTTAAATTTCAGAATGTTGAAATGAAAAAAGTGCACAGCAAAATAGTCACCCACTTAAACTTTGGAGCAACAACAATATATGTAGTGGCTGCTACAAATTTGAATAAGAATAAAGAAGAAGGACAAGCTTCCAGTACACAGGGTATGTCACTGTTAATCAAATTACTGGAAGAGCACTCTTTTATTGTCACTATCAGATCTCACTCTCTAGCTCTATTATATTTGTCTTAGTCAGGTCACTTACAAAGCAAAAAAGAAAAAAGGAAAAAAATAGAACTTAAAACATTTCTCTTTCAGGCACTAATCATGTGAACACTTTTATTCCAATTGACTGGAAGGAAAACGAGGTTTTGTAAATTGAAGTACTATCCCTAATTAACTTTCAGGCACTGATCATGTGACAAAAGCAGACATGCAAGCATTATCAATGGCAAATAGATTGAAAGAGGAATTGCTGAAAACTTTGTCATGGAAAAATCCCCACCCCAGAAATATCTTTCCAATTCTTCAGTGGAACTTTAAGGACAGAGATAGAGGTTAAAAAACAAAAAGGATCACCTCGGTTGAACTTTAAGGACAGAGATAGAGGTAAAGAAACAAAAAGGATCACTAGGAGAAACTTCTTAAAGGAACGGCATCCAAGAGAATTGTACAGCTAAATACTGTCATCAATAGTACCAAAACTTTAATATATACACGTAATTATCAAACATTGGCAACTTAAAACAAGTTCCTTCCTATATGCTCCAAACCTAGAAGTTGAGCAATGTGCCTCTTATACTATCATGGATGAGAAAACCACATCAAGAAAATTGCAAAGTCAAAGAAATTAAAACATGTTTTACAGCGACAACCTACTCCACACCTTCTCTGTAGCAACATATATGTAAACACTTCCGAAAACAAATTAAATAAAGCAAAGTCTAATATGGTATAACATATAATAGTCTTGAAGTATTCTTTGCCAGAACTCTTAAGTCAGAAATCTGTTAGGCAGTCCTCCATAATTGACTTAATAGTTATGTATTAAGAACATACAAAAGAACCTTTATATACATGTATCTTTGATCTTTGCCTCCTTCAGTTTTTTCCCCACAAGACAAATGGCTTCTATTAATGTCACTTTCCTGACTTCCTCAGAATTACAGAGATCAGAAGTTTTCAAATGTGAAATAACCTGCAAAAGATAGAAAACATCTCAGCCGCTATCTCATAAATTCAGAATGGGAAGTGAAAGAACCTAGAAAAGATACAAAACTCTTAACCCATTTAGAAAACTCTTAACCCATAGATTGTTTGTGATCAGAAGTTGTCAAATGTTTTTGCTAAGAATCATCAACAAAATCATACAATCAAAAAGAAAAACCTAAACATATTAACTGTATGAACTAGCCGGTAAAAAAGACCAGATTCTGTATCATTCCTATACACCTTCAATACCTATTGTGGGATTATAATGGATATATTATTTCTTGTTCTAACATTGAGACATTCAAACAACACCGCTAAAGTGTAGAACAAACTTACTTTCATCCAGGTACAACTCTTAGCAGAAAGAAAGGCTTCTTAATGTGTCCAACAACTCTTAGCGTGCATTTGTTAAGTTTCATTAATTTAAGACATTTGAAAAATTAAGCACATTAAAGAAAAAAAAATAAAAGATAGCAAACAAAGTCTAATATACTACTTACCATTACAAAGAAATTTAAAAAAAGTTTAGAATATCTTAATTTTTTTCAGTCATCAGTTTCCATCCAATCCCAATCGGTATCATCAATGTCATCCTCTTCTTCTGATATTTCTACATCTTCTGAATATTGGACAAGGGAAGTCACATCAATGATATCAACAGGGAGATCGTCCCTCAACCATCTGACATCAACATCGACTACTTTTTTTGATGAACCAATGTCATCATTAGGCTCCCTCCAAAACGTTTCTTTAATATTGGGACAACTTTCTTCCTCCAAATCAGACAAATCAACATGGACTTTATTTCTTGCATAATAAATCCCTTTCTCAATTGGATATTCCACATAAAAGACTTGATGCACTTGTGATGCTAGCACAAAAGGGTCATCTGTGCTGCATTTTCTATTAAAATTTACGCGAATCAACCCATATTCATCTACTTCATTATGAAACCAAGCACATCTAAAAAGTACAACACTAAAGCAACTCCAGTAATCTATATTGATGATATCTTCAATAACTCCATAATAGATTAACCATTCCATCAACAGGATTTGGATCTCTAACACTAGCAAAACTATCTGTTGTTGCTGACAAAGTCACTCCACTATTTTGAGTCTTGCCTGTCACTCCACTATTTTGAGTCTTGCCTGAGATGTCCCGTGTCATTATATGGAATCGATATCCATTAATGAAATCTGCAGTATATCTTTTAGCCACAAAATTAGGCCCTATAGCTAGCCATCTTAAATGATCTGGCACTTCAACATTTTTAACTTTTTTCTTAAACCAATCACCAAATTCTCGACTATGAATCTGTGCTTTTACCCATGCATTTCCTCTAGTACGATTATCAACTAAATCCTTATGCTCCCTGTCAGTATGTATTGCAAATTAAATCAATAACGATGTAGATCAATGAAATTTAAACAGATAATGATATCATATAAAGGAAGTTAAAATACAAATAATTATTTTATCTTACTTGATAAATGTCTCTACTTGTTCATCTCCGGTATTAAACAAAGTATATCGATGTGCTTCAAACCACTGATGATTATCCAGATCAAAAGTCTTGCCTTTTCTTTTCTTCTTACTTCCAATTGGATGACCTGTCTTTGAAAATATAGGTGGAAAACTAGCTCCCTCTATTTGAATGTCCTCATCATCCTCTGTTAGATACCTACTGAATTTTGTCTTCACCCTGTTATCTAGGTATCTTGAACAAAAGTTCAAACATTCTTCAGCCAAAAAACATTCTGCTATTGATGCTTCAGGGATATTTTGATTGCGAACAAATCCCTTGAAGTTACACAAATTTCTTTCAATAGGATACATATGACGCAAATGAGTCGGGCCCCCAAGCTTAATTTCATCTACTAAATGGATAGGCAAATGTGTCATTATATCAAAAAAACTTAGAGGAAAAATCTTTTTAAGCTCACATTCAATTTCAATGATTTCAGCCTTCATTTTATCAATGTCACTTCTTCTTACAACCTTACTATATATGGATCTAAAATAATTCCCCAACCTAATAAATGCCAAAGACATATTCTTCGGTAACACTTTTCTAACTGCAACCTGGAGCAAGTGATGCATTATGAAATGAGCATCATGACTTTTTTTTCCCGATACTTTCATCTCATCTATTTGCACTCGACTTGATATATTAAAGGCAAACCCTTTTGGTAATTTGGCATCTTTTAAAACAATGCAAAATAACCTTTTCTCATCCGGTTTCATAGAGAAACAAGCTTTAGCCAAATGAACTTTTCCACTATTATCATCTTCTATTGGTTGAAGCTCTTTGTGTATCCCCATCTCATGCAAGTCATACAGAGAATTTACATGATCTTTGGAATTTCCAACAATATCCAACAAAGTACCAAGAAAACTATCATAGAAATTCTTCTCTATGTGCATCGAGTCAAGGTTGTGTGGCAATTTATTTTGCGGACAATACGACAATTCAAAAAATATGGATCTTTTTTCTCAAGGACTGTCATTGTTTTGATTTTTTTTTTGGCCCTTTCCAAAAACATTATTCATTTCACGTACTTCTTCAAGAACTTCTCCTGATAAGGGAGTAGGTGCAGCTTTATGCTCCTCTTTACCATTAAATAATTTTTTATCTCTTCGATATGGATGATCAGAGGGCAAAAAAGTTTGGTGACCCACGTAACACATCTTACGACTGTGTTTGAGATATTGGGAGCAAATATTATGATTACAAGTGGGGCATGCCCATCTTCCCTTGGTGCTCCATCCAGAAAGCATTGCTAGTGCTGGAAAATCACTAAACGTCCACAATAAAGCTGCACGCATATTAAATATTTGGTTAGTTTCAGCATCAAATATTTCCACTCCCACCTTCCATAGTTCATTCAACTCTGCAATTAGCGGCTGCAAGTATATATCAATAACATTTCCAGGAGATGAGGGACCACGAATAATCATTGATAACATAATAAACTCCGACTTCATACATATCCACAGTGATAAGTTGTAGTTCATTAACATAACCAATCATGTGCTATGAGAATTGCTCATTGTTCTGAATGGATTGAAACCATCATTGAAAGACCCAATCTAACATTACGAATATCTTTTGCGAAGTTAGGATACATGGAATCAAAATGTTTCCAAGATTCTCCATCAGCAGGATGTCTTAAATTTTCATCTTTGGGTCGTTCAGTAGTATGTCATCTCATAGCTACAGATGTTTCAGAACACATGAATATCCTCTGAAGCCTAGGCTTTAAAGGAAAGTACCTTAAGACCTTTGTCGGAACTTTAGTGGTCTTATTAGTCAATTCATCATGAACATTCTTCCATCTAGAAGACCACAATTATCGAGATTTGCATTGTCATTCCAGAACAACATGCAATCATTAGGGCATGCATGAATTTTTTCATAATTGAGACCCAAATCTCTTATCACCTTTCTTGCTTTTTGTCGAAAGACTCAGGAATCTGAGCAAATGGAAAAACCTCTTTTATCGAGTTGAGCAAGTCTGAGAAAGCTACATTACTCAGCCCGTGAATGCATTTAAACAAGTACAATCGGATGGTGAAACTCAGTTTAGAAAAACTCTTACACCCCGAATATAAATCTTGTTTTCCTTCCTCCAGTAATTTAAAAAAACTCTTAACATCTTCAGATAGTCCCTGTCTTACTCCTCCATGCCCTTCATTCCTCTGACCATCTTCTACATTTCTAAAAGTATCATGAAGTAGTTTATCAATATCATCATGTTTGTCATCAGATAGTCCCTGACTTACTCCTTCATGCCCTTCATGACTTGGATGTGGAATATTTGTTGATGAAATTCCTTCTCCATGAAAAACCCATTGAGTGTAATTAGAAGAAAATCAATGACCAAATAAGTGATCCTCCACCATATCTCGATAATGGCAATAGCGATTAAAGCACAATTTGCAAGGGCATAATATTTCATTTCCTAGAGAAGCTCGCTCAAATGCCTTATTGAGAAAATCCTTGACTCCATTTTCATACTCATTGGCGGATCTTGAAAGATACATTCAACTTCTATCTCCAATATCCATTAAATATCCTATGTTAAACATTTAAAATATTGAAGAAAAAAAACATGAGTAAAGTCAGTATCAACGTACAAACAGTATCATTAGGTATGTGAAATAATTTGTGTAACATATATTTGATATTAAAGAATAAAATAAAGATAGTTTCCATTGTTTAAAGAATTTTAGTCATTGTAATTTTAACTTAAAATAAGCCAGGCCAAAGAAGATCAAAGTCACTTGGATTCACAAACAACCTCCATCAGTATGTTCAATGGAGACAATGTCCTTCTGACTAATCATGCTCTACTTTCATCAAAGCATCTAGGTTCCTTTGGAACAAACGACACTAGTGAAACTACACTAGATAACTTTTCATAAATTTGGACCAAGAATCAATCAAGCCAAAGAAAATACTGGAGCAATTCAAACATGTGAACAGATATTTGAACCAAAATCATATAATCACAAAATAAACGCACACCCAAAAAATTGATACAAGCAATAGACCTACTAGACCTTCTCCACAAGAAATTTTTCAGTGATAATGTGAGGAACCTTGTTGGAAATTTATACAGGCACTTTAGAACTAATCAATGCTAAACATTAAGTAAAGGAATCAAGGATATGACACAGCAATGCCATTAAATATGAAAAATGTGTGTACAACTAACCAATTCAATCATATTAAACTTCAAAAAAGGGACTAAGAACAAATTAAGCACCAAAAAATCACCAAAAATTCAAATAGAAAAAGAAATGCTTGAACCTAAACGTATCATCATACAATTAAAAAAAAAGCTCGAAATTGATTAAAAAATCCGTACCTTCTCGATAGGGAGACTTCCTAGTAATGTTTTCAACCTTTGTGGGAATTCGAAAAGGTTCCTTGACCCTGAGCCTCTTGTCCTTAGCACCACGGACCAAATTCGCACACACTACATTTATAAGGAAAGACAAACAAGAAAAGTACAAATCAGTTCTTCAACAAGTTTCAATACACTGGATCAAATCAACCAACAGTAAAATAGAACAAGTTTCAGCTCTCCTTTCCTACTAACTAATCAAATTAGTACCCTTTCCAGATACACATTCAAAAATATAAGCTTAACCACTACAAAAACTCTTAGAATATAGCAAAAAAAGAGCTCCTGCAACAACAATAATAACAGTTTAACATTGAAATCGAAACAAAACAGGTCTTGAATTCAGCTCTCCTTTCTAGTGATCAAAAATAAATAGGAGAAAGTGATAAATAAATAAACTAAATAGGAGAAGGCATTTTTATTTTGAAACGCAGCTTCATTGTTTAAGGCAGTGGAGTACGGAACAAGTTATGTAGAGTCCATATATACAAAGAGTATTTAGGAAACCAAATATACAATTAGAGTCCTTAAATAAATCGTATTTGATTCCCAATTTCACTCTCTTTAAATACCCACATTTACACCAAAATTTCAAACAAATTTCAATGCAAAATCTACTTGAGAAGAAATTAAGGAGAATAGGCATTTGGAAGAAGAAGAAGATTGAGATTCAGAAAATTACAAAGCAAACCTCAAGAATGGTGACATTTTCACAAAACAGGTCTTGAATACAGATTAAAGAAAATAAACAACAAGATCTTGAGTTCCAAATACTAAAACCCTAAATACTTTCATCTAATTCCAAGAAAACTAACCTTGATAAAGAGGCTGTTATACGAAAATACGAGGTTGAACAAGAGAGAGGTTGAACAAGAGAGTTGTCGATGTACCGATTAGTAATTCAACAAAATCAAATTAAAAATTACATAAAGAGGTTGAACGATTTGTCACTTGAACTGATCCAAATTCGTGAAGAATTGTAGATGAGAAGAAGAAGAAGAAGAAGAAGAAGAAGAAGAATTGCATGTTTGTCGATTGTGAAGAGAGGAGAACAAGTATGATTTGGGGGTTTCTAATTAACCCTGAAGACAAAAGATGGAAATAATTTATTTTCTTAATAAATATAATTAAAAAAAGCGGGTATCTCAATATGTTGGAGGGAAAATTTCCGAAAAATATTATTTTTGGTCATAAAATAACCGTAGCTAAAAATGGTCTTTTGCGACGGTTCATAAAACCGTCGCTATAGACTACCTTTTCGCGACGGTTATACATCTATTGCAATGGTTCTGATTGTTTTTTGTGCTAATAGACTAGACATCTTTAAGCGACGGTTTTAACCGTCGCTATAGGTCATCTATAGCAACGGTTCTTGAATCGTTGCTAAAGAAGCATTCCCATAGCCCTCATTTCTAGTAGTATGTGGTAGGGCTCTTTTTCGAACACCGCACATAGTGATAGCTTAAGTACAGCGGGTTGTCCTTTTTAGTTCGATGCTTCAATCGTGATTTCACTATATATACAGGGGGTTCAACATCTACTATATATACATAAAAATATTTTTAACAATGTAAAAATAGTTGAAATAAATATTGGACTGGTCGAAGAGATTCAATATCTACTATATATATATATATATATATATATATGTATAAATATTTTAAACCGTATAAACATAATATAAAAATAATACTCCATAATTTTCTGTAAAAGGAGATTCGATGGAACCCCAGAATCTAAGGTGGCTCTGCCACTGATCCCACGTACACTCAGGGGCGGACCCACGTGTTAGGGTGGGGGTGCACGTGCACCCGTTAAGTTCGAAAAAAGTTTTGTATATGTACCCGTTAAGTGCACTCTGGGCGCGTTTCAGCTGGTCTTTTCCACACTTGCAATTCAAGATTGAGTCCAACGGACAACATTATTTTACTATTTTTTTGTTTATAATGTTAACAAAAAAGTGATAGTAGGGATTCAAAACTTTTACATCTTGTTTAGATACTACAACCTTTGCCACTAGGCTACTAGGCTCATTTGTTTCTATAAAGCTGAAGTTTATTTATTACCTTAAAATCCGTATTTGGCCTATATATTTATATTTTCGTCATTGCTTAAGCTTATTTATTTCTTGACCGCTTATGTCAAAATCAGTCCTCATTGAAAGAATCTTGACGGCTTATGTCAAGATTAATCGTCATTGGAAGATTATTTTGACCGCTTATGTCAAGATAATGATACACCCGCGCTCTTCAAATCTTGAGTTCGCCTCTGCTTTGCACTCTTTGCATATCCTCAACCTTCACCTCAATTCCGTGGCTGAAATTTAAAGCCGGGACAATCAAAATGATTCCAACATTTCCAAGGACTTGTCTTCCTGGATGAAGTTAAATTGCTCCACAAGATCGTGTGTATACATACAAAGGTTGCCACCTTGCTTGAAGTCTCAATAATCTGCAAGTTGCTTAATTTTATATAATGCATTAATTATCATCATCATTTAAGAATTAAAAAAAACAGTAAAATAGACACAAAATAATATATCAATATAAAAAATTTAATTGATTATCATAATTATATTAGTGTCACATAAATTGAAATTAGAGGCAAAGGATGACACAAAGTAACATATATTATTTAAAAATGAGATAAAAAGTATTGTAAAACAATAATTACAAACTTGATATATATATATATATATATATATATATACACATATAGATAGATAGATAGATATATTTTATTGATTGTCAAAAATTTACCGTGTCACATAAACTGAGATAGAGAGAATATTCATATCTTATTAAAAAATTATGTAAAAAACATTATAAGTCGCACAATTAAAAACTTAAAAAAATTAAAGATATAAAATATCTGGCTGATAATCGAAGTTATATTGGTGTCACTTAAATTGTAATAGAAAAAAAAATATTATAAATTCTAATAATTAAAAATTTAAATTGTGTTAATAATTGATTATTTAAATTCTATTTGTATCATATAAATTGAAATAAAATAATAATATATATTAAACTCATACTAGCACAGACCATCGATATCTAGTATATATCCACACACCAACTATAAAACTATAAACATGGAATTGTTATATTTTAATTATGTACTAAAAAAATACCCCCTAGAAGAACAAAGGAATTAATTCTAACATTTAGAATTCTAAAAAAGGTTCTTTCAAGGCTCAAAATGCTCCACCTCAATGTGCATGTGTCAATATTGAGTATACAACTTTTTTACTTTGGTTACAAATGTGTAATAGTATAAGTTTGGTGGTTGTCAGGAATCTTTCATCCTGATCAAATCCAAATTCAATGAGGAATAAATTTTCACATTTGTTGGTTAGTTTACGCCAAATTTTCATCGTTTAGCGAAAATATTTTTATTTTTTATTTTATTTAATATTTAATATTTATTAAAATCTGATTAAATTTAAATTTATATCAAAAAATCATACATTGAAGTAAAGCACTCTAGCTAGTTACAATGATAATCTCCATTTGAATACATCGAGTGCAGATATAGCTGTACATTTAGTGAATACATTTTTTTTCTAATTTTTCATTGATATTTAATAGTTATATTAAAATCTAATTAAATTTAAATTTGTGTTAAAAAATTCTACATTAAAATAAAGCACTCTAGCTAGTTACAAGGGGGTTTGGGCCACAGGTGATAAAATAGTTTTAAAATGAGGTGTAGCTAACACAAGTCTTAATTATTAGTTGGAGGTGACAATTACTTTATTATGGATTAAGAAAGTTGGGGAAGTTTGAAAATAATTCGCAAGTTTTTAAATTTATACTTTGATCCCAATGTATACCTAAAATAACGGGAAATGGAGGGAAAAAAAGACATCTTTCTCTCTCTTCTCATCCATTGTTGTTTTCTCTCTCTTAGCAATTTTTGTTGTTAATTGTTTCTGTTTCCGCTGCTTTATTCATCATCTTCTGCTTCATTATCATCATCTTCTACTTCATTATCATCTTCATCTTCTTCTTGTCGACCATTTGTTGTCGTTGTTGTTGTTGTTGGTACAATGCTACTGCTGCGATCTGACCAATTTCTTAGGTCAAATTTTATTTACTACATCACTTTCCACTTTGGCATTACTTCATAGGTGACTTTGGTAAGTAAAATTATGATTTTTATTCGTATTTGTCATCTCAGTACACTTTTATTTTTCCAACAATGGATAGAACCCCGATTATGAATCTAGCATAAGCGCCCACAATTTAAACAAATCAATCATCTGGTGCATCAGATGAGTAATCTGTTGCATCAGAAGATTTATTTGTTGCATCAGACTGTTTATCTGTTGCATCATCATATTATCTGATGCATCGAACGTATTACCTGTTGTATCAGGATGTTTATTTGTTGCACCAGACTAATTATCTGTTGCATCAGAATATTTATCTATTGCACCAAACTAATTATCTGTTGCAACGAATGATTAATCTGTTTGAAACAACACAAATCAACCCCTGCCACAAACGCAACAGATAACCAATATGTTTTCAACACTTGCTATTGCTACTGAATTCAAAATTATTCCTTACGTCTAATTACCCATCCCAAATTTCTTAATTCGATTTCTCATTTTACTTATCTTTTTCATTAATCAAGAAAATATTTTAAAAAATCTATGTTTTACCCTTTACATTAATAACTTTTTCTTCAAATTAAAATAGAAACATCATTTAATAGGGGGACTATACGCCGACTGATGTTAAAAGCTTTCTTCTCTTATGAAATTTCGATTGAATAGCAAACAATAGTTATTTCAAACACGTCTAATGTCCCACCAACTGATCAGTGGGTTCTGGTAAACTAGATATGTTATTAATTATTTTTCTTAATCAACGTGACATCTCAATTTGGGACGGGTAATTTGAGATGGAGGGAGTACCAATTAAAACGTCAGAGCCAAGCAAAGCAACAAACTAGTCATCTGTTGAAACAGACTATTTATCTGTTGCATCAACTTCTTATCTGTTACAACATGAGTAATCTATTTTGAACAACACATCAACCCCTGCCACAAACCTAACAGATAAATCTTGCTATTGCTACTGGATTCTAAATTATTCCTTTTTACGTTGAATCGTCGACATGTTTGTTGAGAAGATAATAGACAGAGTGAAAATTAAATATGGATTAAAACGTCAAAGATCAAACATAATTTATTTATTAAACAAAATCAAATAAAAGTACATATGATAGACTAAAAGAAAAATAATAGTCTAATTATTATTATTATTATCAGCATCATCATTGCCAGCCGACCAATCTTCAACCGGAAGTAGCAAGGACCTCCTCAGCCTGCGTATCTCGCATAGCATTCTTGATCTAACTCCTCCCAGTTTTCATTGCAGATCACAAACTTGATTTCGAAATTCATTCACAGCGTCTTGCAGAAAAGCAACATCCCATACTGGGTCAGCCATAATCTTATCTTCTAGAGTGTAATATGAAAGACAAGATGCAATAAATAAATAGAGTGTATTTGAATGAGCGATTGAGTAAAGAGGGACCTATTTATAGAGGATTGAATTTGAATGAGAGGCAAAATGGCGCGACTATTCACCTCCATGCATTAATTACATTTTTGATTAAATTAAAAAAATAAATATTGTGATATAAGTCATGACTTTTCAGATTATTATTATTAATTAGTTCTTTCGAAGAACCATTTTTATTGAGTTGTGGCAACAGATTCTATATCTGTTGCATCAGATAACACATCTGTGACAATAGATATATTATTTGTTGCAACAGTATAAAATATGTTGCATCAAATAACATATCTGTTGCAACATATAATCTAACTGTTCACCTCCATTTATTAATTACATTTTTTTATTAATGTGAAAAGTAATGAATTAATTAAATTAAGAAATATTGTGATAAGTCATGACTTTTCAAATTATTATTATTAATTAGTTCTTTCCAAGAACTGCTTTTATTGAGTTGTGACTCGATATAGGTTGCATCAGATAAATCATCTGTGACAACAGATATATCATCTGTTGTAACCGTAGTGAACCTGTTGCATCAGATAATTTAATTATTGCAACATATAATCTACTTTAAAAAAAATTAACTATCATCATATCATTAATCCAAATTTGCTTACTTTTTTATTTTATAAATAAAAAAAATCCTTTTCAAATTCCTTAATAAAATAATAACTATTTTATTATATAATAAATAATTTAAAAAATAAATTCAAAAATAAAAATGGTGAAAAGTCACAATCAGTTATTAAAATTGTGGTTTAAATTGTGTTTATCATTTATTTTCTTATTATTTATTTACGAAATATTTTTCATATTGAATAATCGGAACGGAAAGTCATGTCTTTTTCTTTTCACCCTCTCAATAACAATAATTCTTTTTATTAATAACCGACAGGTGAAACATATGATCGATCTGTCGTCGCAGATTAACCTCTAACTGTTGACAGAAATTGCTGCTCAATCCCTACCACCAACCGTCGACATGTTGACAACAAGGAATAAATAGAATGATTATTATTAAATAATAAATAAGAATTAAAAATTCAAAGTCGACAACAAAATGGAATGAATGTTCATAGATTTTTGAATCTCTTGGATAGATTTGATATACAAAAGGAGGAAAATAATCGCTAAAATAAAAAACATTACCTAATTATTATTACTACTATTATTATATTGTCAATCAGACATTTTTCATCCGGCAGCCTTGCTCCGAAGTCAGCCAAATCTGTTTAGAGTTCATCAAACTGCTTTTCAAGTTCATGGAAAGACTCAATATGAATATTCTTGTACGAATCTGAATCATTCATAGTTATAAGGAGAGACCTATTTATAAATTATTGTATCTCAGAAAGAAAAGAAAATTGCTTTAAAATAAATCTAATAGATGGGTAATCTGTGTCAAAATATATTATTTCTGTTAGATAACTTACAACATACTGGCATTCTTTTGCAATAGATGTATATATTTGTTTGATTTCTACAATAGGTTGATCAACTGTCATAACAGATACCTCCAATTGTTTGACAATATAAACAGATGTATCATCTGTTGCAACAAGCTAGTCATCTGTTTATTCAATTTAAGCCATAGATGGGCTAGGAAAAATAAGGTACGTGCAGATGGATCTACTATCATATGTATGGGAGTTAAGTATGTCTTACTGATATGGTTACGGGACAACACACACAAAGTACAATGTTTTTGTTAATGCAGTTTTTAACTGATTAGGCATTGATCATTCAAATAAGATTCTGCATTGTATTGTTAAGTTTGATGGGTTCGAAATTGATAAGGCTGAGGACCTCATGAAGATGGTGCAGATGCCCTGTTACGAATTACTGACGGTTGGTGCTCGTGTTTATATGTGTCAAGTTTTGAGAAGGGATAAATATTTATCGTCACTGCAGAGAACTAATAGCGATTGGACTTAACTTTAAGTGTGCATTGGACCCTTAGAGGGCCCTCGAAGCCTCGCACTGCATCAAACAAGAATGGAAAACTAATATAGTTATTGCTCTGGCCAAAATTTATATGGTTGGGTTGCTCGCTCTGGGTGATAATTATATGCCAGAAGGTGCGGTAGGAGAATGCTTTCAAGGGAAAATGGGTGGTTGATGGAAGACTATATCATCTGAGAGCTAATTAAAGAAGAGACATAGGGTAGAAATTAACTTCTAACGAATATGGCCGATGGAATTATTAACAGATGCGAAATCTGAATCAAGTGCAAATATAAAAGTGTATCCGATAATGTAATTTTGTCTGTTGTGTCTCTGAAAGAAAAACAATGCAGATGGACACTTTTCTAGGGAGCTGCATGGTCGGGATTATCACCTAGGTAGAAAATAGGAGAAGACCAACAAAGTAGCCTCACGGGCAGCGAGGGTAGAAATGATGTTCAGCAACTCTAGAAAACTTGCGCCAACAACAACTGCAGTTAAAATAAGGAAACTAAGCGAAGACAACAATTTTTGATAGAGTAATGAGGTTAGAGTTACGTAACGTTTGATAGTCTTGGTAGAGCCGGTTTAGATCATATGCTAAGTAACTCCATGCTTACTAATTTATCAAATTGGTTAAGCAGGATACATGGAGCAACGCTTGATAAAAGTGTGTTGTTCAACTGTTGGGACTATATCTTCAACGTGCATCAACATATTTTGACCTAAAACAAACACAGAGACCCTCCATGTATCTTTTAAGGCTTCTGAAGGGCTTCTAGAATTCCACAACTTTGAAGGAAGTGTTCTTGATCGAGCTCACAAGAGACGAGGAACTTCTTACCAACTTTTAAGATGGCAACAACCAACTTGAATACAAAATCAACCAGCTGGAGGCAAGCTTAAAAATTATCGGGATTCATATACTATAGCAAGCTTCTGATCTTCTCCAAGGAATGTTGAAAGCATGTCAAGGCAAGAAAAGACAATCAATAATAACCATATTGCTAAGGAAGAAATGATACTCTATTTGCCTTTCAATCTCATTTTTGGTTCCAATCAGGTCAACGATAGTGGACCTGATCGGAAACACACACAAAAAAGCATGGGATGAAATTTAAAATTTAGAAATTTGATGTCTTCTCTTAGATTCCTTATTTTAACTACAGTTGCTGTTGGCATAAGTTTTTTAGACTTGCTGTACATCATTTCAACCCTCGATGCCCGTGAGGCTTCTTTGTTGGTCTTCTCCTATTTTCTATCTAGGTGATAATCCTGATCATGCAGCTTCCTAGCAAAGTGTTCAGATGCATTATTTTTCTTTAAGAGACACAACAGATGAAATTACATTACCAGATACACTTTTATATTTGCACTTAATTCATATCTCGCATCTGTTAAGATAATTCCACCGGCCAGATTCGTTAGAAGTTGTATCTACCCTATGTCTCTTCTTCAATTAGCTCTCAGGTGATATAGTCTTCCATCAACCACCTATTTTCCTTCGAAAGCATTCTCCTACCGCACATTCTGGCATATAATCATCACCCTGAGAGAGCAACCCAACTATATAAATTTTGGCAAGGGCAATAACTATACTGGTTTTCCATTCTTGTTAGATGCAGTGCTAAGCTTCGAAGGCCCTCTAAGGGTCCAATGCACCCTAAAAGTTAGTCCAATCGCTATTGAATCTCTTTACAATGACACAAAAACAAGATCCCTTCACAATGCTTGACAAATAAACATGAGCAACAACCGACATTAAATCTTAATAGGCTATCAGAACCATATTCATGGTCCCTCAGCTTTATCAGTTCGGACCTACCAAACTTAACTGTAAAATTGCAGACATCTTGTTTGAATGATCTATGACTAATCAATAAAAACATCATTCACAAAATTAGTGCACTCTGTGTGTGTTTCCACGATAACATTATCAGTAATACATACCTCTCATATATGAAGTGGTTCCATCTGCAAGCAGTTTATTCCTCCGATCCCATCTTTACTGCAGCCTCTTGTGATAGTCTGTCAAAAGTTGATCAACTGTCAGTTCCTTATATCTAGAAAGAAGAGAAAAAAATTGATGTCACAAAAATAACATTATCCATCTGTTGCAACAAATGTGGAGTCTGTTGCAACAGATGTGGAGTCTATTGCAACAGATATGGAGTCTGTTGCAACAGATGTAGAGTCTGTTGCAACAGCTATGGAGTCTGATGGAATACATCAAACCAGCCTTTCTAGTGGTTTTATTTGTTCCAATAGTTTCTCCATCTGTTGCAACATCAACAACAACATAAACATCAACAAAAAAGAAACAACAACATTTGTTCCAACAACATCATCAACAATAAAAAAGCAACATCCTTTGTTCCAGAACCATCAACAACACCACACCATAAGTTCCAACAATGCCAACCCCACCAACAACATCAATAATTGCATCAACAATAATAAAACAAATAAAATACATACAAAAAAAATGATACTGCCAACAAGGCTTTTAAACTTCTCCCAACAGATGACTTTTTTCTCATATTGTAATAAAAATTCTCGGATTATTTATTCAACACTTACAATTTCCTTAAAATTTTTTTAATAAATATGATATGGGTAAATAGTAATTAAATAAAAAAAACAGATGTAAATAACTTTCAAACAAGAAGACGAGAATAAAAGACCAATAATGAACCATACCTTAATATCAAAAAGGGGATCAAAACAGAAATTTAAGTCGAGGAAGGATATGGATGAGTTTAGATCCAAAAAGATATTTATGAGAAAAAAAGAGAAAAGAGAGAAAAAAAGTTGTGACGCTAAAGAGGAGAGAGAAAAACATGAGAGTTGAATAAAATAAACAGTAGCTGAAAGAAGAGAGGAGATAATTTCTATAGATGTATTATGTATGTAGACGTGGTGATTTTCAATATTCATTAATTAATATTCATTAATTTCATTAATAATTTGAGGGGCACAAGGAAGACTAAGACTACTGACATTGAAAAGACAAGACAAGACTGCTCAATGGACTTACTTTTGAGATATCCAAGAAATATTTTTTACCGCCTTTAGTAGTAAGTACTACTAGTTGATATTATCTACTCAAACCAGAAGCTTTTTACTTTAAAATTAAAAGAGAAAAAAAGATTTTCAAACAGATATGTCATCTGTTGCAACATATATAAATATCTATTTAGAAATTCGAATAGCTCAATCATCTGTTACAATATATATAAATATCTGTTTAAAAATTCAAACAGCACAGTCATCTGTGACAACAGATGAAAATGTTCATTTGATAATTAATAAAATCAGATATGTCATCTGTTACAACAGATATAAATATCTATACAACAGATGCAAATATCTATTTGATAATTAAATCAGATATGTCATCTGTTGCAACATATGTGTACCTGTTTGAAAATTTTCAACAACTTAGTCGTTTGTTGAAACAAATTTCATTGCGATTGATTTAGGTGGAACTAGGGATAAATGAATGAGCTCGTAGGGTCAACTACAAATTCAATCGAGTCTTTACAATTGCATGGCATTGGTATTGCATTCATCCCGACTTAAGTCGTCGATCGATCACTCTGAGTTGAAAGATGAATGAATGAGCTCGCAGGGTCAACTACAAATCCAATTGAGTCTTTGCAATTGCATGGCGCTAGTATTGCGTTCATCCTAACCCGAGTCATTGATCGATTACTCTGAGTTAAAATGAGTTCTCATCAACTCAATGTTAGGATAGTTATAGTACCTAAGTTGATTTAGGTGGAACTTGGGATGAATAAATGAGCGCGCAGGGTCAACTACAAATCCAATCGAGTCTTTGCAATTTCATGGCATTGGTATTGCATTCATCCCGACCCGAATCATCCATCGATTACTCTGAGTTGAAATGAGTTCTCATCAACTCAATGTTAGGATAGTGATAGTACCTAAGTTTATTTAGGTGGAACTAGGGATATATGAATGAGCTCATACGGTCAACTACAAATCCAATTGAGTCTTTGTAATTGTATGGCGTTGGTATTGCATTCATCCTGACCTGAGTCGTTGATCGATCACTCTGAGTTGAAATGAGTTCTCATAAACTCAATGATAGGATAGTGATAGTACCTAAGTTGATTTAGGTGGAACTAGGGATGAATG
>NC_061112.1:125014226-125084588 GCF_002878395.1 Capsicum annuum | reverse complement strand
GAGTTGAAATGAGTTCTCATCAACTCAATGTTAGGATAGTGATAGTACCTAAGTTGATTTAGGTGGAACTAGGAATGAATGAATGAGCTCGCAGGGTCAACTATAAAACCAATCGAGTCTTTGCAATTGCATGGCGTTGGTACTGCGTTCATCCCGACCTGAGTCGTCGATCGATCACTCTAAGTTGAAATGAGTTCTCATCAACTCAATGTTAGGATAGTGATAGTACTTAAGTTGATTTAGGTGGAACTAGGAATGAATGAATGAGCTCGCAGGGTCAACTACAAAACCAATCGAGTCTTTGCAATTGCATGGCATTGGTACTGCGTTCATCCCGACCTGAGTCGTCGATCGATCACTCTAAGTTGAAATGAGTTCTCATCAACTCAATGTTTTAAAAACTATATCTTTTAAAATTTTTAAAATTAATTAAGATCAATTCAGACCAAATCAACAATTTCAAAACTTGTCATTCTTTTCCAAAATTACAAATCAACCCATACAAATCATCCATTTACACGAATTTTTTTTTATTTCAAATCTTAATTTCTCGCTCTTCTTTCTCTCTCTCTCTCTCTCTCTCTCTCGGGGTGTCCTCTCCTTCTCAATAGTACAAACAACAACTACTCAACATATTGTTCAACCCTTCAAAACAGGTTGATTTTCTTCCCATTTACGACTATATATAGTTGTTTTTGTCGACTTCATTCCCGCTTGTATCCGTTGTTTTCTCTATCTTTGCATGTAACAGAGTTTGAGAAGAGTTCTATATTTGTTCTTTATTCTAAAAAATAGGGCTTTTTAGTTAATGATAAAAAAGAAGACTTTTAGTTGTATTATCTTCGAGAATGGGTTAACAATTTTGAGTTTTGATGCGAAAAATATAGAAAGCACACGAGAAAGCCCTAGTTTTTCTCTTAGTGTTTTGTTAAATGTCATGGTAGTGTTGGATGGTGTTTGTGGTGTTGTTGGTGGCTGTTGTTGGTGGTGTTGGTATTTGTGTTTTTTGGCGGTGGTGTCGATGGTCTTGGTGTTGGTATTGGTGGCATTGGTGGTGGTCTAGGTGGCATTGATCGTGGCATTGCTTGTGGTGGTGGTGGTCCATCTATTGCAATGGGTGAAATATCTGTTGGGAGATATTAAATAGGTCTTCAAACAGATTCCCCATCTGTTCCAACTGATGGGTTATCCGTTGGAGTATTTTCTTGTAATGTAGCATAAAATAATTTATTGAAATTTCTCCACCTGTTGCAACAAGTGAAATATCTGTGGGGAGATATTAAATAGGTCTTTGAACAGATTCGGGTTCCCCATCTATTCCAACTGATGGGTTGTCTGTTGGAGTATTTTTTTTTGTTATGTGGTAAGAATAATTTATTGAAATTTGTCTCACATTTTTTTAAAAAATTATGCAGACATCAAATGCAATGTATTTTTTATTTTTCTTTTGTTTGTAGTTAAAAGATGTCTCCCAAAAGAAAAGAAACTGAAAATGGAGAAAGTGGATCAACTTCCGATCACCAAACAAAAAAGGCTAGAGTACAGATAGATTCGGAGAAACTTCCAGAACAATCTCAGTTAGGGCAAAATGAAGCCGAGGAAAGTGATAACTCTTCCTCACCAATGGGGCGTGAAATAATATCAAAATTCCAGTATGATTCTGTCAAAACTATTAGTATCGACACGTTTTGAGTTGCGATGCCGATGCATAACCCTAATACAGTATTTGGTGATCTTGTACTTAAATGTAGGTTGGGGAAACCTTTTGATGAACTTAGGAGTATTATGAAGAAGGAAAACATAGATGGACTTTTTAAGAAGAGCTGCTTTGCATACTTTCTTAAGTTGTCTGGGGCCTGCCCTCTTCGTTTCCCAATGATCATGGTATATGGCCTTCTCAAGAGCAGGGTCATGTATGTGGGGGATGATGGAGGTCTGAAGGAGGGCGAAAATAAGATGGATGAAGTCTGGATCAACTACTGTGGCATGCCGGTTTGTTTTAGATTGAAAGAGTTTGCCATTGTGACGGGCTTGAGAGGCGATCGTCCAGAAGAACCTGCCATTAAGAAAACTCCCCACAAAGGATCCAACAAACGCAAGGTAAAAAAAGATGGGTTGTCGAGCATTGTTGGACCTAACTACAAAGTGAAGGATTTGATAGCGGATCTCAAGAATAAAGACATACCAAAGCACTACAGAGAGAAATTGTGCTTAGTTTGGTTTGTCCATTCCGTTTTATTGGCAAGAGACGTCAAGAAAGTCATAGAACGTGATTTGTTGGCGCTTGCTGATGATTTTGGGAAATTCAAAGATTATCCCTGGGGCTACGACAGCTACTACTTGACTGTCAAATATTTACTAAAAGAGCTAAATCCAAAGACGACCACATTATACGGCTTTCTTTGGGCTTTCTTGGTAAAATTGATCATTATTTTTACTCATTCATTAATTTATATTGAATATACTTGTGACTTTTTTTTGCTTGCTTTCTGTTTACAATTTCTAGGCTTGGGCATGTGAAGCCATTCCTCCCTCCGAAAGTATTTCACGGATTACCCGAATAAGGTTTCTCATCCAAGGATCCTTAGGTGGTTGGCTGCAGTAGAGAGCAGGAAAAAATATATTAACGAGGCTGATCTCTTTAACCCTCCAAATGATGTAGTACGTCTTCTTTCAACTAAAATAATTTGCCTCAAAGAAAGATATTGAAACAGATGTTCCATCTGTTGCAACAGATTACCCGTTAACTGTAACTGGTGCAACAGATAGGTAATCTGTTGCAATAGACGATCCATATTTCTCAACAGATTAACCATATGTTTCTCTGTTCTCTGAACCCTACTCAACAGATTACCCATCTACTGTAAATTATGCAACAGATGGGTATTCTGATGCAACATATTATCAATCTATTTCAACATATAGATCAGCTATTGCGGTAGCTAGATCGTCTGTTGCATAAGTTGGTTGTATTATCATAACCTGAGCCCCATGTAACCCAACTGACTGCAAATTATTATTATATGATTTAAATTTCTCCTGTCGTTTTTTTATAGGTTGTGCATCCTTGGATCGTGCCTACCATTAATGAGCTGGGGATGACTTCTTTTCTTACTCTATGGCTTGTTTATACAAAAGAAGATCCAACGGTGGAGTTAATAAATAAGAAATTGGATGGAGCAACATTCATAAGAAGAGCAGTTAGGCAAGGTCAGTCTAATGTTGAAGCTCTTCACGACCAAACTCAAACTGCAACAGATCTGGGTGCTTTTTCTGGGGGTGTTGCTGGTGTAGTTAATTGTGATGGTGGTAGCCATCCTACTGCTGCTTCTGCTACCAGTCGTGATTATGAGCATGTTGGTGCTCAGCAAAAAATAAATATGTTTGAAAACACCCCTTGCACAGGTCCTCCCTCTCACCCCTACACCGGTTTCTCCCACCCTTACAGTGGTCCCTCTCACCCCTCCTCACCCTCATATT
Organism: Capsicum annuum; assembly: GCF_002878395.1. Classification (NCBI taxonomy): domain Eukaryota; kingdom Viridiplantae; phylum Streptophyta; class Magnoliopsida; order Solanales; family Solanaceae; genus Capsicum; species Capsicum annuum. The sequence continues at coordinate 125,081,108 of NC_061112.1, read as the reverse complement.
ACATAGCAAATGCAAAGTATGCAAGGACAGAGAGGATAAACTTCTCGACCAGCTAGAGGTTATTGCTGAAGCTGCCGAGGAGTTGAAATTCAGGAGGGGTGTCATACCATCCAATGAGGTGAGGGAGCCATGCACTCCTACAGTGGAGGTTAGGAGGAAGAGAAGAAAAATTAGACAAATTCTCTCTGTTCTGAAATCAGCAAAAATAACAACTCCTCCCACTCCAATAGTTTTAGAAGTTCAGGGGCCGCTGAAGAAGGTGGACATATTCGCGGCACTTGTCAAGGAGAAGAAGAAGGAGCTGGAAGAATTCATCAAGATGAATGTTAAAAAGAATACACCATGCATTCATTTTCCGCCAAAGACTTCTCGAATATGACAAATATGAGTGTGTGGTACGAGGACAAGGTAAGTTTACTTTTGCTAACCTACCCTTCCAATCTACTCCATGAAGAAGAATCTACGCAAAAAATGTGTAATCTGTTGTGAAAACTTAGTATTCTGTTGCAACATAATACACATCTGTTGCATAAGTTACGTTGGCTGGGTAATTTGTGAACTGATTCAGAGAACCCTCTGCATCGGATTCTTTAGTTTGTATTTTTATTCTTTACAATTACTAATCTATTTAAAAATTGTCTTTTTATACCACAGTATGTTGATAAAATTCTCTGTCTCATGAGGGGCAGGCAATTAGCGTACCCAGATGCTTATGATGCTCTCGATAGGATAATGGACCTCAACTTCTACAATAATTTCAAGGATAGGCATGCTAAACTCTATAAGATAGCTGATTCCGGTGGCCCAGGATTTTATCAGTTAGTTTCTACGTTCCAATGGGATGAAGAAGTGATTAAATATGTTAGAGGGAAGAGGCTATATCCACATGGCAAGAGCTGGACCAAGGCAAAGAGAATCCTTGCGGTCATGAACGTGGATGTCACCCATTTTCTCACTGTTGAGATACTACTATACGAGGGAAAGATTAAGGTTTATGACTGCAACTTACCTTTGTTCAGTGAGAAGACGTTTTTAACCCATATGCAGCCACTCTTGAAGTTATTGCCCAAGTTGTTGACGCAGAGTAAGCTGATAGATCATTTGCCAGCTGAAGTCTTGGCGAAGGAATCATGGGTTTTTGAAGATCGAAATAAGAACATCCAGATCCAAAAAATACAACCGGTGCAGCGTGCGGGCTGTACTCGCTTGCATACATCGAGTGTTTTCTGACCGGCACACAAATGACCAGTGTGTGTGACACCATTGTGGGAAAGATGCAATGGGCCTGGACATATGGGGTACTAACTAAATGGGTGGAGTCTGTGTATAAGAAATAACATATACAAAGACAGAGACGAACACGATAATAAATTTTCATTTCAAGCCAATTCACTATACATGTAGGGGCAATAATTTTTATGTCTGGCAAAGTTAAATTTTTATAATGCAAGAGATTTTATATCTGTCGCAACAGATATAGTACCTGTTATGACAGATTGATTATCTGTTGGAATAGGTTGGTCATCTGTTGCGTTATGCAGATGTTCCCCGTCTGTCTGTCACAAAATATTTACGATCTGTTGCAACATATAACTTATCTATTGCAATTGATCGGTAATCTGTTGGAGCAAATCAAAAAAGTAGAAAGAACTGTTATATAATTTCCAGCAGATGACCTACGTGTTGCATCTCATGTTCAACATATGTCTAAATCTGTCTGATAAGATATGTCGTCTATTGCAATAGATGTATTATCTATTGCGATATTTGATACTACTACTCCATTTCAATTAACATGTTCAAAACTCAGAATTAATTATATTCATAGACAGAATAAAATAAATCGAAGCCTTTGAAAATTACATGAAATAACTCAACAAATAAATGAAATGTAAAAAAAATTATTATGGGTACAAACGATCTACTCCACAAATAAATCAATAAGTTAAACCAAGGAGGATAGGTTATTACATTGACGAACTCAAGCTATAAAGATCTAATCAATATGGACAGGTTGTTCTTCATCCAGTGCTATGGAATTCGGCTTTGGTCGTCGTGGATCTTTAACGTCGGTTGCGTATAGATTTTGAGCTTTTGCTTCTCCATATTTCCATAAAAGAGTAGCATATTTTTTGAGGATTAATCCGGTAACAAGTCCATCATTTGGTACTTGTAATCCATTGCTCAAATACTCGACATAGGCGACAACAAAAGGAACACAATCCCTGCATTATAAAAAATACATAATTCATATCTTGCAGTTCATGCAAGTGTTGTGAAATTTGTGAAATGAAACTAAATCATGACACTTAAACTTACAGGCTACCAATGGTTTGTTGAGAAATTCCGTCAACATATTGTACATCAAATGGATTAGCCATTTTATCCCGGTATGATTCAATCGTCGACCAATCAGTACGAACCTTTTGATCCTAAAAGTCACTCATATCAAGGTAAGTAGGTAATATTTTGGCCAGCTTTTGTATCTCAGACGACGGCCTCGAATGTTTCCTTTGCTACATCGAGTCATAAAGTCGGATGCGCCTCTTTTTTAGAACGACGATAGCCAACACCCAATGAAATTCATCACCACAATTGATTGGGATGTACACTTCATCGACCAAATGTCAAGGTAAGCCATTCGGAATGCTAAAACCTTTGATGATGTTGATTAAGCATTCCTCGTTTTGAAAAACTTCCGACTGCTGTTGACAATACTTATCATAGGCATTATTGATGTAAACTTTGTACAAACAATTGCCTGTTGTGTATCTGTATTGTTCTTGTGTTTGAAACTTGGCCTTCTTTCGGAGGTAGTAAAAAATGACATCGATGTGTTGCACATATTATCAAACATTTCGAATTACGTGATAAAAAATCAATACGCAGATGCAATTAAATAAAGTATTAATTAATAGTAATATGTATGGCATTTAAACCTCATCAGTCCAGCAAGTTTGGGGCTATGACAACAAATAGAACCAATTCTTCATTTCGGGATATGCAACAACAAATTTGAACATATCAAAATCAAGACTCAATTCATTCACTTTGTAGAGCTCGTCATTTTGTTTTCTACATAATGATTTATATGTGTTAATGTCAGATTCTTACAACAAGAATTGTATAAACCAATATCCATAAAATTGATTTATGTGCCTGCCGGCATAATGCTTTAACAGCCCATCGGCAATCCATTCTGAATAGTCGTTGATCAACTGTATTAGTTTTTTTGTAGCCTCGTACAAGATGTTAAACCCTTCAAATGGGTAATTCTTCCGTTCTCCCAAACTGACAGGCTCCACTTTTTCTTCATCTTTGGAAGCAGTTGATGGATTATCAACTGTCATATTATGCTCTTCGGCAGTAGCTGTGGCATCCACCTGGAAGGCCAGAATTGTCAATGCTAAGTAGAGATATACAACAGATTTTTCATCTGTTGCAACAGATGAGTCTTATGTTGCATTAGATGGATTATCTGTTGGGATAAATTTGAACAGGTAAATCAGAGCAGTACGATATTTTCAAATAGGTTAGACAACAGTTGCAACAGATGTATATATATGTTTGATAATTTTCAGCAGATGTATCATCTGTTGAAACAGATATGTGCCTGTTTGTTTTTTTGGAACAGATGATGTACATTCACCTTCTTTAGCTCATGCTGCTCTTTTGTGGCCCTTGCACACTGAACATCGGTGCAAGACAAAGATAGAGGCGTTGCAATCTTACTTTTTTTTTTATGATTGATGATGCCTTGGAAGTGTCTTTCCTTCTCCTCTTTGCCGCCTTGATCTCTAGTGGAGTATCTGGATATAAAATCCTCTTTGATTGAATGACACCCCTCTTAGATGTCATTTCCTTTACAGAAGCAGTTAGTGAATTAACAACATTAATTACTCCATCGTGTTTTGCCTTGCAGTCTTGACATTTGCATGAAGAACATTTGCTAGATGCAGCAAAATCTGGAGAAAAATTTGTACAACCATTATGATCATAATCATAACGGCTTGTTGTTTCAAAAACTATAAGAGGAGCATCATTAGCCCCACCCTTCAAAATTATTTTTCTTGTGATGGCTGTTACTCTAAATAATTTCATTTTTATTTCATCAACGATCTTAGGGTCCGATAAAGTTTGCACAGACCGTAAAGTAAGAAAAAATGGCATCTTCAACTCTCGGTTGGTCAGAACAAGCCACAGATGGACAATCTAAAATAAATCGGTACATATATTAAGAATGGTGATGAAATCATTTAATCATTAATTAAAACAAAAACTTGATTAGAATTGGACTTACTGCTTCCTTGGGGGAATTGAAAAGATCAAGAAATTTTACATTTTTATTGGTTTTGGCCGACAACCATCTCAGAATTCTTGGATAGGAAACTTCTTCCTGGTAGTTCACTTGTTGTCTTAAATAAGAAATGGCTTCAAATGCCCAAGTCTATAACATAGCGTCAATAAATCAAAAGCATTATTGAATAAAAAATGACGAATCATATCATTATAAAAGAAATATTTACCATAAAGGCCCATGGAAAACCATATAAGTTGACTGCTTTTGGCGTTAACGGAGTCAACAAATATTCGACAGTCATTTTAAAGCTTTCATAACCCCAAGGATAGCTGTTAAATGCCTCAAGATCCTCGGAGAGATTTATTAAACCGAGGCTTAAGTTGTTGTTAACGTCTCTTGTCCAAAGAACATTATGTACAAACCAAACCAAGCACAATGATTGCTTGTGCTTCTTTGGAAGTCCTTTACCTTTCAACGCTTCAATCAGATTTTTGTTTTTGAAGCTTGGACTAACAATGGACACCAGGTCATCACGATCACTCGACTTGCCTTTTCTTTTTTTGGGTGTGCGGGGTGCTTTTTTGGGTCAGACTAGGTATAACTTGAGAAGGAGAAGGAGGATAACATTTTAATCCGGTAACTATGGAAAACTCCTCCCAACCAAAACAAACAGGCATGCCATAGTAATTTATCCACACCTCATCTATCTTATCTTTGTTTTCATACATAAACCTACGCTTGAGAAGATCATATACCATTTTCATCTGGAAACGAGCATTGTTGTCCTCCGACAAATCAAGATATTGCCCAAAGCAGCTTTCCCTAAAATAAGAATCCAATTTTTGTTCTCGAAGTATTTTTCTGAAGGCGTCGAAAGATTTTTCCATGATTGACTTAACCATGAGATCACCCGTTAAATCTATGCACCACATTTGCACAGGATAACAATCAATGCTGAAGGTTTTGACCAACTCTTCGGCAGAAGGGCTATTAGCATTTGGATAATCTCTTTTGAAAGATTCCTCCTCCTCGTGTTCATTATCTTCTGCTCCTGATTGAGATAACGCTTGTAAAGCAAGGTCATAGAGTGGTGGATGTAGCTGAGCTGCTACACTTGTTTCTTTACTTGGACTTGATTCAATTTCTTTTCTTTTGGGAGCCATGTTATCTTAAATTACAGGAACATAACATAGATTATAACCAGTAATATAATAGTTCCAATAGAAAACTAATCTGTTGCACCAGGTATGTTATCTGTTGCAACATATAACCGACCTGTTGCAATGGATGAGTAATCTGTGGGAACCATAAAAACAGCACTATCTGTTGCACCTGATATTTTATCTAATGCAACACATAACTGACCCGTTGCAATGGATGAGTAATCCGTTGGAAACCATAAAAATAGATCACTAATCTGTTGCACCAGGTATTTTATCTGTTGCAACATATAACCGACCTGTTGCAACATATAACCGACCTATTGCAACGGATGAGTAAACCGTTGGAAAGAATAAAAAAGGATCACTAATCTGTTGCACCAGGTATGTTATATGCTGCAACAGATAACCGACCTGTTGCAACGGATGAGTAAACCGTTGGAAAGAATAAAAACAGTCCTAATCTGTTGCAAAATGAAAAGTAAACTGTTGGAAAGAATACAAACAGATCACTAATCAGTTATTTGTTGGATCAATATTCTTTAGATTTCTTCCAAACAGAAAAGTCGTCTGTCGCAATAAATGAATGATCTGTTAGATTGTTCACCTATTACATTAGATTTTCATAGTTACATCAGATTTTTCATCTGTTGCATCAAATTTTCATCTGTTGCATCATATGTTTCATCTATTACATCAGATGTTTCAACTGTTGCAATACCATTTCTACCAAGACAAACAACAAATCAACCCAGCAACACCAACACATCACACACACACTAAGAACATCAACTGTGACCAAAAATCACCAACAAATTCGAATCAACAGTACGACAACAAGAAGAAGAAATGCAGAAATGCCAGAAATTAGGGTTTTATTCAGTCCATATTTCAATACCAGAAGAGTAGTTGGCTCAAGTTCCTCTGTTTCTTCATAATTTTTTAACTGTGAAAAATGAAATGGGAGGACGAAAAACTCGAAGTTGTTGTCGCCGGATAAGTATTCATGTTGATTGACGGTTGAAAGTCGAAAAGGAACTCACCCGACTATTTGTCGCCGGAGGTTGAAGGGAGAAATTTTGCAGAACTGTTGGTTGAGAGAGAGTTGAGAGAAGCTGGAGAGAGAGAGGAGAGAGTGGTTGATTTGGATTGAAGAGGGGTGTGGGTTTGGTTGATTTGTATTTTTGAAAAGATTAGAAAGTTTTGAAAATATTAATCAAGTCCACAATTAACTTAATCAAGTATTCTAATGATGTTTGATCCTATCTGTTGGTCAATGTCACCAATCCTTCATTCAAGACTTAAAAAACGACTTTCCTTCAATTTTCTCTAGTTACAACGATTATCTTCATTTGTTTCAATTTATTCTTTATCTAACGATCAGACTATAAATTGAAATATTACAGTGGGAAAAATGTCATTGTCTGTCGGACGTTATCGTCTCGGACCACAACTTGTAATCATTCAAATTTAATTAGACTTGTTAAAAAGTGATTTAAGCTTGATATTTCTGGCTTTATGTACTGTACCACCGTGATGATAAACAATTATATACATACTATCAATTATTAAGAACTCTATAGCAATTGTTTTTTTTTTTAAATGACTAATCAATTAAGTATTAAAAGATTAATATTCTATATAATAAAGTAAAGTTTGTGTTTGGATAAATTTGAGAGAGCATTGAAATACAAGAACTACAAGGTGATTCAAGGGTAAGGCTAGTAAAACATTTGTTTTACTCTTCAAAAATCTTGATAATAAATTTTATAATTTCAACTTAATTTAAAATAATAATAAAGATTTTGAAAAACATTTAAAAAATTATCTGAAATAAAAAAGAAAAAGTTATCTAATTTTTCAGGAATAATTTAGAATATTAAGTCAAACAATTCAAACTTTATATTAATAAATAAAATTTTAAGAACAATATCCAAGTTAATATATTGAAAACAATGACTAACATCTTATTAACAAGAATTAATAATTATTTTTATTAATAATCATATATTAATATGTAAAGTTAAAAATTATGTGTCTTTTAAAAAAAAAACTATACTAAAAATGACTAATATACAAGAAAAAAAATTTCAAAAAAAAAAGAAACATACAGGTTACAAATACCAAATAGCTTCATCACTGTATCAAAGTTACACAGAGAACAAACAACAAACACAACGGCTGTTAAGCTAAGCTAAAGATAAAAATTCAACATGTGTAGCATCCTTTTAAACACATTACAGTAGTCCTCTACATTATATACCCTGAACTATCAAACTAATTATTGGCTTAGTATTCCTTTTTTGTTATCTGAAGAATCTGAAATTTCTTTTCTGACAAAATTAGTATACACAGTAACATAGGAAAAAGTAATTCTCTATAATGTATAGCCTAAACTATCAATTTGTTTATAGTTTAGCATTCCTTTGTTGTTGTAAAAGTCTGAAATTTCTTTTCCTACCAAAGTTAGTATACACAGCAACATTATTGTCTGAAGAGTCTGAAATTTTTTTTCTAAGAAAGGTAGTGTACATAGCAAGATAGGAAAAAGTAGTCCCTCAACTATATATAGTCTGAACTATTAATCCAGTTATACTTTGTTATTATCTGAAGAGCTTACATAGCAAGATAAGAAAGGTCTACATAATCTAACTTTTAGATAATCTAACTTTAAGCTGCCTTTGCATGTGTACTAGTCCACAATATCTCATCTTTTCAGCATAAAACACTTTTTTATCATTCCCAATTATATGAGCACATTGCACCATACAACAACAAAGATGCACTCATCACTACCCTGGCACAACAAACATGAAACATATGTAATAGAGCTCCGCTTATCTACCATATCCCTTGTTTGCATCTCCTCTACTTGGCCAAAAATAAGATGAAGTTTGCATCTCCTCTACTTGGCCAAAAATAAGATGACTTTTCAACTTCCATGTAGGGCATCATAATTGTTGCATATGATTTTCCTCCATTCTAACTTGGTGTAGTTGATTGTCCCTTAACTTCTGATAAATGCTTAATGACAGTAGAAATATTAGCTTCCCTGCACTATAAAAAATTATCTCTGTTGCAATGAACTTTTAGGAACGCACTATCAAAAATTATCTCTGTTGCAATGAACTTTTAGGAACGACTTCAAAAGCGTTGCTATATAGGATCTATTATAACGATTTCAACAGTTGCAAAAAGAAATATTTTAGTTGATGTTATAACCGTTGCTATTGATATATAACCGTTGCAATAGAATGTCTTATAGCAACGCTTACCTGGAGCGTTGCTATAAAGCCACCTATGACAACACTTAATTGGGGTAAAAAAATTAGTGCAACACTTAAATTTTTTTCCTCCCTAATTTTTCATAAAGTGCGCCAAATTTAATAAAATATATAACAAAAATAAAAATAAATTAAACAAATAATACTGGGGTCAACAAAGAAAAGTTTCAATGACTGCATTTCAAAGGACTGCTCCAAATCGGATACTTTGGGTCTTCGATCTTCACATCAGTGCACCAAATTCACAAATCAGGGCTCCGAAGTGCTCCACTACATCTCAAAATTAACAAAAACTTTGCACCAGGGCCGACTGCATCTCAAATCGGTGCTCCGATCAACTGTTCTGATCGACTACTCCTACTATCGCCCCGACCACAGTGCTCCGATCGACTACTACTCCGACTATGAGTGCTCCGACTTCTTTATATTGAACCCTAGCCGTCTATTGAAACAGGTATTCATGCTTCATGCAGCTTCTCTGATTTGCCGTCTATTGAAACAGGTATTCATGCTTCGTGCAGCTTCTCTGATTTGCGGAAATACTTGCAAAGTGCCATAGGATTTCAGTGCCCTAATTTCTAGCTTCTAACAATATTTTGTGCTTATGGAAAAGACTAAGTTAGAAGCCTAGCTGAGAATTCCTTTTGTAATAGTATTAGGCATGAAAATATCATAATTCAAAGCATGGTATTAATTTGGCTCTCTTTTGTTCTTTATGGTTGGTTCTTTGGAACATTGTTTGTACAATAAGTACGCCAAGAGAAACTATTCCAACAATAAGGCTGAATACAGCACTGTCATTACCTCTCTTACTGCTCAGCTAAGGTACTAATTTGATTGAATTATTATGGTTTGGGGAATCGATTTATTGTTGGTTTCTGTTTTGGAAGTAATCAAGAGGTTAGCTTGATATAGATTATTGTTGGTTTCTGTTTTCTTTCCTTGAGCCGAGGGTCTATCGAAACAGCCTCGCTACCTCTGAGGTAGGGTTAAGATCTATGTAAGCTCTACCCTCCCCAAACTTCACTATATGGGACCACTCGATATGTCATTGTAATCGTCATGATTTTTTTTCTAAGGCTGTATAAAAATTTTGTGACCAACATAGGCTCATGTCTATAGATCAAAATCTGGAGCTTGTGTTGCATTCCTGTCAAACTATGACGCTAAATATTCAGTTCGAGTTATCTTTCAGAATAAGCCATATGATCTTCCTCCGTGGTCCATCATCATTCTTCCTGAATGCAAAACTGCTGTTTATAACACCGCAAGGGCAAGAAAACCGATTATTTTGCTATAATGGCCATGCTTTCTGTGGAACCGATCTTTCATGTTATGTTATATTATACTATATATTTTCTATAACGTAATTTTTCTACAACATCCAAAGAGTACCAAAACAAACTATGTTGTAATGACCGTAGAAGAATTTGGTACCGAGGTTTTAATATCCTCTATGTAATGCTACAGGTTAGCTCCCAAGGATCGTGCATAAAGATGATGCCTGCAGGTGGTGGATTGTGTTGGCAGTCATACAATGAAGAAACACCAACTGCTGGTGACAGACACTTACGGCTAACGGACTATGGGAACAGAAAAACGTCACCAGAGATTCATCAGACTATCTGTGGTACATGACAGAGTGAGCACCTTACATGTTCTTTCTCTTTTCAAGTGACTATATCTGGTTTCCTCGGATAATATTTTTGTTACTTTCTCCAGTGTAAATATATTATCAAATGAAGGATTTCTAAAGAACGGAAAGGACCCTTATCTCACTGTTATGTCGGCTGGTCATGTCTTGCATGTTTTCGTCAATGGAAAACTAGCAGGTAGCGGAAAAAACCACTCTATTCGGGACTATGACAACACGATTTTTTCTAACAAACTACATTTCTTAGTCTGTGCATCTCCTAATTTCTATGTATCATCGAATTTTGGGTAGGAACTGTATATGGGGCATTGGATAATCCAAAACTTACACACAGTGGCAATGTGAAGCTACAAAACTTACACACAGTGGCAATGTGAAGCTAAGAGCTGGTATAAACAAGATTTCTCTTCTCAGTGTTTCCGTTGGTCTCCCGGTTAGTTTTCTACTTCCTGTTTCCCCAATGCTAGCTGTGGGAACTGAACCTTTATTGTAAAGAATCATATAACTTTAATGGTTTTAAAATCCATTTCAGAACGTTGGCGTACATTATGATACGTGGAATGTAGGAGTTCTGGGTCCAGTCACGTTGAGCGGTCTCAATGAGGGGTCAAGAGACTTGGCAAAACAAAAATGGTCCTACAAGGTTTGTTCATATAACCATTAGAACGAAATGTAGAATGTCGATGCTTGAATAATCGATGATTTTCTTGTTCATAGGTTGGTCTAAAAGGAGATTCGCTAAGTCTTCACACCTTAAGTGGCAGTTCTTCTGTTGAATGGGTTCAAGGTTCACTTGTGGCTCAAAAACATCCCCTGACTTGGTACAAGGTATATTTCAGGGCACTTCTAATGTCAACTACTACATATAGAAATGTGTTTATATCGATCTTAAGATGTTGCATAACATGTTGTAGCTCGACAGCGCATAGTTAATAGACTAATACCTTTTCCAGGCAACATTTAACTCGCCTGGACGATTCAACGAGAAGAAATGTCAGACTAACTGTGGACAGCCTTCTCAAAGATGGTAATCGATATCCATAATTCGTACAACACTTAGTGAAGTTAGTACTAGATCAACTTTTCATGGAGAATTTTACACGACAACTCAATCCGATGTTCCATACTCAAGACTTCGCGAAACTGGTAATGTCAAGCATCATGTCCCGCGATCGTGGCTGAAACCAAGTGGAAACCTGTTGGTAGTATTTGAAGAATGGGGTGGTGATCCAATAGGAATTTCTTTAGTAAGAAGATCAAGATAAAGAGCTTGAAAAGGTATGTGTGGTAATCTACTCAACTACGGAGCTTAATAATATATAAAGGCTTAATCCTTAATTGTCTTCCCAATTCTGGAATTATAGAGCAACATGAAAAGTTTGTAGTATAGATTTGAGCATTTTTGGCCGGTGTTTTATAGAGTGCAAGGCATAGATACCCCACTTTCGACAATTGAATTTCGTTTTAGTTGGTGTTGAATAATCTTTGGGAGTTCTTGTTGATTGTGTCCATTGTATTTTTCTTTGTAATATGTTCAGGTTCAAGTGTGTTATGTTGAATGTTCTTCTCTGTCTTTTGCTCAAACTGCTGACTTCTTGGAGGTAAATTCAAGGGATTATGCATCTTGGATGGCAGCAGGGTGGATGCTACAATTTTCTTTAATTATAAACTGGGCAATGTAGTAAAATGCCTATCAATTATGTATTGTTACTAGGAAAATGTAGGAAAATAATAATAATTTTTTTATAAAAAGAAATACTTTTGCCAAGGTTTTAACCATGGCTAATTTTTCTAGTGAATTGTACAAATTAGCCACGGTTCTCGTGTGTCTAATTCAAATTGTTTTTTTTTATCTCCATTAATCAATTTACCCATGGAACAACCGTGACTAAATTTACAAGTAACTGTTGCTATCTAAATGTTACCACGAACGCCAAAACCGTGGCTAAATTACTCGCCATGCCCTTTGTGGGCACGCTAGCAACCGTGGTTAAGTGACCGTGGCTAACATGTATTAGCCACATTTTTTCTAACATTTAGCCGTGGTTTTGCGCGTGGCTAAAATGCTTGTTTTTGGTAGTCTGGATAGTCTGGAATGCATCAAATTCTTAGTAAATAGCCAGACATAACACCATGATGTTATTAGAGTTAATTTCACTGAAGAACATCTGCTTATTCAGTGAAATGATATTTGATTAATATGCTCAGGGAAGCTACATGATTTGGAGCCTTAAAGTTTCCCTGCAGTTAAAACTTCTCCGCACTAAATGTTGATGTTTAAGCGTCATATTTCATTCAATCTTTCTGAAAAGTGGTTTGCTTTCTGCTGGATTCATAATTTTGTGTACTCCGGCATCTGATTGGCTGCCCTTCCAACATTGCAGGTATGCAATTGTTCAGGACATGACTGTTGCTGGTCTTGGTCTGAATAAATTCTGTTATGCTAGGCTTATAGCGGCTCACAAGAATAAGGAACCTGTCACGGATGATATAGCTTCCGAGGTGAGCAACTAGTGCGTCCATGTGTTTTTACAAGTTTTCCATTTTTATAATATCTTAACTTATTTGATTTTGTTATTTCCTGGAGTAGATTATTGAGCTAGTTGAGCAATCCAACGGTTGGTCAGCAGTTGAAGCACTTAGTGACATTCCTGTAAGATCCATGATTGGTGTGACTGAAGAAGAACTTTACAATCTCCCAATTACTGAGTATATTTTTCGGCTTGGTGGATTTTTAAATAGGGAAGTGATAGTTTATCATGTTGCATTTCATGCCTGTGCTGACCTAAAAAATGTGGAGGTACTATACTTGACATCCACTAACATGATCATTTGCTGTGCTTCCGTTTTGCTCTATTAGATATGGCCCAAATCCTTCTGTTTTTCCCTGTAAATTATCCTGCCATACACTTGCCATTCATATATTTAGACGTTCCAATTCAACATGTTGTAAGCATAACACCAAATGCAAGATAAGAGTGTAGTGCATGAGATGAACCACGAGAACAAGCTGGAAGCCTGGTTGTTTTCCTATAGTTACATAACACTATAGGTTGTTTTCCTGGTTGTTGGTCAAGCTGCTGCTCTTACCTGGGAAGAGTTTACTATGACGAGAGTCAAAATAGTTAACTGCTAATTTTGACGATAAAAATTACTATAACATTTATGTTGACCTTATAGAAGTTAGAAAAAATAACTGTTGTGCTATTTTGTCACTTGTGAAGCTATGAGGTGCTTTGTTTCATTGATATCCTATAAGGGTGTTGTTATTTGTTGGTGTTATATGTTAGTCTTTATTCTCCTCTTTTGAAGTCTTTGTGAGTAAAGAGCTTTATTTATTTTCTTTCTTCTTTTGTTTCCTTGCTCGTTATGGTATTATACAAAATTGCCCACCCTCTTTATTTTTTTTATAGTTGTCCTTCCTATGTTCTAAATTGAAATTAAATATGTTGTCATGTAAGTGTTAATTAATTGAAATTATTTATTCATTTTTTATAGGTGTCCAAAATCATGAAGGAGATGAAGAAAGAAGTGATGAAGAAATTGACAACATTTTTGAATTGTTGATAGAGGCTTTAATATCGATCTTTTTGATTTTGAATTTTGTGAAACTTATCGCCACTTGAATTTGATACTATGTGGGAAAACTAAGGATCATTTGACTTCAACATTTTTCTTTTGGGTTTAGATTACTAGTTTGTTGTATATTTTAATTTGGATTATTATTAATGAAAGATTTTGTTGTGGTGTGTATATTTATTTCAATTGGTATTTGAACTGTTAATTGTATTTGAAGTAGTTGGAATAGGTGACAAAAATTGTTGCAATAGATAATTATAATAGTTGCAATAGATTGCAAAAAAATGTTGCAAAAGACCTAAAAAATTGTTGCAATAGGTGTCAAAAAGAGTTGCAATAGATAGTTAAAAATCGTTGCAAAAGATCAATAAGCGTTGCAGTAGGTATCCAAAAATTATTGAAATAAGGTTATTGCAACGCTTTCCCATCATTGTAATATAGTCTACTGCAACGGTTCCTAACCGTCGCTATAGACAATACAAAGCATCGCAATAGGAGGATAGAAAATCCATTGCAATATGTCTATCTATTGCAACGGTTGTCGTAACCGTTGCGATAGACCTATCCTAATGCTCACATACGGAACGCCTGCCTATCTGTTGCGGTAGATCTATGGCAACGATTTTTTAATCTATTGCAATGATTTTTGAACTGTTGCCATAGTACTAATTTCTAGTAGTGCCGCCGCCTCTATAATTATCTTTGCATTTTGGATCCTTTTAATCATCCAAGAAGCTTGGTTCACTTAAGCATTCCATAGGTCATTTCCTTTGTTGTAATAAGCATGAATTCATTGAATCCATAGCTAACCTTTTTCAAGTACAAATTTTAAAAATGTAAGCAACTCTATTCTAATATGTAAGATCTAGGAAATCAAAGCCACCAGCGATTTTAGGACTACACAATCTCTCCTAGACTATCAATGCTTTCTTGTTGGTATCTACCCCTCAAAATCATAGAAAAATCTACATATAGATTCAGTCAGTTTCACCACTTTCTTGGGAGGATAAATATCCCGAGAAAAGGGGACCTCACTCAGATTCAATAAGTATAACAAGCATACAAGAAGTAAGGGTGTATTTGACAACCAAGAACATCCAACAACACAACAATAACGAGATGAACAAGATGACAACAAGAATAACCAGATTTGGATTCCACAACAATAAGATATAATGCTACAAGATTACAAAAGACAAAGGGATAGATAGTGAGACATAAACTACTATAATGACTAAGAACCTAAGTGTAGATGACACACAAAGACCCTTAATGATGATAGTTGGAACACCTACACTCTTCAAAGAGACACAAGAGACACAAGAGAGGACCTCAATCCTTCAAGCACCCCAAGTTCCAAGCAAACAAACAACAAAAGAGATTCTGCCCTAATGTTGTAGCCTAGTTTCGGCCAAGCCTCACAAGAGAGAGAACTTGAGGGTTTCAAGTGTGTTCTACCATTTTCAACATTCAAAAACTAAGAGAATAAACCCTAACATGTTTCTTATATATTACAAAATAAATAGAAGTTAAAATGACCAAAAATGCCCTTCAAGAATGGGCTGCCCCTCTAGTGTATGGAGTGGGCTATTTTGGTATGTATTTGGGCCTTTAATTACACTTCTCTTGCACATACACTTGGTTGCTTTCAATGCACACTCACATAAGTCTATTTTCGTGATTATTCTCATATCATCCTCTCCATCTTGAGAAGAATTTGCCCACAAATTCATGGCTTCACTTAATTCAATTGGTCACTTAAAAAAAGCACTCAAAACAGTCCGCAAAACATGAAGAACCTGAGAGCTCAATATGAACAAGTCTTGGCCAACATCTTTATTTTGAATCTCGGCTTTCTCTCCATCTTGAGACTTGGCTTCAATCTTATCTGACTTAAGTCTCCTTCCATCATATAAGAATCATTGTAGACTCTATGTACTTCGTGTCCCTTTCTTCCATACTCCTCTATATGGACATATCAGTTTTGGGGAAGTGGAGTTTCGGTTGAGAGGGCTATTTTGGTAATGTGGAACTTCGGTTGTGGATCTTGGATGGGAGGTAATGTGCCTCAAAGTCTTTCTTGTAGAACTTGATCAACTTTCGGGAGAAGTGATTTACCTTGTTCTCGATTTTGAGGGTAATTAGTAACTTGGATCATGGAATTTTGTGGTGAACTTGGAGGTTGATGTTTGTAGGTAAAATCTCGGGGGCAATGGTGATGGAAGGGTTTTGGTCATGACCACTTGAGGAAACATGGAGTCGAGGGGTAGAAACACTAGAGTTCCTTCGACTCTCCATTCGATCCAACCTCTCATTTATAGTAGACATCTCTCCTCGGATTAAGGACATAGTTGTGAGGATACTTTCCATTCCTTGGTTGATAGTTTCAAGTCTTTCCAAGATAGCACCAAGAGCATTGTTGTCCATTGTAGCCAAGAAGTTACCTACAAAACAATAAACAAGTTAGTTGTTCAAAGAATGATCCTCACACTCTCTCTTTAATCCTTTGTCCCTTGGATTTTATCACTTTTGATCTCACAATTGTTGTAAGTTTGCTTGTAACACGTGACACGTTGAGAGAAGAACCGAGTGTGTACAATGACTCAAAAGAATAAAACACACAAAAGAACATAAACACGGAAAAAATGGTTTCAAAACTAACTCACAATCTAGTAAATTGTCACTAGTTAGTAAGTTAGTATTGGAATCAACAAACGAAACTAATGAGACAACAAAATGAAACTAAGAGATCACAATTTGAGCTTAAAATTTTTGTGTGAACAGTAACTTAGGTGATATGGTAGCACACCATTGGTCACGGCCCCATAATTAGTCACTAGTTGAAGTTTACAAACTTTAGTTCCTATGTAATGGAAACAATTGATTTTGAAGGGAAAGTATATGTCTTGAATCTCCTTTAAGTCTAATCTTCAAAAGGCAAGATTTGACTTTGTACAAATCCCACAAAACAAGGTCCCTTGAAACAAGGAAAAATGGTTGAAAAGTAGATGTCAAGTCAAGTCAAGGAATTGATGGCTCAAGTCTTCTCACAAACAACTTTACAACTTGTAGGTTCACCTTTTTGAATCTATATTACACTTTTGGTTGTCTTAAGTTGTAAGATGAGATGAAGAACATGATGAACACCACAACAATCCTTCAAGAACAACAACAATATTCACGAATTTCAAGACCCAACCAGCCACAACAAGTCACAAATTCTCGCCCTAGGTCCTTGTCACAACACAACTTTAACAAGTTCAAGCTCAAATATAGATCTAGACACCTTTTAGTGTTAGTGAATCATGAAACTAACATAAGAAACAACAATACACACCAAAGGAATGCTAGATCTAGACGCTACAAGCAACCTCGGCCAAGATGAACAAAAAGAACAACACTTTCAAGGCCAAGAACAACAAGAACACCAATTTTTTTTCTTAGCAAGAAAACCCAAGATTGGTATTGTAAGAACAACACCAAAAATGACTTTGATACTAAATGATACAATACAGACAAGGGAAACACGAAACAAATACCAAATCAGTCACAAGTTTGAAGAACCGAGGACCCCTTTGGTGACCACTCTCGAATTCACTACAACAACAATGAAAACACAATAACAACAAGATATTGAAGGTGTAAAATACACCAAAACAGCAACAACATGGCGAGATGGACAACGATAACAAGATAGGAACAACACACGATTTTACTAACAAGAGATAGAAACAGTTACAAGAACACAAACTACTACAAGATTACAATAAAGGTAAAGGGATAGTTAGATAGAATTAATGAAGGTATAATCTTAAGAACCCAAGAGCATATTCCACTCTTGGACCCTTAACACTATACACAATTTTCACTTATCTCTTACAAAGATACAAGGTCGGAATCCACCTCCTAAGCATTACGTTTCCAAGCCATGAGATCAACAAGAGTGATTCCACACTCTCTATGCCTAATTTCGATTTCGGTGCCTCAAGGAGAGAGGACTTGTGTTTCTTTGTGTTTCAAGAATTAAATGTCATGAATAATCTAAGTTTAAAAGCCCTACAATGTTCTATTTATACTAGGTTATAAATAAAATACAAAATGTTCAAAATGCCCTTTTAAGAGCTAGGCTCCCTTCAAGTGTATTTAGGAGCTGTCTTGTTGTGTTCCAAGGCTCCTCTTTACACTCCAAGTGTGAGATTAGGGTCGTTTTGGTGTGTTTTAAGTCCTTCACTCGTACACTCCAAGTCTCGGGTTCATTACATTCTCACATGCGTCTATTTTCGTGGTCGTACTTGTATCACCTTCTCACATGAAGTACTAGTTTAAAACTACTAGAGAAAGGACAATCAAAGGGGTAAAGTTACTAAATAAAAACTGACGGTCTTAATCTTAGAATATAACCTACTACAATCTATTAACCTATCCTGCTTTCTCACATCATATTTACTTACCCATGCATACATTTAGACTACCTTCAAATTTCATTCACCCCAATTTGTCTCTACCTATAACTTACTGAGTACTACTAGTTGCCACAACAACTTACCAACAACACCTATATTCTAATTTCTACATTCTTTTACGTTTAACCCCTTTATCATTGTATCAAAGTTACACAGCAACAAACAGAACAATTGACAAACTAAGCTAAGTATAGAAGTGCCTTCTTCTTAAACACATTACAATATCCCCTCTACAATATACAACCTGAACTATCAATCTAATTATAGCCATAATATTCTTTTATTATTGTTTGAAGAATTTGAAATTCCTTTTCTGCCAGAGTTAGTATACTCAATATTATAGTCTGAACTATCAATCTTATTATAGCCTCAACATTCCTTTATTGTTATCTAAAGAGTTTGAAATTCTTTTCCTACCAAAGTTAGCATACACAATAATATAGTCTGAACTATCAATCTTATTATAGGCTCAACATTCCTTTATTGTTATCTAAAGAGTTTGAAATTCTTTTCCTGGCAGAGGTATACACAGCACGATTGAAAAAGTATCCCCTCAACAATTTATAGCCTGATTATAGCTCAACATTTCTTTGTTGTTATTTTTTTCCTAACAGAGTTAGTATACACAAGATAGGAAAAAGTAGCACCTCTGCAATGTATAGCCTGAGCTATCAATCTAATTATAGCCTCAACATTCCCTTGTTGTTGTTTGAAAAGTCTGAAATTCCTTTACTCCATAGATATTATACATAACAAGATAGTAAAAAGTAGTCTATACTATCAATCCCGTTATGGCCTCGATATTTATTTATTATTGTTTGAAGAGTCTGAAATTTCTTTCCTGCCAGAAATAATATACACAACTTAAGTTGATTTACCTTTTGCATGTGCACCAGCCCACAATATCTCATTATTACAGCATAAACACTTCTTTTCATTCCCAATCATTTGAGCACTTTGTACCATTCATTAACAGAGAAGGGCCTACAAGTAATCGATGCTCTCAATATGAAGAAGGAATATTGTTGGTAATTTCACTTTTATATAAATTACATTTATGACTATTTAAGGTGCTAATATTGATTTTTTTTGTAGCATGTCATAATATTGATGAATGTATAACTTTTGAAACTTATACTACATTACTGAAAAACTATGCATACAAAGTAATTTTAGAATAGTTAGTGATGAGCAATTTTATCACTTTTCAAATGTTGACAGCACCTTCATATAAATTTTGTTGGTTGTATCTCGTTCAAAATAAAAATTTCCATTTCCTTATCCTCCAGGCTGATTCCTTCCTCAGAATAAAGTAATGTATAATAATCTAATTAAGTAGTTAAGATTAATTTTTGATACATCTCCAGATATGCCTATATGAAATTACTAAGTTATTAAAACTTTTACTAGTCGGTTTAACGTAAATTATCATCATATATAAATGTAATATTTAACATTTTTTAATGGTTGAAGAACTTGATTGGATGCTTTGCGTAGAAAATGATAATAAAAAGTTTGGGAAAAGAACATAAACAACTATTCGATTGAAAAAAAAAAAAATGATACAAATGATCAAGGAATTTCAAAACCTATTTCTGAGTATTTGGCTATTGGCTGAGACCTTTCTTCTTCTATTTTTTTTTTTTAACGGTTGTTGTATCTTTTCAAAAAAGAAATTGTTACAATTTTGTGGAGGCTGCTGCTTGGTTCTTTTCTTGACTATAAAATTTTATAGTTTTTTTTTTTTTGCTTTAACCATTAAATATATATTAATAATATTGATGACAAATTTTATTATTTTAAACTAATTTAAAATAATAATAAAAAATTTTAAATACGTTTAAAAAATTATCTAAAAGAAAAGAGAAATAAAGAATAGAAAAAGTTATCTAATTGTTTAGTAATAATTTAGAATTTTAAGTCAAACAACCAAAACTTTATATTAATAAATAAAGTTTTGAGAACAATATTCAAGTTTATATTGAAAACAATGGCTAACATCTTATTAACAAGAATTAATCATTATTTTTATTAATAGTTATATATTAATATATAAAGTTAAAAGTTATGTGTCCTTTAAAAAACTACACTAAAAATGACTAATATACAAGAAAAAAAATTTCAAATTATATTTTTAATAACTAAAGAAATTTATTTAGCAAGTGACAATAAGTATACAAATGCTGGACAACTTCATCATTATTTCAAAGTTTTTTTTTCGTAACAATGTAAATATAAGTAATCAAAGAACACAACAATATAAACTAACAGCACCTCACACAAAGACTCACAAAGCGTCTATAATAGTTGAATCAAGCCTCTACATCTTGCCACGAGCCTAATCTATCTAAGAATTCCTGTTTCATCTGCACTATAACTCTATTCGTATGTACAATTTGTCCGTTAAAAATCTTCAAGTCTATGGTATATCCAAAATTGCAGCAACCATTTTCTTTTGTATATTATTTTTCCGGTGCTTCTTTCTTATATTTTCAAAACTGTGTTGAATTCACATATTGCAAGTTTAAGCCTAACCAATCCAACAATGCATTTACAGTAGTAAACCAAGAACAGTCCTAAATAGATGCTGAGTATTTTCAGCATCATGTACACCACATAAATCACATTGTATGCCATCGACAGACACTTTCAACTTTTGTAATCTTATCTTTGTTAACAGCCTATCTTTGATAGCCAACCAAACAATAAACCTATGCTTAGGCTGTGCAAATGTTGTCCAAATAAAAGTTGTTATTGACAACTTCTGCTTAGCTCCCATAATAGGCATATAGCTTCGAGTGATCGAATACTACCTTCCTTGGACGTACCAATTCTGCATACTCTCCTTTAAGAAAATTCAATTTTTTGCATTACCAGCTACAATCAAGAGGTTGCTTGTGATCCCAAATGGTAGAATCATTTTTCATATACACTTCCTGCACCCATTTTGCCCATGAATCTTCATCCACTACCAGTTGCCACAACAACTTACCAACAACAGTTATATTCCAATTTCTACACTCTTTTACATTTAACCCCCATATCATTGTATCAAAGTTACACAGCAACAAACGCAACAATTGACAATCTAAGTTAAGTATAGAAGTGCCTTCTTCTTGAACACATTACAGTATCCCCTCTACAATATACAACTTGAACTTTCAATCTAATTATAGCCCTAATATTTTTTTTGTTGTTTAAAGAGTTTGAAATTCTTTTTCTTCCAATACACAACAATATAGCCTGAACTATTGATCTTATTATAGCCTCGATATTCCTTTGTTATTGTCTGAAGAGTTTGAAATTCTTTTCCTGTCACAGGTATACACGACTTCTTTTCCTGCCACAAGTATACACAACAAGATAGAAAAAGTACATCAACGTATAACTTGAACTATCAATCTAATTATAGCAACATTTCTTTGTTATTGTCTGAAGAGACCGGAAATTTTGTGACAGAGTTAATATATACAAGAAAAAGTAACCCCTCTGCAATTTATAGCCTGAACTATAACATTCTTTCTTTTGTTGTTGTCTGATAAATCTGAATTTCTTTACTCTAGAGATAGTATCCCACTATAATGTATAGCCTGAACTATCAATCTAATTATAGTCTCAACATTCTTTCTTTTGTTTTTGTCTAAAATCTTTACTCTATACACAACAAGATAATAAAAAGTAGCCCATCTACAATGTATAGACTGAACTATCAATCCAGTTATAGCCTCGGCATTTATTTATTTATTATTGTTTGAAGAGTCTAAAATTTCTTTTGTACCAGAGATAATATACACAACAATATAGGAAAAGTCTATATAATCTAACTTAAGCTGATTTACCTTTTGCATGTGCACCAGTTCACAATATCTCATCATTCCAGTATAAAACACTTCTTTTCATTCCCAATCATTTGAGCACTTTGCACCATTCAACAGTAGAGAAGGGTCTACAGGTAATCATGCTCTCATCACTACTCTGACATAGCAGACATGAAACATCTGTGGCTTCACTAATCCATCATATTCCTTATTTGCATTTTCTCCACTTGGCCAAAAATAAGATGAACTTTCAACTTCCATCTAAGGCATCGTAACTGTTGTATATGATTTTTCTCCATCCTAACTTTGTATAGCTGGCTGCCCCTTAACTTTTGAATAATATTTTTAATAGTGCATCTAGTAGCAGTAGAAATATCAGCTTCTTCATATCCTGCAGCCTCTAGATTTAGCCAGCATCATAATTGTTGCATATGATTTTCCCCCATTCTAAACTTGGTTTATATAGTTGGCTGCCCCTTAGCTTATGATTAATGCTTTTAATTGTGTATATAGTGGCAGTAGATATATCATCTTCCTCATATCCTGCAATCTCTAGAGTTAGCCTTGCATTTAGGATCCTTTTAATCATCTAAGAAGCTTGGTTCACTTGTGCATTCTATAGGTTGTTTCATTTGTTGTAATAAGCATGAATTCATTGAATCCATAACTATCTTTTGTTATGTACAAATTTCAAAATGTTTACAAATAGCAGCTTTGTTTCAAGATGTAAGATCTAGGAAATCAAATCCATCAGCAGTTTTAGAACTACACAATTCTTTCCTAGACTATCAATGCTTTCTTGCTGGTATCTAACCCTCAAGATCATCGAAAAAATCTACATATACATGCAGTCTGTTTCACCACTTTCTTGGGAGGATAAATATCCTGAGACCAATAGATTTGAATGAAAAATAAGATTGTTTTGATCAATTGCACCCTATCAACATATGAGAGATATTTAGATGTCCATGACTTAACTTTAATAAGCATCTTGTCCAAAAAAGGTTTATATTGAGTGATCATAGTCTTTTTTGATGTGAGAGGTATGCCAACGTACTTGAAAGGAAGAGTACATTTAGTAAACCCCAACTCTATCAAAGCTTGCAAGATAGAGTCTTGCTCACTCAAACTTACACAACCAAAGTACAGGGAGCTCTTATCTACATTTGCTTCCAGTCCTGAAGCTTTTGAGAACACTATCAAGCAGTTAAATAATAGCATGGTAGATCGTTGATCACATTTACAGAAAAGCAACAAGTCATCTGCAAATCCAAGGTGAGTAATGCACAGTTTTCAACATTTTGAGTGAAAATTGAAGTCTGATTGATGCTTTAAAGCGCTTAGTTGTCTGGTCAAATACTCCATAAAAAGAACAAAAAGAAAGATGGACAAAGGGTCACCTTGTCTTAAGCCTTTCTTATCTTGAAAAGGGACAGTAGGAATCCCATTTATAAAAATAGAATAGGACACTGCATTTCATGATCCAGTGAATAAACCAGTTAGGGAACTCTAAAGCTCTAAGGATTTGCTCCAGAAACAGAGTTATAAGTCTTTTTCATGTCAATTTTCATCATGCACCTTGTTGGTATGTGCATCCTGTCATACCATTTAATAAATTCATGACTCAGGATAATACTATCTGTGATGACCCTACTTGCTACAAAAGTAAATTGGCTAGATTATTACAATATTATTTTGTATGAATGTGTATATATATTTAAGATATCTTATTAAAGTCTGATTTTAGGCCTTTGATGCTTTTGCTATATA
This sequence comes from Capsicum annuum, assembly GCF_002878395.1. Lineage (NCBI taxonomy): Eukaryota > Viridiplantae > Streptophyta > Magnoliopsida > Solanales > Solanaceae > Capsicum > Capsicum annuum. The sequence goes on along the minus strand of NC_061112.1, from coordinate 125,057,080 downwards.
TATATATATAAACTTTGAATTTCAATTAGAAATTCATATCATTTGAGATGTTTTTTGTTTTTGACAAACAAAAACATCTCAAATATTATTTATTAATGGAAGCAAAAGCTTTAATTTATCTTGTGTGGACAAACAAAACATCTCAAACATTCTTTATTTATGGGAGCAAAAATTTTAATGTATCTTGTGTGGACAAACAAAACATCTCAAACATTTTTTTGTCCCTTTTCACGTAAAACGGTCTATATATTTAGTTTCCTATGTGTTTTTGTACGTAACAAAAAGTTGAATATAAATTAAATTTTTTGGTCCCATCAATATATATATATACTTTGAATACGAATTACGAATTCATATCATTTGAGATATTTTTGTTTGAGATGTTTTGTTTGTCAACACCAAAAAAGCATCCAATCAAGTTCTTCTACTATTAAAAAATTATTAAATATTACACTCATATATAGATCATAATTTACACTAAACTGACAAGCAAAAGTTTTAATATGGCGATACTTCAGTCTGGAATATAGGCAAACGACTGCTATATTATTTTACTTGGATGTATATTTCTCCAGCAAACTGGGAATTTAAGAGATGACATATATATGTACGCATAAGGATAAACCGTGCATCCTCACGAGAAAAGATTATTGTATGGAAAATCATAATATGACTTTTAAAGGACAAAAAAAATAAGTAACTTTGATGAACTATTAGAGTAGCTTTAACCAGATCTTTATTAGGTATGTACTAATATAATTGACAGAAATTAAAAAAAAAAATAATTAGTCAACTAACTATTCCACCTTTTGGATTTGATCCTTATAAATGCCCCATATTTTGAAACAATGCTTCAACCTCTTGGCAGCAGCTAAGTATTCCACAGCCTGAATTGATTGAAGTATGTTGAGTACACTTTCCTTCAATGTCTTCATCCTCAGCTCTTCAGCTTCTTTCGTTATACCCGCCATGTACCGACCATATTCATCTAAAGCTTCATCTACATTCCCACAATCTCCCACCTCGTTTTTGATGATTTTGCTGGTTATCGGCTGATCCACTATGTCCTCTTATAAGCTAGCCAATTTTGAAGAAAGTCTCTCCTCTTCTTTAATCGTCTTGGCTTGCAAAGCGTCGATCATATTCATTTGTCTTGACGTCCATCGACCTTTTCTCCTTGAACAAAGTCAGTCAGTGTTGAGTATAAGTCCATATAACTGAACGCGTACAGAAAACGTATGTAAGAAGCGGGCCTACAACCAGTTATCCACATCAACACACAGAAAACAATTTGTTGCGTTTTTCCCTTTGTTATTTTCAGATTAAATTTCTGTCAAATAACTTTGTTCAAAAAAATATATCTCATACGATGACGGCGCGAGGCATCATCTTATTCTTGTCTCACTCTCCATGTGGAGTAAATGCTTTTTATTATAAATACTCCAAAGTTTCCTTCTCCCACCTCCTACCAATGTGGAGAATTAGTGAACTTTTCCTTAAAAAAGTACACTTCCTATTTTAGTGTCTCTCTTTCTCTCCACTATTTTCCTTCCATTTTTCATTCACGCTTTTTCATACATATTGAACCCCCGTTCTTCCTCCCTTTGATCAGTACTAGTGATGCGGCTTGAACTAGTCGCCTTTTTATTTTGTTTCCTAAATCTCAATTCAACTTGTTGCTATGCGCAAAAACGTACTATAAGAAACTAAATATATACAACCTTTTACATGAAAAGGGACAAAAAAAGAATATTTGAGATGTTTTGTTTGTCCAGCAAAAACACCTCAAACATTCTTTATTAATGGAAGCAAAAGTTTTAACTTATCTTGTGAGAACAAACAAAACATCTCAACCATTTTTTTTTTTTTGTCCATTTTCATGTAAAATGGTCTATATATTTAGGGATTGTTTGGTTGGAGAAGAGTTAATTCGGAATAATTAATTTTGAGATTAGTTATTACGATATAATCCGAAATTAGTTATTCCACCATGTATATGGAATAACTTATCCCATCATTATGGTGTAAATGGTGGATAGATAAATCTGTTACTAAGTAATACATTCTTATAACATTCTTATTATCTACTTAAAACTATTAAAATTTGATACTTTTTAAATTTTTCTTATTTTAACGTTTTTATATTTATTTCTAGATTTTTCAAATCTTCTTGAAATCAAATTTAGTTGATTTAGAATTCTTAAATTAATGAAAAAGGTTTTAGTTGTCATTAATTCTGATGACTTCTAATAAGAAAAGATTTTACCATAAATATATTTAATTAATTTTCAACACTTAAATATTAGAAAAAATCATTAATTTTAATGATTTCTAACAAGAAAAAGTTTTAAAATAAATATATATAATTAATTTTTAACACTTAAATATTAAAATAAAATATTGAAAAAACGATTTTGTTTAAAGCAAAGACTTTTAATGAAGGTCAAAAAATCCAAACAAAATTTTAATGTCCTTAACACTTTTAATATATTAATATTATTATAAATTATGGATTATAGATATATATAAATATAAATTATAGATTCTTATTTATCGATCCGACTAAATTGAAATAGGGAAAGGCTCAAATATGCCACTGAACTATCAAAAATGGCTCATTTATGTCATCCGTTACAAGTTGGGTTCATTCATACCATCGCCGTTACAAAACCGGCCCATTCATGCCATTACATTTTAACAACCGATTTTTAAAAACAGTCTTGTCACGTGGCAGCTTATTAGAGGGCCACGTCATTTTTTTAAAATGGTTTTTAATTTTATTTTTTTTAAAAAATTTTGATCCATTAAAAAGAATCCACGCAACTTTTTGATCAATTGAAAATTAGTTTGATCTATGATTTTAAAATTTGATTAATTTTTCATGAATATATTCTTAAAACATTCTCGTTCGATTAGTTTTTTTGTTATTTTTGACATATTAAGATTGTTTTCATATTTTACCTTTAATATTAATTATTTTTTTCTTCAAATTAATTTCAAATACTATAGTAAACATCATTTAATAAATATATTATAATAAAATAGCTATTTTAATTGACGGGCGAGTAACTAAAAGGGAACGGAGAGAGTGTACACTCCACGCTTTTTATCACTTTATTTATTTATTTAAAGATTTACGTTAACTAAAGCTTTTGTCATTTTTTCGTTGAAACTGAAGGGATATATAAACATCAGATATTATTATTATATTATTAATAGTTAGCTTCTCATTTTGCCAACTCTACGTATACTATATATGTCGGCATGTTGTCGCCTTCCTGTTTTTACAATGATAAATGATGATGCATAAAGTGTTACGTACAAATGTTGAATGCTGATTAGGGGCGACTTAACCCTTTAGGAGAAAAGGCGGCCGCCTAAGACCCCAAAATTTGAGGGGCCTATTTTTGTTTAGTAATAATAAATTACAAATTTTAAGAAATATATTAGATACTATTTATAGAAAAAAAAATTTATATAAAAAAATAAAACGCAAGGCTTCTGTTTGATTTTTGTCTTAGGCCATAAATTTGCTTGAGCCACCTCTGATGTTGATGATGTCATTCTGTACTTAATAAAAAAATAAAAAATTAAAAATTGCTTACATTCGGCTGACAAAATATTTCATGTATGCTAAGACATACTATATGCTTAATTAGAATAACGTTTGGTTATAAATTTTAGTAGTAGATTTTAAAAAAAAAAATCTTTAAATATCTATTTGATCATGAAAAATTAATCAAATTTTAAAAGTATAGATCAAATTAATTTTCAATGGATCAAAATATTGGGTGGATTCTTTTTAATGGATCAAAAAATATTAAAAATAAAATTAATTTATTTTAAAAAATAAAATAAAATAAAAAATGACGTGGCCCTCTAATAAACTTTCACATGGCAAAACTGTTTTTAAAAACCGACTGTTAAAATGTAATGGCATGAATGAGTCAGTTTTGTAACGGCGATGGTATAAATAAGTCCAACTTTTAACGGATAACATAAATGAGTAATTTCTGATAATTCAATGGCATATTTAAGCCTTTTTCCATTGAAATATTACTATGGGAGATATGTCATTGGCCGACTATATTTTTCCTAGACCACAACTTTTAATCATTCAAGAAAGAAAACAAAAAACTGCTTGCATAAAGAAAACAAAAAATTGCTTTAAAAAGGGACTGCTTGTATAAAGAAAACAAAAGACTGTTTAAAGAAAAAAAAGTAAAGACAGACTGCTTAAAGAAAAAAAAAAAAAAAAGAGATTAAAGGCAAAAGCTGCAGCATAAAGAAAACAAGAGACTGCTTGCATAAAGAAATCAAAAGATTGCTTAAAGGAAAAAAAAAAGGTAAAGAAAAGAGCTGCTGCATAAAGTAAACAAAAAACTGCTTGCATAAAGTAAATAAAAGACTGCTTAGGTAAAGGCAAAAGCTGCTACATAAAGAAATTAAAAAGGATAAAGAAAAAAGGTATTGCATAAAGAAAACAAAAGATTGCTTAAATATGAAAAAGGCAAAGGCAAAAGCTGTTGCATAAAGAAACAAAAGAGGTAAAGAAAAGAGCTGCTGAATAAAGAAAAAAGACCGCTTAAATAAAGAGTTAATAGATATGAAAATAATTCTAAATTAATATCAAATTATAACTTTGATCTTAAACTTTAATCGTGCACAAATATGACCTTTAACTATTCAAAATTGTACAAATATGACCTCCAATCCTAAGTGGCAAAATGCGTATTCAACACGCAAAATTGGGCACGTCCAGGTTAAAATCTAAGGGCATAATACATAAATATGACCTTAAACTTTGACAGTGCACAAATATGACCTTTAAATAACTCTTCACTATTATTTTCGGCTCAAAGATGAAAATGACATCTAATTTCTTTTGTCATTGAGAAAAAAGTGCAATATTAAAGATTTATTAATTAAGCGGGTCAGCTTCATATGAAAAAATCGAGCGGATATGTATATATATTATAAAGCAGGGGACGAATTTAAGTTATATAATATATCTAAATATTATTTATTTAAATATTAAATTAATGATAAAACTATACTAATAATAAAAAAATTATAGTTTTAATAAAATGTTATTAAATTAATGTTATTAAAGATAGTAGTAGTAGTAGTATATTAAATTAACGTTATCAAATTAACGTAATTAAAATCTGATTAAATTAACGCTATTAAAATGTTATTAAATTAACGAGGGGTGGACCTACGTGGTTGCCATGGGGTTCACCCAAACCCCTTCGGTAAAAAAATTACGTTGTATATATATAAGATAGAAAATGTATATTTATGTATGTATATTAATGTTGAACCACATGAAACAAGGCACTTAGATAGCCCAGTGGTGTTATTTGCTCCTCTTGGGCGCTTCCTTTAGCCTATTGTGCGGGTTCGATCCCTGCTAGTGGCTGTTTTTTTTAAATTAAAAAAAAGTTAGGTGTTGCTGCTATAGAAATAAATATAATAATAATAATAATAATAATAATTTTTTTAAATTAAAAAAAAAGTTAGGTGCTGCTATTATAGAAATAAAAAAAAAATTATTATAATTATAATAATAATAATAATAATAATAAAAATAACAATAATAATAATAATAATAATAATAATAATAATAATAATAATAATAATAATAATAAAAACGACGTCGTTTTAACACAGAAAATAAAACTTTGACAGTGCACAAATATGACCTTTAACTATTCAAAACTGCACAAATATGACCTCTCTCCAAGTCAGCCCTTTTAACGACGTGGCACCGTATGATTGGATTACCTTTCCACGTAGGCGCGAGTGAGACTCACGCATGGGGTTACAAAATCGGAGGTCATATTTTTTCAGGTTTTAAATAGTTAAAGGTCCTATTTGTATACTATCAAAGTTTAAGGTCAAAGTTATAATTTAGTGCCAAATTTAGGATCATTTTTATGTATTAACTCTTAAAGAAAAAAGAAGGTAAAGGCAAAAGCTATTGCATAAAGAAACAAAAAAGGGTAAAGAAAATAGCTGTTGCATAAAGAAAGCAAAAGAAAACACATTGATGAGGCTCGAACACACGATCTAACAATTAAGAAATGAACCCACTGTCACTAGTGATGGGGATCAAAAGCACGATGTAACAATTATGAAATGAACCTACAGTCACTAGGCTAGCACTCCAGCTGGCGTGAGTTTAAAATATTATATATATCTTGTACATCTAGAAAGGCTGCTTATATGTATATATATATATATATATACACGTATATATATAATCTAATTTTTTGATGAAGTGAATTGATATGAACCCACTTGAACCTATGTGGGTCCGCTCCTGCACAACAAATTAGGGAGAATCTATATAATCTATCTGATGTACTTCTTTTGTTATTGTGTAAAAACTCTAAAATTTCTTTTCTTTCAGAGATAGTATGCACAGGAAGCTGGAAAGAGTCTATATAATCTAGCTTAAGTTGATTTATCCTTTGCATGTGCACTAGTCTAATCAACATAAAAGACTTCTTTGCATTCCCAATCATCTAAGCACAGAGAAGGAATTACAGGTGGTTGATGCATTCATCACTGCTCTGGCATAGCAGATATGAAATATCTGTAATAGAGGTTCACTTGTCTATCCTACTCTTCTTTGGTGTGAGAGGTATGCCAAGGTACTTAAAAGGAATAGTATCTTTAGTAAACCTCAAAGCTTGCAAGGTAGAATCTTGCTTACTCAAGTTTACACCACCAAAGTACAGGGAACTCTTATCTGTATTTGCTATCAGTCCTCAAGCTTTTGAGAACACTATGGAGTAGTTAAATAATAGCATGATAGATCGTCTTTGATCACCTTTACAGAAAAGCAACAAGTCATTCGCAAGCCTAAGGTGAGTAATGCACAGTTTCTCACATTTTAGATGAAAATTGAAAAATGATTGATGCTTTAAAGCGCTTAATTGCTCGTTCAAATACTCCATAGCAAGAACAAAAAGAAAGATGGATAAAGGATCATCTTGTCTTAAGCCTTTCTTAGATAGAAAAGGGGCAGTAAGAGTCTCATTTATGAGAATAGAATAGGACATTGATGTGATACATTCCACGATCCACTGAATAAAACCTATTAGGGAACTGTAAAGTTCTAAGAATTTGCTCCAGGAAAAGGTCATTCAACAGAGTCATAAGTCCTTTTTATGTCAATTTTCACATGCACCTAATTGGTGATATGTTCTTTCTGCCATAAAATTTAAATAGCCGTTTGGTCTATTTACTATTTTTTAAAAAAAAATTATTGCAATTCAGTGAAAACGGTATGTGTTTGATCATGAGAATTTCAAATACTATTTCATGAAATCATGAAAATTTACTTGTTTTTACTCTTCTTTCACAAAATTTCAAAAACAACTCAAATTTATATTCATGGTCAAATGCAACTTTATCTTCGGAAAATTATGATTTTCATGGCCAAACGGGGCCTATAAATTCATGACTCAGGATAATGTTATTAGTGATGACCCTACCTGGTACAAAAATAAATTGGCTAGATTATTATAATATTATTTTTGTATGTATGTGTATATATATTTAAGTTGTTTTATTAAAATCTGACGTTAAACCATTAATTTTATTGACAAATAAAAAAGAAAATATCTCATGTTATCAATACTTAACTAAAAATTAGTTATTCCATGTTGCGAAACTAATATTTCAAATCATTGATGTGGTCATACAAGATAGTATGGAGCTACAACGCACTGACCAACTTATAGTAATTAACAAAAAAAAAATTATTATTTTTATTTTATCTTTTAAAAATTATGAAGCTTTATTTAATTAGCTTTTATAATTATTTCAGTCGTCCAACAGAGAAGTACTATCATGGTCGGGAGAACAAATCAAACGCTATGAAACTTGAATTAAAATATATAATCTTTGATATCATTATATTTAATGATGTAACAGTTACAATCTTTTCTAAACAGATATTTAAGAAATTAAATCTAACTTAGGATCATAAACTGAATTACGACATAAAAAATATGTCACAATTCGAATTTACTCGATTATTAGGTTCATTAATATTATACAATTTTAGACACAAGGATAGGATGACATTATATTCCAGATAAACTAAAGATAGATGAGGACGAAAAGGAAGTTGTAAAATTCTACTATTTGCAAATGATCTGAATTTCTAATTCGAATTAAAAGTGTGTGTATATATATACTAGCATAGTGTACATGCGTTGCACGTGTGCCTCATGTCAATCAATAAAACTACATAAATCATAAAAAATAGCAGTTGACTTCAAAATAAATATTATACTCATCTATTTGTGTGCATATATAGTTTGACAAAAAGCAAGCAATTGAACATTCAAATTTTCTCTTGGGAATCTTATACTAATGTATTTAGTATCGCACACCAGTAACATAATATCTTTTAGAACAATTAATTACATACAATGATAAAATTGATATTTTTTTCGGACAAAGCTAAAGATTTCAAAACAACATGTGCAATTTAAATAGAATCTACGACATCTTAAACTTGTTGTCGAGCAAGGTATCTTTCACTTCTTTCTTTCTATTAAGTACAAATAAGGAGGAAGAAACTAAAATTGTGAAATAAGAAAATTTGTGTGGAGTAGGAATTACAAGAGTCTAATTGTAAGTTGAAATAGTAACTAACTTGTTCATCTATGACGACCTTTACTGATAATCTTTGGACCTGCATCTTTCACATGTTTTTTGGGTGCCTCAAGAGCAACATATTTAGTTTTCAAAAGCTTTCGACAATGAGCTAACACTTGTGATGATTTTTCTATTTTTCTCTTATCATATATCGTATGACTTATCGTTACTGACCAACCCTATCGTGCACATAACTTGACATGTCGAGAAAGTTTCGAGAGAATTTTTTTTTTTATAAGCCAAATAAATAAAAGTCAATCGACACGGTGTTTACTTATTATAAATAAGCAAGATGCAACAAAAAAATCATTCAATAACTCTAAAGTAACATGTTATATTAGTAGTTAATGCATTAGAATAAACAAAGATTTAGGGTATCACTACCTTCTTTCTTGATCTTACAAGTCTCAAAGCAACTTCAACATCTTTATGCAGCTTTATCAGTAATTATTTTTTCATGAAAAACATGTATATGTCCAACTACTGCAATAAATCTATCAATGTGATATCCCATATCACTGAATCAAATAAAAACTATATGTACAAATAGTTTATCATATAATAAAAAAGGTTCAAGCAAATTCTTCGAATGCATAAATTATTACAAAAAAGACAAATATTATAAATTTTGAATACTTGAAAGACACTAAATTGTGATTCAATGGATGTGTTTTTCGTTGGTTTCATCTCCTGTATTAAAGCTCCATTTTCCCCTGGAATCAAGAATAATGACAATAACAATTCTCACTTTTTCATATTAAAGGAGTTAATTTTTCGTTCTTTCTTACACATATTAGAGAAATAGATATTGAACATGAATAAGATATAAAACATTAAAGATGGCGTCACAAAAGGAGGAGCTTTAATCGTACTTCTTGTTCACCAAAATAAAAATATACAATCAACTAAACATGATACACTACTACACAAATAAAACACAAAATAGTTGTAACGAAGAAAAAACAACCCTAAGTTTCTAGTAAAGTTTGATCAAACTTTTATTTAAATAGAATTATAGAAATTCTTTTTATTATATAAGGTAAAATTGTAATTAATTTAGAAGTATTAAATATTATAATTTTTTTACCTAAATTATACAACTAAACCTAAAAAAGTTATAAATTAAATTAAGTGCAAAATTATTTCACCAAAAATTAAAAGGACACATTTTTACTTTATTTTTAACAATGCAAAATCATAGACAAACAAAACAACGTTTTTTCGCATTGATTTTCTTAACAATGCAAAAAATATAAAAAAAAAAACAAAAACAATCCCTTTTTATTAACTAAAATGAATAGCCAAGTTACCTAAAAGAAATTAAGAAAAAATGAAATTGGAGAAGTATCCTACCCAAATACAAAAAAACACCAACCTTGTCTCTATCTAATTCTTCTTCTATATATTTGAGGAGTGTTTTTTAATTATAAGAACTAATTCTCCTAATACCTCTTACCATATAATTTCTTCTATCATATATTGTAGGATTTTTATTTTATTATTAATTAAAAAATATAGTAAGAAAAATAAAAAATGACGATTTAGTCTATTACATAGACTTTTAATGAAGGGCAAAAAATTCAATTCACTTTTCTAAGGGTCTTCACACTTTTAATATATTATAGATTATAGATATATTGATGGGAGCAAAAAGTTTTAATTTATATTCGACTTGTTGCTATGTACAAAAACACACAAGAAACTAAATATATAGACCATTTTACATGAAAAGGGACAAAAAAAAATGTTTGAGTTGTTTTATTTGTCCACACAAGATACATTAAAATTTTTGCTCCCATTAATAAAAAATGTTTGAGATGTTTTATTTGTCCACATAAGATAAATTAAAACTTCCGCTCTCATTATTAAAGAATGTGTTAAGAATCGGACAAAATAAGGCAAACTACAAGTAAAAGAAAAATGAGAACAACACACAGATATACGTGGAAACCCTTGCAGGAAAAATCACGGGCAAAGACAGAGAAATTTCACTATGAAAGGAGAGGAGTACAATGTGGAGAATGACATAATAAACTTGCTAGAGTGGGTTTGAACACTGGTTCTCAAGCGGACAACTTGAGTTTGAAAATATAATCAGCCATCAGACGACTCACGTGCTAATAAACTGTTTGTATTTCCAACACATTTTTGGAATTGATCAATAGCGGCCGGGATACCCACGAAACCCCAAAAAAGTTTAAATAATGTAGGAATATGCCATGAGATGCGATATCTAAATTCTACAGAATCGAAACACATAAACACATAAACAGTTAATCGAACGACGAAATCAAACATTTGGTTAGAACCTAGTTAAAAATCCTCAGCAGAGTCGCCATTTCTGTTTTGCGGAAATTTTTTAATTTTTTAAAGAGAGTCGCCACTTAATTTTAAAAAGGAATTAAGAAACCTTTAGAGAGCACTTTAAATGATCTAAAACAGAAAAATCGTTTAAGTTAAGAGATTCTGAGTAAGAGGTTCCTATTAACGTTTTAGGAATGTGTTAGGCACCTAAAACGTCCGCTAACTTGCGGTTATCTGAACTGTTTGAAAATCGTCTTTTGATTAACTTGGAAAATCGGTTTGTTGAAAAAGAATTTGATTAAGGAAAAGGATTTCGCAAAATCAATTTTTAGCAACTTAGTTAGGGATTTAACTAGGTTCGCAAAGAGACAAGCAAACAAGTAAATGAAAAGAGAAAAAGCGGGAAAGTAATGATGTAGGTTTTTAAGCCTAAACCGTCGATCCTGTCCTAATCTAGTTGGGCTTTCGACCCATTTGGACCTGTCCTGATTCTATATTTTTGAGCCTTTAGCTCGAGTCTCGCTCCACCTGTATTAGCTTACAAGTTTGGCTTCGAGGCCTAAATACATGAATAAAATAGATGAATAACTAAATAGATAAAGACAACAATAAACAAATAAATAAACGGAATAAAACTGAGACTCTCAAGTCTCTTGATCGCTTCAACGATGGGATTTTAACCCACTCTTTTCTTCTTTCAACTTCTTGTATCCATATGCCATGCGATGTATTCTTGGATTTTCTTTTGGGCTTGACCCAAAAGGATAGGCCTCATTGGCCCATTCATGAAATGCAAAGAGAGAAGAAGCCCATTTGAGCTCAAAGGGGGTACATGCAATGAAAAGATATATGAATTAATACACATTCATAAAAATGAATTACTTTTATAACAAAAAGAATTCAGAAAGTTCAAAGCTGTTAAAAAAAATCACTACTTCGATACATAAAAGGAAACTTAGCTACTAGATTAGTGATATATACGACATGCAACTGTGTTTAATTGATTTTGAACTTTAAACATAGAGATCAAAGAGAACACGCCATATTATGCTAGACTTTGGCATGAAAGTATGCATATGCATGAAAGAATTCTAGTAAAAGGTCACTTTTCCTAATCGCATATGATGACCATTAGATGAGAGCATAGGACGTACTATTGGTTTTGTTTGTTGAAGTAAAGGGATGCTATAACATTTGTTAAAGGACCGCACATTAATAGTAAATCGCAATCCATTCCTTTTGACAAAACGATAGGTTCCGGTGCTTACTTATGAGAAGGAATACACAGAAACTAAGAAAATTTTATCAGTTGGCTATCAAACCACTCAACTGGAATACAAAACTGAAGAGCTGAAGATAATTCCCAAAAATTAGATACTTAAATTTATGCTACAGATGAACCAAGATAAGTTCATTTCACCTCTTTTCTTATATGTTGTACAATATACAGGACAATCCAATCAACAAAAGCAAAGAGGGTATCACTTAAATCAAAAACACTATTAATTTCCAACACTAAAATCGAAATACAGTTATGCGCTTCAAATAAACTAATCTATACCACACTATATGATACTCTCATGTTATATGGGACAGGAGAAAACTGTTTGCAAGCTGTTTTGAGAACTTCATACCTAAACGTAACTCCACGATCTAGTCAAGAGACTGATTGAAACACAGAAAAGAAGCAAAATCGACCTATAAATCCAAGTTCCATTGACAATAGGTATTCAAAGAGACATACAACAGTGACGCTCCATTTCCACGAGGATAATAAAATAAGACCATTCCTTCTAAATAAACATACTAAGATACCCCAGTATTGCATTCACCTCCCTAACCTGATCATGTACTGGCAACAAGCTCAAGAGACAAGGAAGGATAAAAGATTCGAATCCACACACAAAAAAAGACATGGCAGATAAAGCTAAAAAGAAAGTGGCGGGGCACTACTATCATCCTCATCCTCTTTTGTCAAACTCAAACGAGTTCTAATAGCTGAAATGGTCATCGAGGAATCATGGGATTTGTTAGTTTTTTTCGAGCGTATCTTCGTCATTCTTTTTCATTTGGGAAGCCAAAGAACTCATGGGGAAGTCTCGATAAACAAGACAACATTAAATACCAACAATGAACAAAACACCCTCGGCCTGAAAACTATTAAAACAAGAACAAAACTCGAAACTTTAAAATAAGACAAGATAGAACAGGGAGCCATCGACCCAAAATGATCATAACACGCAACTTTAAACCCTGAAGCCAACCATGACAACATATAAGCAGCCCGAAATGACCAAACAGAATCAAACTTTAGCCACGAAACTAGCCTTAACAGTATACCAGTAACTCAAACCAAAATCAAAAACATGAAACTCTAAACGACAAAACCAGCCTTAACAAAATACCAGCAACTCAAAAAGAATCATAGAACATGAAACTTTAACATAAAGTCAGCTATACAAACCTTAAGCATTTCACAAAAAATGAGAGTATTAAATAAAAAATCTACCAAAACAACTACCTACGGCTATCAAAGCCATCTACCAGCAAACAACCCAGTATACAATCATACTAAAAAATTTATTCACGACTGTAGAAGATTGAGATGAAGCAGAAGCACTCGAGAACTCAAAGGGATAGGATGTTACCTTTCAGGGAGCAGCAAACGGGACGACGAGCTATCAGTAAAAACGTCGCTACCAGAATCTCGCGACGTCGACCACCAATAGTGCGTCTTCTGGCTTTTCTCTTGAAGTTTTCGAAAACCACTTTCAACTCCCAAAAATTTTTACCCTTTCTGATTTTCCCCACCCAAGAATTTTCGAACAACCTTTTTTTTTTCAATTCTCCCCCTAAATTTTTCAACTAAAAATCCTCGAATTTTCTGTCCTCTTGATTTTTCCAGTCCAAGAAAGAAAGGAGAAATTTTTCCCTCAAATTCCTAATCCAGGAATTTCCAACCACCCCTTTTTCGCTCAATCGTGGGTTGTTTATATAGAGGATGAAAGGGGGTATTTTGGGGATATTCGAAATAGGAGAATTTGAATTCAAACAGAAGAGATCTTCAGCTCACCAATCGTACCAAATTTTTCCATTGAGGAATAGATTTTTCAACCAATGGAAAAGGAGCACATGCGTACCTTCATGGTACAATCCTAACAACTTGAAACGGATTCTTGACAGCTAATATTTTTGGAACATTGAGGGCTGCCACCTAGCCTCTTTCTAGAACATTCTTCTGATTTTAGTATGATTTCGCATGGAGAAGCATGCATTGAAGAGGGAAATGATAGAGTTAAAGCTTCTCCGAGTCGGGTCCAGGTGAAATCGTCGGATTCAGGTCGATGTGGACCAATTTCGGGTCGAAGAAAGGTCAGGTTTTCGATGTTGAAGTTGGTTCGTCGACTGATATTGTTGCTTTTTGTTGAATATCAGGTATTTGTGAAGAAGAAAGGATAAGAAGGATTATTGATATGGGCCAAACCGGGTTGGGTTTTGAATTGGGCCGATGGGTTGGGATGTTGTTGATGGATAAAGAAAATGGGATGGTTTGGTTGGAATTGTTAAGAATTTGGGGGTTATTTAAAATATAACCCCCAATTAAAATTTAGGATTTGGCCAAAATTAGTCAATATTTCAATTCAACTAAAAATTAGATTGGTCATATTTCATTGCAAATATGACCAATTAATTTTAATTAGGATCAAATTTAATAGCTTGACTAAATTGAATCAAAATTCAATACGAATTAATACCTTGTTTGATCTCGAGTTTCTTGATTTATTAAAATTACACAAATATTTATCCAAATAAATTAATTTTTGAGAGTAAAATTATATGTAAAATTATATTCAAATAAAAATTTTAATCATTTGAATTTATTTTTGATATAAACCTTGATTAAAATATGATATTCTGTAAATTAAGCATTTAAGTAATAAAATTATAAAATTTCATATAATTGAACACGATAATATATAATCGCTACTTAAATGATCAATTTACCCAAATGAATACTTTGAAAATTCTTTATTTGGATAAAATAAATGTTGTAATTTTACTTGAAAATCGAAGAAACCCCGGATTAAACTTAGTTATGGAGGTCAAAAATTAGGTGTCAACATATAGTATGTGCAATATGGATCGCACCGCGAAACTTTAAGGAGCGGACCAACAAAATTCGGGTCACAACTCTAATAATCTCCACCTTGACACGAATTCTAATTCAGAACTCAAATCCATATCAAGACAAACTCTCCACCTCTTCCACAAAATCCCTTAAGGGCACATCTTAACAGCTAACACCAACCAAGTCCAAGCAATGCTCAAACTTGACACTTGGTAATGTCTTGGTCATCATATCAGCAAAGCTGTCATGGGTAATAATCTTGCTTACCACAATATCACCACGAGCAATAATTTCTTGCACAAAATGATACCGAACATCGATGTGTTTTTTCTCTCATAAAACATTTGATATTTTGTAAGGAAGATAAGTCAAAAGATCGTAGTAATTTGTATGTCTTTGCTAAGGTCACCAAACAGACCCTTCAACTAAATAGCGTCCTTGAAAGCCTCTGTAATAGCCATGTACTCTGCCTCAATAGTTGACAAAGCAACCGTAGTCTGTAAGGTAGCTTTCCAACTGATAGCACAACTACCAATGGTGAAAACATAGTCTGTAAGGGATATTCTTTTATCATGGTGTCCTATAAAATCAAAATTCAACATACCCAATTAATCCAACTCTATTTTACCCAAACTGCAAACAAACATCAACAGATCCATGCAAGTATTTGAAAATCAACTGAACTGCTTTCCAATGTTCTTTCCTAGGATTTGTCATGTATCTTCTAACTGCACTAACAGCATATGATAAATCTGGTCAGGAACACACCATCGCATATATAAGAGACCCGACGATACTAGGGTATGGAACTCAAGTCATATAATCACGCTCATCATCTGTCTTTGGAGATAGTGTGGCCAAGAGTTTGAAGTGAGTTTCCAATGGAGTACTGACAGGTTTGGCATTTTTCATATTGAACCTGTGAAGCACTTTCTCAGTATACTTTTTCTGACTCAAGTATAACTTATACTTCTCTCTATCCTTCAGAATTTTCAGGCAAAGAATCTTTTTTGTTGTTCCTAGATCCTTTATCTCAAACTCCTTGTTGAGCTGGGCTTTGACTTTTATTATCTATTCATATCCATTGTTGCAATCAACATATCATCAATATACAAGAGAAGATACACGAATGAACTATCACTTACCTCCTTGAAGTAGACACAACTATCATAACTACTCTTCTGAAATATATGAGAGGTCATAAAAGAGTCAAAACTCTTATATTATTGTCTGGGTGACTATTTTAAGCCATAAAGAGACTTTTTCAACAAGCATACATAATCCTTCTTTCTTGAAACTACAAAACCCTCTAGTTGCTGCATATAGATGTCCTCCTCAAGTTCTCTATATAAGAATACAGTTTTGACATCCTACTGCTCAAGCTCAAGATTATGCATGGGAACAATACCAAGCAAGGCTCGAATCGAACTATGTTTTACAACTATAGAAAACACATTTGTGAAGTCAACACCTGAAACCTGACTGTAGCCTTTAGTAACTAGTCTTGCTTTGTACTTAGCATCTTCAACTCCCAATGTTTTTTTTTTCTTTTTAAATACCATTTACAACGGACAACTTTTTTATTTTTGAGTAGTCTCACCAGATCCCATGTGTCATTCTTATGAAGTGATTCCATCTCTTTAATATAAAATCATCCATCATCTGCCAGAATCATCACAACTAACTGCCTCTGAGTAAGAAGAAAGATCTTCACCGGAATCAATACCTTCTGCTACATTCAATGCCTAAGAAACCAAATCATCTTCAACATACTTTTGAGGAGGTCTAATATCTCTTCTAGTCCTATCTTTAGAAATAGAATATTTTGGTGTCACTGGTGGTGAAGAAGAAATAGTACCACTCTTTATCTCCGAGCTAGACTGAGAAGTAGACACTGGTGTAAACTCTGATCCAATCTGCAATTCAATATGGGTTCTTGACTTTTGCTGATTAATGTCACTAAGCTCATCTGGGGGCGAAGCACTAGATTTGGAGAAAGCCCGAAGCATGGTAGTTTCATCAGACACAACATCCCTGCTAATTATAATCTTTCTATTTTCTAGACACCAAAGATTATAACCTTTAACACCAGGCTTATAACCCATAAATAAGCACTTGACAGTTCTAGGTTCCAATTTTTCACTATCAACATGAGCATAAGCAGGACATCCAAATATCCTCTAATCAGAATAACTAGCAGGAGTGTCAGACGATACCTCTTATGGAGTCTTTTTATCAATCGCAACTGAGGAAGAGCGATTAATAAGAAAACAAGTTGTGGAAGCAGCTTCGGCCTGAAAAGACTTGGGCAAACCAGTGTTAGAGAGCATACAATGCACTTTCTCCATTATAGTCCTATTCATTTGTTCGGCCACACCATTCTACTGTGGAGTATGACAAACTGTCAAGTGCCTCACAATTCCTTCTGACTTGCACAAAGCATTAAATTCATTTGTATAGAACTCTAAACCATTATCAGTTCGAAGGCATTTTACCTGCTTCCCTGTTTGATTTTCAATGATAGTCTTCCACTCCTTGAAAGTAGGCAACACATCATTCTTTTGCTTTAGGAAGAACACCCAAACTTTTCTGGAATAGTCATCAATAATAGTCAACAAGTCATTAGCACCTCCTCTAGAAGGTACTCTAGAAGGACCCCAGAGATCAGAATGAATGTAATTAAGTGTGCCTTTAGTTGAGTGGATGCCTTTAGTAATCTGACTCTTTTCTGCTTCACAAAAATACAATGCTCACAAAACTCCAATTTTGTAATACTCTGCCCATCAAGAAGTCCTCTCTTTCTTAATTCAGCCATCCCGTTTTCACTCATATGCCCCAGGCGTATATGCCAAAGTTTAGCAACATCTCTATCAAATTGAAAGAAAGTAGAAACAGCTGCATCACCTGTAATTGTAAAGCCTTTAAGACGTAAAAATTTGCAGTCTTTCTCTGTCCCTTCATTACAACAAGAGCACCTTTAGTAACCTTCAGGAATCCACCTTCCCCAGTGTACCTATATCTGTTTGAATCAAGTGTACTTAAGGAAATAAGATTTCTCTTCAGCTCTGGGACATACTGCACATCACCAAATGTCCTCACAACCCCATCAAACATTTTAATTCTGATTGTTTCAATGCCATCTATCTTATAAGGTGTCTTATTTTCCATCAGCATAGCACCTTTAGAGAGTGTTTCATATATTGTAAACCAATCCCGATTGTGACATATATGAAATGTACAAGCTGAATCAAGAATCCAACCCTCACAAGGTTTGGAGTTACCATTAGAAACTACCAAGAGTTCTCCATCACTATTGTCATCTTCAACAAAACCGGCTTCACCGGACTTCTCTGGGTTGTGTCCCTTTGGTTTTGAAGCTTCTTTTTTCTCTTTATTTTGTTACTTATAACAATCGGATTTGATATGACCCTTCTTCTTGCAGTAATTACAGGTTTAGTTTCTGTTTTTGTATTTTGACCTATTCCTATTATCACCTCCAGTGTTCCTCTCATTTGTCCTTCCTCGAATAATGTGACCATCTCCTTGAGTCTCCAACCCATTCATAAGATACTTCATCTTTTTCTTAGAGAACAATGCATCATAGACTTCATCTATGGTCAGGGTATCACGATCATATAAAATTGTATCCCTAAAGGTCGAGTATGATGTAGGCAGCGAATAGAACAAAATCAATCCTAGATCTTCCTCATCGTATTTAACCTCCAGAGTCTCTAAATTAGAGATGATTTCCTTAAAGACAGATAGGTGATCCTCCAAGGACACACCTCAGACATGCAATGAGAATAAAATCATTATTTGAGATGCAACTTACTTGTTAGGTTCTTCGTCATACACAACAATTCCAGTTTGAACCACAACGCAGCGGCTGTGGTCTCCTTCAAAATATCCTGTAGAATCTGATTGGATAAATCAATGTGGATCTGAGATAGAGCCTTTCGATCCTTACATTGTTTGTCCTCATATGTCCATGATGAAGACACCTTATCAAGCCCTAATAGTTCATCGTCCAAATCCATTTGCGCGAGCACAACCCGTATCTTAACCTGTCATAACAAAAATCTGGTGTTACATCTAACAACAGAATATCATACCTCATGGTTGCCATCCCTAAGAAAATAATCAAAATAGGATCTGATACTGATTTGTTAAGAATCAGACAGAATACAGCAAACCACAAGTAAAAGAAAAATAAGAACAACACACAGATTTATGTGGAAACCCTTACAGTAAAAACCACGGGCAGAGGCAGAGGAATTTCACTATGAAAGGAAAGGAGTACAACGTGGACAATGAATTAAATCTGAATGTACAAAACTGACCCATTAATTGTACTTAGATAATATATACATACAAATAAGTTCTAGGCCTAAAAACATAAAGGTCCATACCGCAGGGGCTTCACCCTCGCACCCACATTGGGATCAGTGGTGGGCTCCGAGATCGGGCCTACACTACCACCACAGACCTCATTAAAAATCACAAACATGGGTCGCACCGCAAAATTTTAAGGGCCGAACCAATAAAATTCGGGTCACAACTCTAACAGCATGTTTGAAATGTTTTGTTTGTCACAAAAAAAAGCATCTCAAATGATATAAATTCCTAATCTGAATTCAAAGTGTGTGTATATATATAAATTAATGGGAGTAAAGAGTTTTAATTTGTATTCAACTTTTTGCTATGTACAAAAACACATAGGAAACTAAGGGGTCGTTTGGTGTGAGGTATAAGGGATAAATAATCCTGGAATAAAATAAAGGATTATTTTATCCCATATTTGATTTGAAATATTACTTAGTACCGAGATTATTTATCTCATCATTTACACCATAATAATGGGATAAGTTCTCTGATATAAGACTAAGTATGTATCAAGAGATTCCAACCAACATAAGAACAACAAGAAGAACAACAAAGTGCTAGTGAATCGAAATTGGCCACACATGGCTTCACTAGGCTTGCAACACTTGTTTGATCTAGAAAAAAATGAGTTTATCAACAAGAACAACAAAGACAATAATGATAGTGAATCGAAAGAACCCCACACGGCTTCACTAGACTTTTAGATTCAACAACACAATGTTAACAAGATTACAAAAAAAAAAAGATAGAAACTTGACATATAATATTCAATGATCTAAGAACCTTAACAATGAGAAAGGACCCTAAGACTAATGAATATCAACACCAAGTTCTTATTTGAACCAAGAGAAACTCAAAGAACCCCCAAGATCCTAGTTTCTATCCAAAATGCAACACTAGTATTACTCTACTAGTGAGCTTCGATTTTGGCCTCTCCAAATGAGAAAGAGAAATCATAAAATATTACAAGTGTTTGTTGTCTTCAATAATATGAATGAAATAAGAAGGACTAGACCTAACACATGGCTTATATAGTCAATTACAAAGGAGGGACAAAAGACCAAGACATCCTTGGCATTAAGTGGGCGAGTTTAGGGTGCTTTGGTGGGCCTCTTCACACTTTAATAAGTATAGGACCTTAGATGGGCTCACAAGGGCCTCACACACAGCCAAGGATGTGAACAAGGCTTGGATTCATTGCAACTCATGTGCTTAGCTTTGTGTGAAAGGTCTCGAGCTAGGAATTCCCGTATCATCCTCTCCATCTTGAAAAGAATTTATCCTCAAATTTGGATCATTGCTATCCTTCACCATTTCTACCCTAAAGAGGTCTCACACATTGAAAGTGTTGTGCACTTGATATTCCGGGGGTAGATCAATCATGTAGGCGTTGTTGTTGATCCTTTATAATACTTGGAATGAGCCATCACCCCGCGACATCAACTTAGCATTCCTTTGAAATCGAAATGGATCCTTCCTTATGTGCACCCACACCCAATATCCTGGTTCAAGAATGAGTTTTTTACTTCTTTTATTGGCTCGCCTTGCAACTTCTTGGTTTTTCTTCTCCAACCGCAACCTCACCTTCTCATATAGCTTCTTCATGTCCTCGGCCCATTTGTTTCCATCTTAGCTTATCACAAGATCACTTGGCAAAGGGATTAAATCCAAAAAGGTGAAGGGGTTGATAAGGTATACACACTCAAATGGTGTCATCCCCGTGCTTGAGTGTATAACACGATTATAAGCAAACTCAATCAATGGTAAGTGCTTCTCCCAAGAAGTCATTTTTCCCTTAACCATAGACCGTAGCATAGACCCTAAGGTCCTATTTACTACTTTTGTTTGGCCATCGGTTTATGGGTGGCATGAAGTCGAAAACAACAACTTAGTACCGAGCCTATCCCATATAGACTTCCAAAAGTGGCTTAGGAATTTAGAATTCCTATCACTCACTATGGTCCTCGGAACACCATAAAGTTTCACAGCATTATCAACAAACAAAGAGGCTACACTAGGCGCATCATCACATTTAGAACAAGGAATAAAGTGAGCCATCTTGGAAAACCGATCCACCAAGATAAAAATACTATCTCGCCCCTTTCTAGTTCTTAAAAATCCCAACATGAAGTCCATTTATATGTCAATCCAAGGACACAAAGGGGTGGAAAATAGGGTGTACAACCCGTGGGGTTGGAGCCGTGACTTGGCTTTTTTGCACTCAACACATTGGCCGCAAATTCGGGCCACATACTTATGCATTTTAGGCCAAAAAAATTGTTCTTTTAAAATTATGAGGATCTTCTCGGCCCCAAAATGGCCCATTAAACCGTCATTGTGTGCTTCTCTCACAAATAATTCTCTCCACAAACTTGAGAGAACACACAATCGTCTACCCTTAAACAAGTATCCATCAAATTAGGTATAGAGATGGGAATCCCTATTCTTAACCCACTTATCCTTATCCAACTCTTCACTTTCCCTATAGATAGGAGCAAAGTGAGGATCCTCAGGATATAAAGACTTGAGGCTTTCAAACCCCATCAACTTAGATGACAAAGTAGACATAAGCACATATTTTTGGGATAAAGCATCGGCAACCACATTGTCTTTACCCTTCTTATAATGAATAACATAAGGGAAAGTTTCAAGAAATTCAATCCATTTGGCATGCTGCTGGTTAAGCTTATCTTGTGCCCATAGATGCTTCAAGGATTCATGATTTGTTCGGATCATGAATTCTTTAGGACACAAATAATGTTGCCAAGTGTCCAAGGCTCTAATCAAAACATACAACTCTAAATCATACATAGAGTAGTTTAGAGTTGCTCCTTTGAGATTTTTCCTAAAGTAGGCAATACGTTTCAATTCTTGCATTAAAACCGCATCTATGCCGACTTTGCTAGCATCACATTAGACCTCAAAAGTCTTGTCAAAATTTGGCAATTGTAGAAAAAGGGCCGAGATGAGCATAGCTTTCAAGTCCTCGAAGGCCTTAGCTTGTTTATCTCCCCACTTGAAAGGTCGATCTTTTAATCACTTTTGTCAAGGGGGCAGCAATGGTGTTAAATCCTTTGACAAGAAATCTATAAAAACTAGCCAACTCATGGAAGCTTCTCACTTCACCCACGGTTTTGGGAGTGGGCAAATTTGTAATGGCGTCAATCTTAGATTCATCCACTTCGACCCCTCTTGATCTCACTACAAACCCAAGAAATACAACCTCATGGACACCAAAAAAACACTTTTCTTGATTAGCATATCACTTCTCCTTTCAGAGGACATCAAACACATATTGTAAATGCTTTCATGCTCATCTAAGGACTTACTATACACCAACACATCATCAAAGTGAAGAACAACAAACTTTTCAATAAATGGCTTCATCACCCTCAATAAGTGAGAAACTTGCATTGGTATCACGTCACAAAGTACCTCGTCATGGTAGTTGTCTACCTTAAAATGTATCACACATTGCCTTATGACCTTCAACTCGCCGCATTTATTCAACCATTGGAACTTTTAAGGACTAGTGTGAGGTGTAGTCGGTAATTTCAAGAAGTTCACCATTGCAACACTAACCATATTCGCACAACTTCCACTATCTATTACCATAATGCACACACTTCCCTTCACAAAATATTTAGTATGGAATAGATTCTCCCATTAGCTAGGATCATCTATCGCCTTACTAATCATGGCACGCCTCACTACAAAGTTTAGAACCATGCGCTCCCCTTCTTGCAGATAAGAATCCTCATAATCATCATCATCACCATGTGAATCCCTCTCGACCGTCTCTCCATCTTGAGGCTAGGCCTCACTCTCATCACCCTCAATGCTTATTTCTTCCCCAATGAAATACAATCTTCCTTCCCGTAGGATTACATTGCGTCGGTTAGGACGTTCATTGGCTTTATGCCCCCAACCTTGGAACTTGAAGCACTGGAACCCTTTAAGATTAGGATACTTGTGAGTTTCTTGACTCAGAGGAATTTTGTGGATGGTTTTGGCCTCGGGCAGCCTTGTAGTGGTGGGTTGGTCCTTGTTTTTGGACCAACCCGAAGGAGATTGAACCATATCCTTGTTCCTCGGCCAACCCGAGGTTGATGGTCCCTTTGCTTTGAACGAAGACCTCTCTTTAAGATCCCTCTCAATCTTAAGAGCGGCTTGGAAAATACCTTCAATGGTATCAAACTTGTGAAGTGTCAAATGAGTAGAGATCTCTTTGTTCAGCCCATACTTGAACAGAATGATTTCATGGCCAATTTGTTCTCCCCGATGATCAAGCTTCAACATGAGTTATTGAAACTCATCATAGTATGCCATAACACTTCGATACCCTTGTCACAAATTGTACAATCTAGCAAGCAACTCATGACGATGAATTTCAAGAAGATACCATTGCCTTATTAGGTACCTCAATCGAAACCATGGTGGTGGTTTGCCCTCTACGAACTCATTGCCGAATTGCTTGACGTATTCCCACCAAGTGTTAGCATAGCCTTCAAAATGAGCTATGGCATAACAACTCTTCTTCTCTTCTGAGATATCATTCATTTGAAACACTTTATCATACGCCGACTCCCAAGCAAGATACACCTCGGGCCACTTTCACCCTTAAAGATAGGTAGGCTCAATTTGATGGTATTGATACCTAAGTCTCTCTCTTGGTTTTGGTTTCCCCTTTCTCCATACCCTCGGTGTTTTTTTGGATCCACATTTACCCCTTTCATCTCCTCCTCCCTCGTGTAAGCATCGTTAAAGGCTTTATACCCTTCATAATCCTCTCTACCATATTCCTTAAAGTGGACGGGATAGTTTTGGACATTTGGAACTTGATTTGGAGGGATTAGATTTTATGGAGGTAGTAGTCTTTGGTTTAGTGGATCTTGGAAGGTAGGGTTTAGATTTAGTGGAGGTATTAGACGCCCAAGTCCCTCTTGCGGAACTTCAGGAGTTTGGGAATGAGTTGTTCTATTGGAGTCTCGATTTAGGGGGTTATGAGTGGTTTGGCTTGCGGCATTTAGTGGAGCTAGTGAAGGATTTGGCAATTATGGTCATGTTTCGGGAGTAACGGTGGCGGAGGAATTTCTATTATGCCCACTTGAAGAAACATGTTGAGGAGTAGAAGGGCAAGAGTTCCTTTTATTCTCCACTTGTTCTAACCTCCCACTAATAGTCGTCACTTCTCCCCTTATGGCTCCCATTTTCGTACTCAACCTTTCAAGAGTTCGGGTTATAGCCTCAAGAGTGACCCTCATATTCTCCATTTCATTAGAATTATGGTTTGAGACGCGGTTCCCTCCATTGTCAAGGTATCACCTAAATAAGCAATAAATTAGTTAGTTTAAAACCCCTCTCCTCACTCACACTCCCTTGGTTCACTCACACTCAAGCTCCACAAGTGTTGTAGATTGTCTAATAACCCGTGAATCCTTAAGGTATGAGTATGCTTTTTTCCGAAATGTATTCTTTTGAAACTCAAAGAATTCTCGTTAGACTAGACCCAAGAGTTACAACGTATTCAAACAACAAAAGCACACAAACAAAGTTGACACGAACACAAGTCTTAAAAGGACTAATTGACAAACTAGTAGGAATGTACTAGCTTGGTAATTAGTTCTCGAATCAATTTAAAGGAAACTAAGAGTCAATAATTAGAAACTAGAAATCCAAATTTGAGCTTAATTAACATCGTGAACAGTGTTTAGGGTGACGTGGCAGTATGGTCACGGGTCCATACGTTTGATCATCAACTTAAAGCCTTACCCCTTTTATATCATTTTGCAATGGATGACTTGTTATTGGAGGGAAACATATAGTCTTGTAACTTTTTCAATTTTTCAAGCTTAAAAGGTGATGTTTGACTTTACTAGTTCCACAAGACAAGGTTCCTTATTTTAAAGAAAAGTGGTTGTCAAGTCTAGAAAGGTGTGTTGGCAAGTCTTCTCACAAACAACTTTTCAATTTTGTCGTACAACCTTTTTGGATCTATCGCTCTTTTAAGACATAGGAAGAGAATCTTTTAAGATGAACACAACATCAACACCTTCAAGAAAAAAACAACAATACACAACAATGGCCACTCCAACGTCCAACACAAGTCACCACACGACCAACCTCAATTTTTCACAACAACAAGTCACTTTTTCTTAAGCTCAACTTTACACTTAGACACTTTTGTGTTGATGAGAAAGAAACCAACACAAGAAACAAACTAAACAAGTAAAACATTTGTAGATCTACAACCAGCTTTCGACCAAAATGTTCAAGAACACATTTTTGGTAAGAGCTCCCCAAGATTGGTTTTGTGAGAGCAAGACCAAACCTTGAGCTTTGATAGCAAATGCTATAAGACTAAATGTGTATCAAGAGATTCTAACCAATACAAGAACAACAAGAAGAACAACAAAGTGCTACACACGGGTTCACTAGGCTTGCAACACTTGTTTGAACTCGAAAAAAATGAGTTTATCAACAAGAACAACAAAGACAATAATGCTAGTGAATCTAAAGAGACCCACACGGCTTCACTAGACTTTTAGATTCAACAACACAATGTTACCAAGATTACAAAAAAAGAGATAGAAACTTGACATACAATATTCAATGATCTAAGAACTCTAACAATGAGAAACGACCCTAAGACTAATGAATATCAACACCAAGTTCTTACTTGGACCAAGAGGAACTCAAAGAACCCCCAAGATCCTAGTTTCTATCCAAGATACAACACTAGTATTACTCTACTAGTGAGTTTCGGATTTGGCCTCTCCAAATGAGAAAGAGAAATCACAAAATATTACAAGTGTTTGTTGTCTTCAATAATATGAATGAACTAAAGAGGACTAGCCCTAACACATGGCTTATATAGTCAATTACAAAGGAGGGACAAAAGACCAAGACATCCTTGGCATTAAGTGGGCGGGTTTGGGGTGCTTTGGTGGGCCTCTTCACACTTTAATAAGTATAGGCCCTTAGATGGGCTCACAAGGGCCTCACACACGGCCAAGGATGTGAACAAGGCTTGGATTCGTTGCAACTAACGTGCTTGGCTTCGTGTGAATGGTCTAGGAATTTCTGTATCATTCTCCCATATACATGATGGAATAACTAATCTCGGATTGTATCAGAATAACTAATCTCAAAAATAATTATTTTGAAATAACTCTTCTCTAACCAAACAATTCCTAAATATATAGCCCATTTTACATGAAAAGGGACAAAAAAAAGAGTGGTTGAGATGTTTTGTTTGTCCATACAAGATAAATTAAAACTTTTGTTTCTATTAATAAAGAATGTTTGAGGTGTTTTTGCTGGACAAACAAAACATCTCAAACATTCTTTTTTTTGTCCCTTTTCATGTAAAAGGGTGTATATATTTAGTTTCTTTTACGTTTTTACACATAGCAACAAGTTGAATTGAGATTTAGGAAATCAAATAAAATGGCGAGTAGTTCAAGCTGTATCACTAGTACTAATCAGAGGGAGGAGGAACGGATGACACTTCAAACATAATGAGCATGCTGCCGCTCAGGCCAAAAAGGGCCAAAAAGTTAAACATCAACTCACCCAACTCATCCAAAAAACTATGCAACATTTTCAAGACTATGCTAACAACCGTGCCCACCTAGCTCATACTGACGCGTCGCCATTCATTGCGCCCACATCATCCACCCTTTTTGAGAACTCGGTCAAATGGATCACTGATTGTAGGCCCGCTTCTTACATACATTTTCTGTACGCCCTCAGTATTTTGAACTTAGACTCAACACTCATTGACTTCCTTCAAGGAAAAAAGGTCGATAGACTCAGTAACCTGATGTCAAGACAAATGAATATGATCGACGTTTTGCAAGCCAAGACGATTAAAGAAGAGAAGAGACTTTCTTCAAAATTGGCTAGCTTATAAGAGGACATAGTGGATCAGCCGATAGCCAGCAAAATCATCAAAAATGAGGTGGGAGATTGTGGGAATGTAGATAAAGCTTTAGATGAATATGGTCGGTACATGGCGGGTATAATGAAAGAAGCTGAAGAGCTGAGGATAAAGACATTGAAGGAAAGTGTAATCAACATACTTCTATCAATTCAGGCTGTGGAATACTTAGCTACTGCCCAGAGGTTGAAGCATTGTTTCAAAATATGAGGCATTTATAGGGATCAAATCCAAAAGGTGGAATAGTTAGTTGACTAGTTAATTTTTCTTTAATTTCCGCCAATTATATTAGTACATACCTAATAAAGATCTTGTTAAAGCTACTCTAATAGTTCATCAAAGTTACTTATTTTTTTGTCCTTTTAATGTCATCTAATTTTATCTAAAAAATTATAATTCTCTATATAATAATCTTTTTTTCCGTGAGGATGGATTGATCCTTATGTGGGCATATATGTCATCTCTTAAATTTCAAGTTTTTTGAAGAAATATACATCCAAATAAAATAATATAGCAATCGTTTATGGTAGATTAAGCTAAACAATAGTTGACTCTCAAAACAAGATATCTAGTAGAAAAATTATTGAGATGTATTACTAATTCCATTAGGTGTACTGTAACTTAAGTAGCCACTTGCACAGTTAGGTAGTTATAGCATCCAGCTATCATCTAAGTAGTGAGTCGGTTATAAATACTCTGTATATTCTATTTTGCTTTTTTTTTTTGTCCAGTCTGATAAAAATTGTGCAGTTTTCACTTTCCTCTTCTTTTTCTCTCTGTTTTCTCTGTAAAGGTTTCCATGGATTAAGCTGAAACTCCATCATTGTGAGCATTCCAAGCTCTAACCACGTGATCTTCTGAACCTTGACATGGTATCAGAGATAGGTTATTGCTACTTTTCGTTTTCATCCCTTTTTTTGATTTCTCATTGACTGCGTGATTTCCGACCTCTCGTCGTGTTTCCCTGTTTTGTGGTATTTTGCTCCGATCATTCACTTTACTTCGTTACCTTGACCGATTTTGCATTGAGATTGTGGTTTGATTACTCGTTATTTTCACAATTCACGTGTTGTTTTAAGTTACTTCGACTATGGCAGATGCAACTACTGCAACAGATACACCAGTAAACTAAGGAAATACAGCTACAACCACGATTGATGTGAGTAGTCCTCTTTACATCCATCCTTCTGATGGAATTGGAGTTTCGTTAGTTCCTTTCCAGTTTGATGGATCTGGTTATAGATCCTGGAAACGAGGTGTTTTGCGTGCTTTATCTATTAAGAATAAGTTGGGTTTTATCAATGGTGAATGTAAGAAACCTCCTCAGTGCTCTCCTTTGTATCGCCAATAAGAACGATGTGATAATATGGTAATATCATGGATTTTGAACTCGTTATCGAAGGATATTGCAGATAGTGTCGAATATGTATGTGATTCACTTGAGTTATGGTCAGAGTTATCTGATAGGTATGACCAGACGAATGGTGCTAAACTTTACCAAATTCAGCAGGAGATTAATAATCTGAGTCAGGGCACTCTTGATGTTACTGGATATTACACCAAATTGAAGAAGCTTTGGGAAGAGCTAAATAATCTCATTTACAAACATGATTGTACTTGTGTCTGCACCTGTGGAGCCAAGGAGTTCATGCTCAAGGCTGAGCAAGATAGACGTCTCATTCAGTTTTTGATGGGATTAAATGAGATTTATATAGTAATTAGGGAGAGCATTCTCATGATGAATCATCACCCCTCTATCGGTCAGGCCTTTGCTTTACTGGTGCAGGAAGAGAAGCAAAGAGAAATTAAACCTCATCAGCAGCCTTTTGGTGAATCTACCTCTTTGAATACTAGCACTTCTGGTGCTCAAGATTTCAAAATGAATTATAATGCTACTCATCCTAATCACTCTGCAAGTACTTTTTCCAGACTATTTTGTGACTTCTATAAAAGGACTGGTCACACCAAAGAGAGATATTATAAACTCCATGGCTATCCACAAAGACAAACTCCACATGTTCAAAGACATAACCACAAATCAGCACAAGGTTACAATTCAAAGCCATATGGATATAACTCTAATAGAATCTCTAACTACAATGGAAAAACAGTTGTTACAAATGCAACACATAATGTGACATCTGAACTACGAGAAGGATTTGTTATGAGCCACAAAGAGGCTTCTAATTTTGGTTTATCCAAGGAATAACATGGATAAATAACTAGTTTGTTGGCTCACAATGCAGAGAACAATCATGAAAGTGTCAATCACAACCAGTTGTCCAGTGGAGCTGTTCATTTTGCAGGTATTCTTGCTTGCAGCTCCTCTATTGATTTTGATTATTTATCTTATGGATGCTTCAAGGCAAGGTCTTACTTGTGGATTCTAGATTCGGGATCATCCCACCATATGACCTTTGATAGATCTCAATTCTCTAATATATTACCCTTACCTTATCCCATGTTAATTAGATTACCTAATGGGTATAGAGTCAAAGTCACTGAAATTGGAACTGTGAGGCTTGCTTCCTATATTATTTTGTATAAGGTATTGTTTGTACCTTCTTTCAGATATAATCTTGTGTCATTTAATTCCTTGACAGTGCATCTTAAAAGTATTGTCTCATTCACTGACTCTTTCTGTCTTCTACAGGCCCCTTCTCTGAAGAGGCCTCTGGAGATTGGTAAATCCCATGATGGATTGTATTTTCTCTGCAAAGATTGTCTCTAGAAAAGCACTCAGACTATTAACAAAGGACACAACTTCTCTACTTGTGACTCATCTAGCACTAAGTCTATTTCTAATTCTTGTCTTTCTAGTAGTACAACAGATATAGTTACCTGTTACTGCAATTTATATTCATGCTCTCTACATGTAAATACTTCATATCACCAAAATAATACTAATGCTACTTCTGCTCATGTTGTTTTACCTCATAGGAATGACGTTGACCAGTTATGGCATAACAAACTTGGGCATGTGCCCTTTAGCAAAATGAGGAAAATATTTTCCATTCCAGCTAAATTTTCCCCAAACCAAACCTTTTTTTGCCCAGTCTGCCCTATGGAAAGACAAACAAGGTTACCATTCCCCACAAGAACTAAAGACACCACAACCATTTTTGATCTACTCCAGATTAACGTGTGGGGACCCTATCATGTAGCCACACATGACAAACACAAATATTTTCTAACTTTAGTGGATGATCACAGTAGATGTACTTGGACACAACTCTTGAGTTGCAAGAGTAATGTGGTTCATACCATTAAAGCCTTTATTTCCATGATAGAAAATCAATTTAAAACTACCCTTAAGGAAATAAGAACATACAATGGTTTGGAATTTACCAATACCAGTCTCACTAATTTCTTTGTATCCAAAGGTATTCTTCACCAGAAAATTTGTCCTTATACACCTCAACAAAATGGTGTAGTAGAGAGAAAACACAAGTACCTTCTTGAAACTGCTAGGGCTCTCCTTTTTCAATCCAAACTACCTCTGAAGTATTGGGGTGAGTGTGTTCTCACTGCCACTTATATCATCAATAGATTTCCCTCAGCCCTTCTCAATCATAAATGTCCCTTTCAACTATTATTTGACAAAAAAACCTTCATATTCCCACTTAAGTAGTTTTGGTTGTCTATGTTATCCCACAATACGTAAGTGTCATAGAACTAAGTTTGACCCAAAGACCACACCTCATATTTTTGTTGGTTACCCATTTGGGACTAAAGGGTATAGAGTACTAAGTTTGGCCACTAAGAAGATTATAGTTTCCAGAGATGTTTGTTTTTATGAGAATATTTTTCCCTTTGAGTCTCTCAATCCCTCTATTCCAAAGTCTATTTCTGATTTCAAGTGCTTTGATGATTCTCCTGCCACTTGTGACCCTGTACAAGATGGTCCAGGAAATGCAAATATTACTCTTTGGTCTATTGACACTATGCACGACTTAGATCCTACATCACCATAAGTAGTATCTTCTTCACCATCTATACCTCAAGTCATATTTACCACTACCTCAGTTATGTCTCCCCACTCTCAGAGACCTAGAAGGTCTCTAAAGGATCATAAGGTCCCGACATATCTACAAGACTATGTCTATAAATTACCACATGCATATGTCTATAAATTACCACATGCACCCCTAAGTCAAGCATCATCTAGTCAACCTGATCAGGTTCCATATTTTTTTACGCATCTTTCATAGCACAGCACCATATAACTCCTGATGATTTGGACCCTAACAGTTAATTTCTTGCAATAAACGTGTCTCTTGATAATGAGCCAAACTCTTATGAGGAGGCTGTTGTGAATCTTGATTGGCAGGCACCTATGACACATGAGTTTCAGGCCCTACATGATAATAATACTTGGGATCTTGTTCCTCTTCCTCCTGATAAGAAACCCATTGGTTGTAGGTGGGTGTACAAAATAAAACACAAGGTTGATGATAGTGTTGAAAGGTTTAAAACTAGGCTCATAGTGAAGGGTTATACTCAACATAAAGGTGTAGACTACTTTGAAACTTTTTCTCCAGTTGTTAAAATGACAACTGTAAGAACCTTGATTACAGTAGCATCCAAGAAACAATGGAAAATCTATCAACTAGATGTGAATATTGCTTTTCTTCACGGAGACTTGAATGAAGAAGTGTATATGAATGTTCCTCCAAGGCTGCAGACTCATAATCCTGCTTTAGTTTGTAAGCTGAAAAAATCACTATATGATTTGAAACAAGCTAGTAGGCAATGGTATGCCAAACTGGTTGACACTTTAAATTCTAGAGGATATGCATATTCTCCTCATGATCAGTCACTGTTTTATAGAAAAAAAGTCATATCTATTATTTTTGTAGCAGTGTATGTAGATGATATCCTACGTACAGGAACGGACTATGAAGAGATTAACAACCTCAAAGCCTTTCTCCATCAGCAATTTAAGATAAAAGACCTACGCTTGTTGCACTATTTTCTTGGATTAGAGGTATTCTACAAGCATGACGGCATTATCATTTCTCAAAGAAACTTTACTATGGATATGCTGAAGGAGTTCAACTGTCTTACTTGTCCCAGTTTAAGTTCTCCTCTTGATCCTAATCATAAGCTTAGAGCTAAGGAAGGTATGCCTGATTCAGATCCAACTCTTTACAAAAAGTTAGTTGGAAAGTTGAATTTTCTCACCACCACTAGATTAGACATTACATATGGCGTCCAACATCCGAGTCAGTTCATGCAAGATCCAAGAGAGCCTCACTTGAATGCTGCTTTTCACATGTTGAGATACTTAAAACAAGACCCCACTCTTGGAATCTTCCTGTCTAAATTAGAAGACCTCACTCTCAAAGCCTTTTGTGATTCAGACTGGGCTACTTGTCCAGATTAGAGAAGGTCAGTCACATGCTTCATTGTTCTCTTGAGAGGCAGTCCTATTAGTTAGAAATCTAAGAAGCAAGAAATTATTTCACTTTCTTCAGCTGAGGCTGAATATAGGTCATTGAGAAAAGTAGTAGGAGAGCTGGTGTGGTTACAAAGGTTGCTTGATGAATTGACTGTCTCACCTTCAGGTCCCATACTGTTTATTGTGATAGTCAATCCATCATTCACATTGCCAGAAATCCTGTGTTTCATGAACGTACTAAACACATTGAGGTTGACTGTCACTTTGTTCCAACCAAACATCAAGATGGGCTCATCTTACTTCATCACATTGCTACTCATGATTAGTTAGCCGACATCTTGACTAAGTCACTCACAGGAATCAAACATGTTGTCATCCTTGACAAGTTGTCAGTGATATCCTCACCTCCAACTTGAGGGGGGTATTGAGATGTATTACTAATTCCATTAGGTGTACTGTAACTTAATTAGCCATTTGCACAGTTAGGTAGTTATAGCATCCAGCTGTCATCTAAGTAGTCAGTCGGTTATAAATACTTTGTATATTCTATTTTGCTTTTTTTTTTGTCCAATTTAATAAAAATTGTGCATTTTCCACTTTCCTCTTCTTTTCCTCTTTGTTTTCTCTGTAAAGGTTTCCATGGATTGAGCTGAAACTCCATCGTTGTGAGCATTCCAAGATCCAACCACGTGATCTTCTGGACCTTGACAAAAATCAAGTGTAAAAACCAATCAACTTTGTGTAGTGAAAGCTCGACATGTTAGCTTTACAAGAAAAAGAATTAACTAAACAAAGTTAGATGAGCTTTGGAATAAATCAAGTGTACTAATTTAGTTTTTATATTGTTTTGTTAAAACTTTATGATTATTATGTCATTGAATAAATATGAAAAATTATATTTTCGATAAAAACAATTTAATTTAGTTAGATGAATTTTGTCGGTAAGGTTGGATTCCCAGGTTGTTTGTAAGAGGGATGGTTTTAAGTATTTTGGGTCTATGATTCAGGGGAATAGAGAGATTGACGAGGAGGTTTCTCACTGTATTGAAGCAGGATGGATAAAGTGGAGGCTTACCTCAGGAGTGTTGTGTGATAAGAAGGTGCCTCCCAAACTTAAAGGTAAATTCTACAGAGTGACAGTTCGTCCGGTCATGCTGTATGGAATGAAGTGTTGGCCAGTTAAGAACTTCCATATTCAAAAGTTGAATGTGGCATAAATAAGGATGTTGCGTTGAATGTGTGAACTTACTAGGGGAGATAGGGTTAGGAATGAGACAATCCGAGAGAAGGTGGGAGTGACTTCGGTTGAGGACAAGACGTGGAAAGTGAGACTGAAATGATTTAATTTGGGCATATGATGAGGAAGGGCACGGATGCCCCAGTTCGTAGGTGTGAGAGGTTAGCTTTAGATGGTTTCAGGTGGAGTAGAGGTAGGCCGAAGAAATACTGGAGGGAGGTGATTAGACGTGACATGGAGCAGTTACAGCTTACTGAGTACGTGTATTAGGTTAAAGGGCTAGTGCGTGTGGTTAAGTCATAGCCAGTAGTTAGGAGAGCTTCGGGTAGCCGAGCTAGTAGTCTTAGGGTTGTGTCCATAGGTTGGAGCTTCTAATTAGGAGGTTTGGGTGTGATCGGTGCCTTTGGTTTGTTAGTATATAGTATTATTTTGTGGGCGTCTTATTTTTGTTATTCCATCTTGTATCATGTTTTATTACGACTTTATGTACTGTCCCTTGTCTTGAGCCGGGGGTCTATCCGAAACAACCTCTCTACTTTTTTTAAGACAGTGATATGAACTGCGTACATTTTACCCTCTGCAGACCCTGCTATGTGATGACTTTTGTCTCTGCAAGAGTGAAAAAAAAAAAAGTGATTTTAATGTCTATCATGATAAATTGAATGATCATTTCAACAAATTACTTCCCAGCCATACCAAAGTATAATCCTCAAAAGAGTCTTCCTTACTCTCGATACTAGGAAGTTCCTTCTAAGTACACCATACAAAAAATTTAGAAGAACCTAAAGGTCAGAAACTATTATTAACAAATTCAAAAGAAAATTGTCGAAATATGAAGCTTTTATTTGATGAGTAAGTTTTTTCCTGGCAAAATTAGAAACAGTAGATTCGTGAAAGAATAATTCACTACATTATCAATTTGAAATTTGAAAAGCCGTCATTTTGTGATAAGTTTTAAACAAAATAATTATTATCCATAAAATGTACTAGGCAAGCCCAATACGACATGCTCATAATTGAGCAACAGATAAAGGCTAAATTCAATCACAGATTTCTCACATAGGACCTCCCAGTCACTCACCGTTTCTTGTGGACACATTATCGTTATTTATTAGTACTACTAATATAAGAATTGTAATTTATGAAAGGGAAATAATATATATAGAAAACGCAAAGCAAAGGAAAAAAACGAAATTAGAAAGTTAAAAGTTACATAAATCTCAACCCTATTGGATTTAATTACTTTTTATCTCAATTTTTTTAAAAAAAAATTATTAAAATTTTCTAATTTAATCCACACCGATAAATCATATTCTCCATTAACGTATTCGAGTTTCTAAGTAAAATTAGAAATTCATGTAATTATTTAAAAGAATTGAAATTTTAAATAATTATGATAAGTTAAGTTGTGTCGGGGTCTATCGGAAATAGCCTCTCTACTTTAGAGGTAGTTATATAAACTGCGTATATTTTAATCTCTCCAAATCTCACTAGGTGGGAATTCACTGAATATATCGTTGTTGTTACATGATAAGTTACGTTGTGATGTGAGGTAATTTTTCCATTAACGAAGCCCCACAACCCAACCCAAAATCTTCAACCCGTTCTACGTCGGCTTTTTCTATTTTCTGACAATTGGCTTAGAAGAACTTTTTCTGCTGCTGCTGTGGACTGCCATTGTTACCATTCCCTCTCCCTCTCCCCTCATCCGCTACAGGTATGCTTCTTCCGAACTACTATTCTCTTCTTTGTTTCATTTTTATTTATATGAATAATAATTCATCCATTATATTGTTAATTTAAATTACTACTGAAAATCACCTTTTTGTTGAAAACAAATTACACACTTCTTGAGCTGCATTTGTTTACTTGATATGAAGTGAGCCTATTCTGTTGAAAGCTGAAACTGCTCTTTAAGAAAGAGAGAGCATGAGCTTAGTAGAAACAGCAGAACTAAAACTTTTTATATAATAAGATTACTTAATTATACTCTTTATAATCATAATGTGTGAAGTGTTTTGGGTTTTTCTGGGAATAAGATACAGCATTTTTACATATTAATTTTGTTATAATATATACATCAGTAAACTCTCACTCAAATTTTCAAGTACATATAATATTTTGTGGCGATCCAAAAAGAAAAAAGAGAGAGAGAAGAAGAAGATTGAGCCATGGCCATGGATATTTGTTTTATAGTTTGGGACACTCCAAAGTAATGTGCATATAGCTGCTTGGTTCCAAAATTCCAAGTTGAGAATGTTCAAGGCTTCAAGCTCCAGCACCAAGTGGCATGCGAACTTTCAGATAACAAATCCCTCCTAGTTATTAACAGCTTCTCCTGATCATACGCTGCTCCTACATGTTGCCTCAATTAGGCATTAGCTTGATGACTTTTTGAGGCGAAGAAATAACTGAGACCTGTAGGCTTGCATTCCAAATAGAACTGAGTCTTACCATCCAAGAAGTAAATTTGGTTGTATTCCAAATTAAACT
Source organism: Capsicum annuum (assembly GCF_002878395.1). Lineage (NCBI taxonomy): Eukaryota > Viridiplantae > Streptophyta > Magnoliopsida > Solanales > Solanaceae > Capsicum > Capsicum annuum. The sequence continues at coordinate 125,020,512 of NC_061112.1, read as the reverse complement.
AATACATGCATTAACATTTCAATTCACTCTATCAAACGACCCTAAGCTTCTTAATTAGTAGATAGGGGCACTTCTAAGACAACCATATTGTGTTTTTCCCTCAACAATTTGAGAAAATAATGTGAAAGTGTCTCGAGCTTATCCCCACATTATTGGAGGAAGAGGTATAAAATTTCAAAAAATGTGGAATGAATCTTAGATGTTCAAAATGGAAAGCAATGATAAGATTCCTTCTTTAACTTTAAAGGGTTTTATCAATATGTAGTATGCCAAAAATTTCCAAGAAATTATTTTTATCTCTATTCTGAGATTAATTCGCTTGTTGAGAAAGCTATTATCATCGTCAGATCAACATCTTTTTAAGCTTAATTCTTAGTCAAAATAAAATAATAAAAACTAAGAGATCAAAAGAAATTGTAAAGACGGAAAAAGTAATGCGACTTGGTAACAGCCAAAACATTTATTCCATATATATACATAATATATATATATATAAAAGCATTTTAACTCCTTTAATTTATTTTTCAAGATGAAGTTGGACATGTGGTTCTCTGTCTGCTGTTTCTCTGTTCCTCCCATGCTGCTGATCTCTTGTTTTACCCCAAGCATTGATACAAAGATGGAGCTTCTTGCTAGCTGGCAGGAAGTTCACAGCTTGAAGTGGACTCAATATGTTCATCACCAACTCCTTCAATATCTCCATCCTCAGCTTATCAGCTTCTTCTACAACATTCATCAAACTCTTAGCATGTCTATCAAGGGTCTTCTCTGCTTCACCATACATTTCATCAAGATCTCCCACTTCATTGGCGATAATGGCGAATGGATGATCAGCTATCTCCTCCTGCAAGCTTGCGAGCTTATTTGACAACTGGTTTTCTAGCCTTATCGTTTTCCTTTGTAACTCATCGACTGAATTCAGCTGCAGAGATGAGAGCTCGCTGAAGTGTCCAGTTCTCTTGCCTTGGAGATAGTTGTTGAGATGGGATTCGAATTCCTTGCCACTGATTGCGTAAAGGAGCCGGAAGTAACTGGAAGGTCTGCATCCGGAGATCCAGAGCATGGAGCTTTCTAACGTGGTCACCAAGTGGGAGCAAGGTAGGCAGTGACATCGCTACGTGCTAAATGTCTGCGACTGTCCGTGTAATCTTGGAAGTGTTTGATGGATTTCTCAATGAGTTGTTTTAGCTTCAAGTCGTTGGCAGCGCTACAAGCGCTGGAGGATGAGGACGAGGACGAGGAGAAATTGTGGAGGGCATGGATGAGCTCCAAGAGGTCTTGTTGTTGGAGCTTCATCCATTCTTGAAAGCACGAGTGTTGAGCTTCTTGATCACTTGCACTATTATTATTGAGGGAAGTCATCTTAATTACTTTGGCATGTCAATGAACAACGGATATTTATCAATTTAAAGTAATAAACATCGGAACTCATGACAACATCCAATATATATCCTAGTTGTCTTAACAAGGACCATGTTTTTTCTTCTTCTTTGTTTTCTTCCTTTTTAGGATTTCGAAACTTAAAAGAGGAAAAAACCAAAAAAAAAAAATGTTTGCATTGATAATTATCTGGGAACTCGTGACAGTAACCAAACCAAAAATTTTGTAATTGGCACTTCATATGTCTTTGTTCGAAAAGAGATGTTAAATAACCGAAATATCCCTCCACTGATAAGATGTTTTATTTTAGGTTTCTCAACGCGCATTTACGTATGGATCCAATTGTTTTTTCTTTTTCTTTTTTTTTATGCCAAGCACGTAAAATAAAGTGTTTGGTTAATAGATGGCTGTGCAATTTGAACATTCAGTCTTCACTCTTCAGTTGGATTTTAGATGAGATCTTGGCCCTTCCAAATAAAGGAGGAAGGGTTGGGGTGAACGGAAATATACAACCACCACAACATAGCCGCTGTGTGAAACTGGGAAAAATATATGCAGTTTATATCATTACCTCCAAGGTAAAGTTGCTAGGTTGTTTTCAATAGACCCTTGACTCAAGACAAATGCAATCTAAAAACAACGTGATAGAAGAGCAAGAAACAACATGTAGTAACAAAACAACGGAACATAAATAAGGCTACCCCAAATTAATACAACAATCAGTCTATCCAAAAACCACAAACAGCACAACAATTCCACTAACAAGAAACTACAAGCATAGCACTATGATGGTGGTGAACGAATTTTTTTTTTATATATATTTTTCTTTGTAATCCTAAAGTCCAAAGGTATGTATGATAAAAACTCATCCGCACTCGGTGTATACACTAAATTAATATAATTTATCATGGTTAAGTGAATAAATGAGGTAAAATATATATTAGTTAATCATGATTAAGTAATATGAATGCTAAATTCAAACGTGTAACTCCCCAGGAATTTAGGATAAGGAGTCACACATCGGCAAAATACAAGAGGGATGTTGGGTATATAAGTAAGCAAGTCTTAATTCCTAGTGACGCGTTTTAAAACCGTGCGGGCCTAGGCCCAAAAGCCCACAATATCACTAGTTGGCTAGCTAAGGGGTCTTTCAGGCTTTCATGGCTCGGGATGTCCGTCGTGGCCCGGGCCTTGGCTAGGGGTCGTGACAAGAATGGTATCAAAGTCGCTCTTGTCAATGTGGGCCAGAGTTCAAACTAAACCTGTCAAACGGGCCGGTTTGACCCGGCCCGGTCAGCCCCCAGGCTACAGGGTTGCCGGTCCCGGGATGGGCCAAAAATTTTTTGAGCTTGGTTGACCCGGCCCGGACCCAACCCAGACCAGGCCCGCCGGCTAACCGGCCCGGCCCAATTTCTTCTTTTTTTTTTCTTTTAAAAGGCTGGCTTGACGGTTTGGGCCAAAATAGGCGTTGGGCCCAACAGCTATATGGCCGCTTGGAGCCTCAAACGGCTATATGGCTGCTTGGAGCCTCAAACGGCTATATGGCCCTTTTTTCTAAAAAAAAAAAAAAAAGAGAAATATTTTTTAAAATCCTAAAAAATTTCTATAAATACCCTACACTTTCAAATCATTTTCCACACAATTTTAATTCTCTCAAATCTCATCCTCTCTCAAATATTCTACATATCTACTAAAGTGCTCAATTTTATTTTTTAATTTTGCTATTACAGATACGAGTGGAAGTTTTCTAAAGTTGCAACTTTCGGATACTTTCAAAATTTGGTATTGTCGTTTCATCTCTTACTTTTAATTTTTAATTAGTGTATTAATTGTTGAATATTTAATTTTATTATTTTTGTGTATTTTGAATTTTTTTTAGTTTGATTTTTATTATGGATAAATTAAGAAACCTTGGTAAAAGTGTCAAAAAATTTTGTTCCGGAAGTGGAAGTGGTAGTAAAAAGCGAATTAATGGCAGTAGAGGTAGTTCAAGTAGTATATATACCCGTGTGCCTCAGGTACCACTTAGTGAACCTTTTGAGGAAGAAGTAGGTGCAGGTACTCACGATATGGATTATTTATAAGCTCAGAAAAATTACGGTATAGAAGAAGAAAATGAAGTAGATGTGGTTAATTTAGATGAAGATGATGAAAATATTGGTGAGACATCCGCAGTAGGAAATGCTAATGTTAGATCTGAATCGGTTAATCGTCCTCCCCATCTTCCCTGTGCCCCAAGAGCTCATAAAACAACTAGTATTGCATGAAAATTTTTTACACGTATATAAGGAGAAACTAAGGTGCAATGCAATATTTATCAACAAGTATATGAGCATAAAAGAGAAGGCAATCAAGGGGGTACAGGTACGTTAATGAGACATATAAGAGAGAATCACCAAAGAGAGTTATTTATTGCAAAAGGTGGTGAGGCTGTTGATGGGCCAACACAAACTAGAATGGACCCAACAACCGATCAAGTAATTAAGAATTATTAAATTGAAGAACCGGAAAGAAATAGCAAAAATGATAATTATGGGTTGTTTGTCTTTTACTTTTCCTTCTTTGGATGTTTTTATTCAAGTAATTTTTAATCCTATGTTTAATGATATTCCTAGAAGTACTTGTCGGGCCGATATTTTTAGACTTCATTCACAATATGTTTATTATTTATCTACATTGTTAAAAAAATATTCAATGTAGAATGACTCTAACTTATGATCTTGGTTGTGTTGTTAATAGAAATGATTATTTAACCATTACTTGTCACTGGATAGATAATAATTTTACTATGCAAAAATGTATTCTAACTTTTTTGTATGATAAAGATCATAGACATACTGGAGAATTTATTGCTGAATCTATTAGTAAAGTTGCAGAATTTTATGGTATTGAAAGAAAAGTTATATGTATTGCTTTTGAAAATGCTTTTAACAACAACACTGCTATTGAAAAGTTAAAAATGATCTCTCTCTGCTATTACCTGAAATATTTTATGTTAGGTGTGCTTGTTATATATATAATTTAATTGTAAGAGATGGTCTTGAATTTTTTGAGTTTTATATTGAAAAAAATTTGGCTTGTTGTTGGCTTTATTCAAGGAAATAATCGGAAAAAAAAAATTAGAGAATTTAAAGTTAAATGTGAACAAAATGGACTTACGCCGATATTTATGCCTGAAGAATGTGATATTAGATGGAATGCTACGTATGATTATTTAAAAACTTGTCTTGCTTATAAAGTTCCTATTACATTGACTTTTAACCAATTTTATGATTCATTTGGTAATTTGGTTGAATGTATGCTAAATGATTCTGATTGGGCTGCAATTGATGATCTTGTTAAGTTTTTGAAAAAAAATTATATAGCTACAGTTGGATTTTTTGGTGCTTATTATCCTATTGTTTGTAATATTTTAGTATATTTAGCCGATATTTCTGGTTTGCTCAAAGAATTTAAGAATAAAGAAGGTTACAAAGAAGCTGTTAGTGTTATATTTGCTAAATTTTAAAAATATTTTTTTCTGATTCCCCCTATTTACTTGGTTGGTGCTATACTAAATTCATGTATGAAATTTAATACTATGTGCCACTTTAGTACTCTTATTTATTCTAACTTAGAGATAAATGCTAACAATGATTCTGAAGATGAAGAACAAGAACAACCAGATTTGTTTACGGCTATAAGTGATACGAACATTTACTTAGAAAAATTATATAACCATTATGCCGATTTACTTGATGTAAATGTACCGACAAATATCACTCCTCATGCTTCCGAGGAGCCATCATCTTTTAAAAAAGCAGCACATAGTGATTCTCTTGGTTACTTTTATGATTTAAATGTTTGAAACAACGTTGAGGAAGGAACTTATACAACAACTTCTCGGGAAGAGCTTAAGTATTATCTTTGAATGCCGCTAGAGGATCGTAGACGACGGATCAATGCATTGGATTGATGGAAGAATAATAAAAGACAATATTTTGTGTTTTCAAGATTAGCTAGAGATATATTGAATGCTCCAATGTCAATCGTTGCATCGGAGAGCGCTTTTAGTCAGGGACAACAACAACTTGGGGACAGCCATTACTTATTGGGGAGCAATGGTATGAATGTTCTAGTTTGCCTCAGAGATTGGATTAGAGCAGAACGAAGAAATCAAGGAATAAAGGTGGAGCCGAAATCCGAATAGAATCTTGAAAAAATTATGACTTCAAGGGAGAACTCAGCACAATCAAGTCCAATGCATGATTTTGCCTCCATTGATTTTGACTATCCTATGTTAGTTCCCGTTAATATTAATATGAATGAGTTGGAAAAAATGATGCAAAATTTATAGATTTTTCATTCATGTAAATTATAAATTTTGGATCATTTTGCAATCAATAAAATACAACATTCATTCACTCTTTACTTTATTATTTTCTTCATTTAAATTGAATTTCTAGTTTGAATTAAATACTTAGTTTTAATATATTACTAATTTACTATCAAACTTTACACTAAGTAATAGATAATTAAACATAACAAATATATATACACATAATGAAAAAATAAATTTCTTTTAAGTTCCAAACCTCAAGTATTATTATATTAAGTAGCATATTTTCTATAGTCTCTAAATTATATACATTTAATATTTTAAAGTATACATATAGTGTATATAGTTTTTATGTCTATTGTTTCGACTTTCAAGTGATATTTTAAGTAGTATATATTCTACATCTATGTGTACATATTTTTTATATATTAAAATAGTATATATTTAATGTGTATATGTTTTTAAAGTAGTATAATATGTAGTGTATATATGACTATTTGTTACATGTGTATATATTTTCTAAAGTAGTATGTATATACTATATAGTGTATATATGTTGTATGTATATTATTTAAAGTAGTAAATATA
>NC_061112.1:125007017-125014126 GCF_002878395.1 Capsicum annuum | reverse complement strand
TTTAATGTGTATATGTTTTTAAAGTAGTATAATATGTAGTGTATATATGACTATTTGTTACATGTGTATATATTTTCTAAAGTAGTATGTATATACTATATAGTGTATATATGTTGTATGTATATTATTTAAAGTAGTACATATATTGTATGGTACGTATATATGTGTATATATTTTCAATAGACTCTAAAGTAGTATATTTATTTAACGTATACATGTGTATATGTTTTCTAATGTAGTATGTATATATGTATATATGTTGTATGTATATTATTTAAAGTAGTATATAGATTGTATGGTACGTATATATGTGTATATATTTTCAATAGACTCTAAAGTAGTATATATATTTTAACGTATACATGTGTATATGTAATTATGTATTCAAATTTTCAAAAGTAGTATATATATAGTGTATGTATGTTGTATGTATATTATTTAAAGTAGTACATATATTATATCGTATGTATATATGTGTACATATTTTGTATACACTCTAAAGTAGTATATATATTTAACGTATAGTCGTATACATGTGTATATGTTTTCTAATATAGTATATATATAGTGTATGTGTGTTGTGTGTATATTGTTTAACGTATTTAAAATATATATAGGTGGGTATATATAGTGTATATTGGAAAAAAAACTTTTAATTTCATTTTTTTTTTATGTTTGACCGGTTTTGACCAGGTTGGACCAGTAAACCCTTAATGTGTTGGTCCCGGTTTGTTTTTGGAAAAATTATTGTTGGGCTCGAAACCGTATCGGCCCGATAACACAGGCCCAGAATCGAAATGGCCCACAAATCGGTAAAAAAGGGATTGGATCCGGGTTGACGCGGCCCGGCCCTGTTGACTGACTTAGTTCAAACTGAGTTTAGGCAAATCTCGGGATTGTGACAAAATACATGTCATGCATGTATTGGCTTGGCGTATACATCGAATATTGATAAGTTTTTTCGGAGTTTACTACTTTCGGACGGGGATTAAAGTCCAAAATATCCTTTTTCCATATTTAAGAAAAATCCTTAGTCCTTAGTCCCGTTGCAGAAGCCAAGTTTCACATGAAATTTTCTCCGGTCCCCATGGTTGCATGGATTGTAATTTGTAAACATAAACAAAATATGCAGTACTTGCCAAAAGTTGAACAGTTCTTGGTTGTTACTGAGAACCAGTAAACGATATTGCATTAACGTTGTCCAAGATTAGGAAAAGCCAACGAACCACCGGCTGTAGGCCCCTAACTTTTTGGGGGCCACTTTTTACCAATAAGATCATAATTTTCTTAAAATATATTTACTATATATTATGAATTGTGCTGTAAGTAAATATTCTCAAATATACTAAAATTAAAGGGGAGGGGAGAGAGACCAATAGATATAAGAGAAGATTTTATTTTCTTTTACTTTTGTGTGTATTTACAATGGAGTAAGGAGTGCCTTTTATAGGTAATAGTATATGTAATAGGTGTAGTATGTGAATGATATAAACAAGAGTAATAACTTCATTACATGCTCTAACATTATGTGTAGTAGGTGTAGTATGTGAAGTATGGTATGTGAACATCCACAAAATAAGTAAACTATTTACAATTATGGGTGTCAAACGGGTCGGGCTGGACCAACCCGGAACTGGCCCTTCTATTTTAACCGGGTTGAGGGCCGGTTAAGGGCCGGTTTTGGCGCTAGCCGAGCCGAGTCAAACAGTAAAAAAAATAAAACCCACCCTAACCCGGCCCACTTAATCCAACCCGGTCAAACCCACCAAAACCCTGTCAAACCCGGTCAAAAACATAAAAAAAAAAAAAACTTTCTTTCTATATACATTACATATACCCACCTATATACATTATAAATACGTTAAATAATATATAAACACTATATATATAGTATATACTACATTAGAATTTAAAAAATATATATACATATACACAATTAGTCAATTACTCATATATACGCACCATTCAATGTATATATACTACTACTTATAAAATATACTACAATATATATACATTACAATATATATAGATATACTTATATACTAATTCATAAAATATATACACATGTATACGTTAAATATACAAGATATATACACGTGTATATGCACCATACAATGTATATATACAACTACTTATAAAATATACTACAATATGTATACATTACAATATATATAGATATAGTTATATACTAATTTATAAAACATATACACATGTATACATTAAATATACACTTGTATAGAAGATATATACGTGTGTATACATACTATTCAATGTATATATACTACTACTTATAAAATATAATACAATATATATATATTACAATATATATAGATATACTTATATACTAATTTATAAAACATATAAACATGTATATGTTAGATATACACTTGTATAGAAGATATATACGTGTGTATACATACTATTCAATGTATATATACTACTACTTATAAAATATAATACAATATATATATATTACAATATATATAGATATACTTATATACTAATTTATAAAACATATAAACATGTATATGTTAAATATACACTTGTATAGAAGATATATACATGTGTATACACACTATTCAATGTATATATACTACTACTTATAAAATATACTACAATATATATACATTACAATATATATATAGAGATATACTTATATAATAATTTATAAAACATATACACATGTATATGTTAAATATACACTTCTATAGAAGATATATACATGTATATACGCACCATTCAATGTATATACACTACTAGTTATAAAATATACTACAATATATATACATTACAATATATATATATATATAGATATACTTATATACTAATTTATAAAACATATACACATGTATACGTCAAATATACACTTCTATAGAAGATATATACACGTGTATACGCACCATTCAATGTATATATACTACTACTTATAAAATATACTATAATATATATACATTACAATATATATAGATATACTTATATACTAATTTATAAAACATATACACATGTATACGTTAAATATACACTTCTATAGAAGATATATGCACAAATATACAAAACATATGCTACTTAATATAATAAATTAATAATACTTGGTAGTAAATTAATACTATATTAGAAGTAAGTTTTTAATTTAAAGTATAAAACTAGAAATTCAATTTAAAATTTTAAATCGTTAAATGAAAAAAATATAAAAAGCAAGGACTAAGGAGTGAATGAATTTGGAAAATTTTATTGATTGCAAAATGATCCAAAATTTATAATTTACATGAATGAAAAATCTACAAATTATGCATCATTTTTTCCAACTCATTCATGTTAATATTAACGGGAACTTGCATAGGATAGTCGAAGTCAACGGGGGCAAAACCATGCATTGGACTTGATTCTGCTGAGTTCTCCTGTGAAGTCATAATTTCTTCAAGTTTCAGCTCGTCGCTCGGCTCCAGTTCCATTCCTTGGTTTTTTCTTTCTGCTCTAATCCAATCTCTGAGGCAAACTAGAACATTCATTGCATTGCTTCCCAGTGAGTGTCGGTTGTCTCCAAGCTGCTGCATCCCTGACTAAAGGCGCTCTCTGATGCAACAGATGACATTGGAACATTCAAGATATCTCTAGCTAATCTTGAAAGAACAGGATATTGTGTTTCATTACTCCTCCACCAATCCAACGTGTTGATCCATCGTCTGCGATTCTCTGGTGCCGTCCGAAGATAATATTTTAGCTCTTCCCAATAGGGTGATGGGTAAGTTCTCTCATCAACACTGTTCCAACAATTTAAATCATAAACTAATCAGAAAAATCACTATATGCCGGCCTTTTAGAAGATGATGGCTACTCGGGAGGATGAGGAGCGACAGTTGGAGTGATATTTGTAGGTATGGCTAAATCAAATAAATCAACATAGTGATTATATAATTTTTCTATGTAATCCTTTGCATCAGTCGTAGTCGTCCACAAATCAGGTTGTACTTGTTTAGAATCATGGTTAGTATTTATTTCTAAGTTAGTATAAATAAGAGTACTAAAGTGGCACATATTATTATATTTCATGCACGGATTTAGCATAACACCAACCAAGTAAATAGGGGGAATCGGAAAAAAATATTTTTAAAATTTTGTAAACATAGCGCCAACAGCTTCTTTATAACCTTCTTTATTTTTATATTTTTTGAGCAAACCAGAAATATCGGCTATATATGCCAAAATATTACAAACAGTAGGATAATAAGCACCGAAAAATTCAACTGTAGCTACATAAAATTTTTCTAAAAACTTAACAAGATCATTAATTACAACCCAATCAGAATTATGTAGCATGCAATCAGCAGAATCAACAAATGAACCGCAATGTTGGTTAAAAACTAGTGTAATAGGAATTCTATATTTATAACAAATTTTGAAAAATTCATACGTAGAATTCAATCTAGTATCAATTTCCTCAGGCATCAAAATCGGTGTAAGTCCATTTTCTTGACATTTAACTTTAAATTCTCTAATTCTCGATCTACGATTATTTCTTTGAATAAAACCAATGGCAAGACGAATTTTTTTAATATAAAGCTCAAAAACTCAAGACCATTTTTTACAATTAAATTATATATATGACATGCACACTTAATATGAAAAATTTCAGGCAAGGGCGGAGATAGCATAAATTTTATTTTTGTTATAGCAGTCTTGTTGTTAGATGCATTATCACAAGCAATACATAAAATTTTATTTTTGATACCATAATATCCGACAATTTTAACAATAGAATCAACAATAAATTGTTCAGTATGTTTACGATCTTCATCATATAAAAAAGTAAGAATACGTTTTTGCATCACGAAATTACTATCCATCCAATGACAAGTAACGGTTAAATAATCATTTTTATTTACAGCACGACCAAGATCAGAAGTTAGGGACAATCTACATTGAATATTTTTTAACAATGTTGATAAATAAAAACAATATTGTGAATGGAGTCTAAAAATATCAGACCGACAAGTAGTTCTAGGAATACCGTTAAACATAGGATTATAAATTTCTTGTATATAACGAATAAAGGCATCAGAAGAAGGAAAACTAAAAGGCAAACAACCCACAACTACCATTTTATCTATTTCTTCCCGGTCCCTCAATTTATTATACTTCTTCGCTACGTGACTGGTTGCTGGGTCCATTCTAGTTTGCGTTGGCCCACCAACATCCCCACCACCTTGTGCAATATTTAACTCTCTTTTGTGATCTTCAGCTACATGTCTCATTAACGTACCCGTACCCCCTTACTTTCCTCCACTTCTATGCTTATATATTTGTTGATAAATATTGCATTGCACCTCAATATCTGATATACGTTCAAAAAATTGCCATGCAACACTAGTTCTTTACGAGGTCTTGGGGCACTGGGAGGACGGGGGGGGGGGGGGAAGATTAACCGATTCAGATCTAACGTTAGCATCTCCTACTGCGGGTGTCTCAGCAATATTTTCATTATCTTCGTCTAAATTAACCGCATCTACTTCATTTTCTTCTTCTATACCGTAATTTTTCTGAGCTTCTACATAATCCATATCATGAGCACCTACACCTATTTCTTCCTCAAAAGGTGTATCAAGCAGTACCGGAGGCGAAGGCACACGGGTATATCTACTACTTGAACTACCTCTACCGCTAGTAATTCGCTTTTTACTACCACTACCGCTTCCGAGATAAAATTTTTTAACACCTTTAGTAGCGAGGTTTCTTAATTTATCCATAATATAAATTAAATTAAACTAAAAAATTCAAAATACACAAATATAATAAAATTAAATATTAAATAATTAATACAATAAATAAAAATTAAACGTAAGAGATGGAACGACAATACCAAATTTTGAAAGTATCCGAAAGTTGCGACTTTAGAAACTTTCGCTCGTACTTTGTAAACGAAAAATTAAAAAATTAAAGTGAACACTTTAAGAAATTAAATATATTGAATATTTGAGAACTGAGAATTGAGATTTGAGAGAGAATGAGATTTGAGAGAGTGAAAAATTGTGTGAAAAATGATTTGAAGTTGTAGGGTATTTACAGAATTTTTTTTGGGATTAAAAAATATTTTTTAAATTTTTTTTTTTTTTTAATAAATGGGCCCAAACTAGCCGTTTGGACTGAAAAACGGCTAGTTTGGAAGGTATTCGAGCCGGGTCGAACCGATTAACCGGCGGGCCTGGACCGGGCTTGGTCTGGACTGGATTATCCGGGCCCATTTTAAAAAAATAATCGGCTCGGGACCCGAAACCCTAAAGCCCTAGGGCTTACCGGGCCGGGTCGACCCACTTGACACCCTTATTTACAATACTCCCACTTGATTGTTTATGTCAAAGAGAAATTCTAAAGAAAATAAGATATATATAACGGTTTGTAATACACCTTGGTTGCTGCCTCATTAAACACCTTACCAGGAAAATCTAGTGGGATAAAATTTTGGTTAAGGAAAAAAGAGTGCAATGCGTATGTACTTCCCTTGATAAAAACATCACTTAATATCTAGGAGACGACGCATCCCAATCTTGTATCTCAACTTCTCAAAGGTTGATGTTGACAATGTTTTAGTGAACATATCTGCTAGATTATCGCTTGAACGGATTTGTTGAACATCTATTTCACCTTTCTTCTCAAGATCATGAGTGAAAAAGAACTTTGTTGAAATATGTTTTATTCTGTCTCCTTTAATGTAACCTCCCTTCAACTAAGCTATACATGCAACATTAGGGGTGGACATATTTTGGTTTAAACCAAAAAAATCAAAAAACCAAACCGAAATTTAATTTTGGTTTTGATTTTTTAGTTTTTTGGATCGAATTCGATTTATAATTTTAGAATTTCGGTTTTTTGGTTTGGTTTACGTTTTTTTTAAAAATAAATTCGGTTAAACCGAAAAACCAAAATTTTATAAATAAATAAATAATATATATATTTCATTATATAATATAATATAATATAATATAATATAATATAATATAATATAATATAATATAATATAATATAATATAATATAATATAATATAATATAATATAATATAATATAATATAATATAATATAATATAATATAATATAATATAATATAATATAATAT
>NC_061112.1:124986523-125004017 GCF_002878395.1 Capsicum annuum | reverse complement strand
TTTAAAACGCATTTTACAATAGTTAACATTTCATGGGCTACCGTGGCGTATTTTTTCTGACTTTCTGTCCATTTACCAGAATAAAATCGAATCAAACATTCGGTCTTCGTATGGGGATTAACTTGTTTAAGTATTCCGCCATATCCAATATTTGAAGCATCTGTTTCAACGATTTTGAACCAGTTAGGGTTTGCAAGAGAAGTACAAGGAAGGGTTTGAACTCTGTTTTTAATTAATTTTACTAAATCAATGTGTGCTTGAGTCCAAGTAGTTTTGTGATCCTTTTTTAGTCTATCATATAACGGAGCTAAGTCTCTAGACAAATTTTCATAAAAAGGGAAAATATAGTTAAGACTACCGAGGAACCTTTGAAGCTGTTTTTTATCAGTAATAATATCAGGGAATTTTTTAGCAAATTCTAGAATTCGTTGTATAGGTTCAATAGAACCTTGAGAAATATTATGTCCTAAAAATCTAATATTTGTCTGAAATAAACTTATCTTTGGTTTAGAGATGACTAAGCCGTTTTGAATAATTATTTGCTTAAACGTATGCAAATGTTTAAAATGAGACTCAAGGGTTTTTGAAAATACTAAAATATAATCAATATAGACAATGATAAAGTTCATAATACGCCGCAGGCTGTTTATGGATTGTTTTAGTGACTCAAATATTTTGTGGACTATTTTGGTGACTTTGGACTATTTTATGGACTATTTATGGAGAAAGTATGTTCAGTTATTTATAAGCTTAACATAATACATAACATCCATGTTGAGTTATTTATAATTATTTATATTTGGGAATGAAGAATAGATTTGAAAAAAATAATTTTTCTAAAAAAAATCATCAATTTTAAATGCTCAGTTATGAAAAAGAGAGGCTAACTACTTTAATATTTCAAACTGAAATAAAAATTCGAAATAAGCGAACCAAATTTGTAAAAACCAAACCAAATCGAATTTATTTGGATTTGGTTACGGATGTCATTTTTGTCAATCCGAAAACCAATAAACAGAACCGATATTAAACAATCAGACCGAACCGACCGAACGCCCACCCCTATGCAGCATTATCTTCATACAATGTAGTTGGAATATCCTTATTCAAAGGAAATCCACACATTTCCTGAATATGTTGAGTCATTGATCTCAACCAAACACACTCCCGGCTTGCTTCATGAATGATAATAATTTCTGCATGATTTGAAGAAGTTGCAACTAATGTTTGCTTCATTGAATGCCATGATATAGTTATGCCACTATATGTAAATAAATAACCCGTCTGAGACCGAGCCTTATGTGGATCAGATAGTATCCTGCATCTACATAACCAATCATTTTTTACTTGGATTCATTTGAATACAATAATCCCAAGTCAATGGTTCTTCGAAGATATCTGAGTATATGCTTGACAGTATTCCAATGTCTTTTAGTTGAGGAAGAGCTGAATCTTGCCAATAAACTTACCGCAAAAAAATTATATGGTTGAGTATTATTGGCAAGATACATTAATGCCCCGATTGCACTAAGATATGGAGTTTTATCATCAAGAAATTTTTTATCATTTTCTTGAGATCGAAATGGATCTTTTTTTATATCAAGCGTTCTTACAACCAGTGAGTTATCCATGTAAAATCGCTTTAAAATATTTTTAGTGTATGTTGATTGATGAACAAAAATTCCATTTATCAAATGCTCAATCTGTAGGCTGAGATAAAATTTTGTCTTTCCCAGATCTTTCATTTCAATTTCTTTCTTCAAACACTCAATGACTTTTGAAAGCTCTTTTGGAGTGCCAATGATATTGAAGTCATCAACATAATCAACTATTATAGCAAATTCAGATTCAGACCTTCTTATAAAAACACAAGGACAAATAGGATTATTTTTTGTACCCTTATTTTAACAAATATTCGCTAAGACGATTATACCACATCCTCCCTGATTGTTTCAATCCATATAAGAATTTCTAAAGCTTTATTGAGCAAGTTTCCTGCGAATTTTTATATGCTTTAGGTACTTTGAAGGTCTCTGAAATTTTTATAAAAATATCGTTGTCCAATGAGCCATACAAATAAGCCATGACAATATCCATTAGGCGCATATCAAGCTTTTCATGAACTGTAAAATTTATTATATATCTGAAGGTAATTCCATCCATCACAGAAGAATATGTCTCCGCATAGTCAATGCCAGGACTTTGCGAAAAAAAAAAATTTATGCCATAAGTCTTGCTTAATATCTTACGACTTCACCTTTTTCATTTCACTTTCGCACAAAAACCCATTTGTACCCCACTGGCTTGACACCTTCAGGTGTTCGGACTATTGATCCAAAAACTTTACGTTAATAAAAGCTATTATCTCATGTATAGAATAGCAGTATACATAAGTGCAATAATTGCACTAATACATGGTATTTTCTAATCATTTTCATGAGATGAAAATTGATCTTTCTTTATGGTATCAATGGATCGAATCTCTTTTAAATCCTTTAAGGATTTTCCTATAACATTTGTCATCTAACTAGACATGACAGTCATTCGTTATACGTATTCAAGATTTTCATACATTGCCAGATTTAAAGAAACCTTATTGCATCCACCATAAGAGAACATATCTCCAAACAATAATGCCAGGACTTTGTGAATAATCTTTATTCCTCGAGGCACAAATCGTATTTTATATCTTACAATTTTACTTTTCATACGATCACCAATTTGTATCCCCCTGGAATTATCGCTTAGTCCATGGACAAATTTCAAAATATCACTTTTCAAGTGAAAAATAATATACTTAAATTGCGTATTTCATCTGTCCGCATTACTTAACAGATTTAAATTCAAGATCCTAGATACCATTTATAATGGTGATCTTTACATTATACCAAGGATACCATCGACGGTTATTTGATATCGATTCTACTACGACATAATATATCAAGATCGATCTCTTCTTTTTCATCATTTTCAGGTACCTGAACCTTTGCCAAGGTTTTATAAAGAGTTATGTCATTGTGCTTTTTAAAGCACTTGCCTCATTATCATTGACCATATTTATTACTTCCTCCTCTCCTTCTTCAAGAAATTTTATGTTTTTAACTGATTTGTCTGTCACGCTTCAGGCGTGCCATAGACTCTATCCTTCGATGACTTCTCATTGAAACATTTATAGCTGAATTATAGAATAAGATCAGCCTGGCAATGAACTTGTAACATTTTGTAAATCATGAATTATCAATTCACTATTTTTTTTTACAAGGATCTCGATAATTCATTTCATACATTTCAAATATAATCATATCTCCCCCTAATGTTAGGAAATCTAACATTCACCCTAACTTTATTTGGGGATCCATCTTTGTGTGTGGTAGATATTGCACATTCAATATATATTCTTTTTTAGATGAATTTTAATTGGTTCCAGACCCTGAACCAACAATATATGGAAACCTTGGTGGCTTGATGCATACAAATGTTGCTATATTTAAATAAACTCGTCTCATATCAAATTTTTTTTGGGGAGATTTATTCTCATAACCAATCATTCAGCTATAATTGGAGGCACACAATTTTCTGCTAAACCAGTTAGTATATCAACTTGTATAGTTTGGAACCATGCTCTCCTTTTTAACAATTTGGGCAAACAACCTTGCAAAAATCAAATTGCAAGTTGATAGCAGTGCATGTGACCAACCATAGATACATTTCATTTAATAGTAAACGATCCGCATGGCAGGTGAATGGGCTCATATTCACCTTACTGCACGTTCTAAAAATTCAAAGGACACAATCATAACTTTAGCTGCTATGATATTTTATCTTGAGAACAACAACATAAGAAAATTCTTGAAGAATATTTATTTCTTCAATATAAAATCACATGAATTCTCAATTATTTTAGCATCATTTTGAATCGGGATGGTCAACTGATCATGCCAACTTATACATTTTCTGTCAACTTTTAATTTACTGCAGCATGTGATTCCGTCACCATGCCCATATATTTATATCAATAATAGGTAAAAAATGGGTAGCCTTTTCCATAAATATTTATAACCCGTTTTGATTGTAGTAATATGAAGATACAAATTTTTTCATAATTTACAGTCTCAATAAAAATTTCAATTCCCTTCAAACTTAAAAAGTTTCTTTTGGAGACTTACTACAAGTTCAATGACCTGAATAATTTCATTCCTTCGAGTAGTAACACATTAGCTTTTCGAGGCTATCAAATACTTGTGTACTATCTCATATTTCAAAACACCATTCGTATGGTGATCATCTCCTTTTAGGGAGAAAATTATAGTCATTGTATTCAAATTATTATAGAGATAATACATCAAAATCCCCCTGAACTTTTTCCGACAACTTACTTTAACACTTAAACTTTACAGATAATTATTTACCCTCCTAAATCTTTTTGAAGTAATTATATACCACCTTAAAAAACAACACCACTCTCACTGCGGAGAGTGTATTACACTTGCGCCTCGTCAGTGCTACATCAACGCCACATCAAAATTTATTTTAAAAAAAGTGACCCCACTAATTTATTTATACTACAATATTAAAAAAAAAACTCTCTCCCCCTTCTATCCACCCCGTTCCTATTCTTTCTTCTTCAAGCCCCACCACCCCCTTTCTTCTTTCACCCCGCCCCTGACAGCCAGCACCCCACCCCAAAATCCATAATGATGAATTACGAAATAAAGCTTATCAAATTCAAATCAAACATCCAAACTTATCTTTATGAATTATGAATTATAAACATCCAAACATCCAAATTTGTTTGTTTATTCAAATTAAAACTTGCATCAACAATCAATTTTTTTATACATATTTTTTTCTTGTAAAATTGATGAAATCTAATAAAAATGGAGATAGTGGATTTGAAGAAGGAGAAAGGGAATTAGGTGGGGGTGGGGGCTGCCAGGGGAGGGGGTGGGGGTGGTGTGGATTAGAGGTGAAGGTGTAAGAAAAAAATAAAAGAAAGGGGTGTGGAGTGGGGGTAGTGATGGAGGTGTAAGAAAAAAAATAAAAGAAAGGGGTGCGGGGTGAGGGTGAGGGGGTGGGTGACTTTGGAGAAGAAATGTGTGATTTGAATATATAAGATAAGAAAGGGTGTAATTTGGATATATAGAAGAAGAAAGGGTGTGATTTGGATATATATATATATTATATAAAAGTGGGACCATTTGTTTATTTAAATTAAATCATGCTTTTTTTTCTTTTTTTTTTTTTTTTAAAATGCCACGTCAGATTTAAGGTTTGAATTAATTCATTTTAAAAATATTAAGGGGGGTAAATAAACGCGTGTTAAGTTTAAGTGCTAAAGTAAGTTAGAGTGACAAGTTTAAGGGGATTTTGATGCATTATCTCAATTATTATATACAAGACCTCCTTCTTGCTTTACTTTTACCTTTAATAATCTATTTTTTATAATATTTGGCAAAATCCTTTTGGTGTACCATATTTACGCGATCTGTGAGAAATTCATTCGACCACATCATAATATTCATATTTGGTCCTGATCAAAACTTTTATAGGCAAGAATCATTTCTTTCTTTTATCCTTTGATAGATCATGATAAAACATACTATAACATCAATGACCTTTTTATACCAAATGAAAAGCCTTTTTTTTTCTCAAATCTCCCATAGAGGTGAGTTTTGGTATTTATCCAACCATATATGATCTCAATTTTATTCTCTTTTTTTTTTTTTTTCATATTTTGACACATTTACTTTCAAGAATGGACAAGCATTCACAATGCTTACACGAGCCACATTCTTTTCAAGAATTGAAATCATATGTGCTTCATAATTTATTTCATAAGTTCATTGTCATGTTTTGACATTTATCATATTTATAGGTCCATCTCAACATTACTTTGAAGTTTGAAAGGCCAAGTGTATCTTCACTTTTATCCTTTTCTCTTTGGATGGAGGATTTGTAAAATCTATCAAATTAGGTTGCACAACAATCATGTGAAACCTATCAAATTATGTTGCACAACAATGGTGTGTCCACATCCTTTTATACCAAATTGATGGTGAACAAAAATTACCTTCACCTTTTGAAGGACAATTTGGGGAACCCATAGTGTTCTTCCTTTTATTATTATCAAGGTCATGACAATTATGACTTTGTTCCTTCATGTCCACATACACTTTTAACCACTTGTCTTCTTTTAGACTTATATGCACGGTTTCCACATTTATATCAAAGAATGAAGGAAATCAATGTGGCAGGTTTTATTATTTTTCATCAAAAGTACATTTACATTGGTCATCATTATCATTAAATAGTGCATTGTGACTCAGACCCAATGTCTTACCAATATAAAGACGTTTAAGCCATAATTCAGTTTTATTGTGAAATATAAAGACAATTCTTCTCTAAATTTATTAATACAAAAAAAAAAAAAGAAATTCGTAGTTTAAAGCTCATACGAAACGGATCGGATACATACCAAATTACTAGTTACCATTTGATAATATTAACAAAATCAATAAACATAACTTCCTTGTTCGGATGAAAAAAAGAGAAATTTGACTAGAACTTCGTGCTGATAACGTATTGTAAATAAATATTCTAAAATATACTAAAACAAAAGGGAAGGGGAGAGAGACCTACAGATATAAGAGAAGATTTTATTTTCTTCTACTTTTGTGTGTATTTACAATAGAGTAAGGAGTGCCTTTTATAGGCAATAGTATGTGTAATAGGTGTAGTATGTGAATGATATACACAAGAGTAATAACTTCATTACATGCTCTAACATTATGTTTAGTAGGTGTAGTATGTGAAGTATGATATGTGAACATCCACAAAATAAGTAAATTATTTACAATAAATTGAAGGTATATAATAGTCTTAAAACTATAATAGTACATCACGTCAATCCGTCAATCACCCTAAAATGTATAATAGATGAATAAATTATTGAAAAATAGTACTAATTGACTTTGCCCAATAAATAATATTTGGTTTTTTTATTTCAACAGTGAAAAAAATTTTCAAGTGTCTCTTTTTCTTTTTTGTAAATTAAATATAATAATAAGTCAAGCTTGCAAGTTAACATTTTTGTTACTCCACGATATTTAATATTCCTTATTATCAAACAATAAAATTCATCTCTCAAAAGGATTCACTTGCTTTGTATAGATGAAATTTAAAATTTAAGTACCTCCAAAAAAGAAAATCCTAAGAACATCTCAAATAAACAAACTCCTTTCTGGAATAAGCAAAAACTTTTAATAAAGGGAAAAAAATTCATACAAAATTTCTAAGACCCTTCTCACCTTTAATATATTATAGGTAGGTGGGTGGGTGGGTGGGTGGATAGATAGATAGGTAGGTAGGTAGACAGACAGACAGACAGACAGATAGGTGGGTAAATAGATAGATAGATAGATAGATAGGTAGGTAGGTAGGTAGGTAGGTAGATAGACAGACAGATAGATATAAGATTATTAATTCTAGTGCCTCCTTGCCATTGTCCGCTATACACCTGCCATATCTTCCTACGTTTCTCTTCCAATATTTTCTTTTCACGTATAAGGAAAAGAAATCCACCAAAATTAATTTTCTTAATACTTTTTATCATATATTTAGGATTTTTTTATTTTATCAGAGTTTTTATTAATTGTCATTAATTCTAACGACTTCTAATAAGAAAAGGTTTGCTATAATTATTTAATTAATTTTCAAACTCTTAAATATTAGAAAAATTGTGAAAAGAAAATTTTATCTAAAGTATGGATTTTTAATGAAGCGCAAAATGTTCAAACAATATTTCTAAGGCCTTCACACTTTTAAGTTTTAATATATAGATAGATTTCTTATTGTCAATATTCAATAGTATAAAAATATAATGGTATAATAATTGAAGGGAAAAAGTGAAAATATAATTTTATTTATTAAGGTGTCTTTTAATGAAGGACAAAACATTCGATTTGTTTTTCTATAGATCTTCACACTTTTAATATATTATAGATTATAGATACAGATGTAGACGTAGATTTTTTTTAAATATAATAATCTCTATAATATTGATGGTTAAAACATAATTTTCAAATTGAAAATTATTGAAAGCAATACAAGTATAATGTTAATACTTTAATCGATCTATTTTGTCGGATAAAAAGACACAGATTCTTTTTTAAATGTTTATGTTGGTTATCAAATAATGATAATATCTGTATATTACTTATTTTAGAGCAAATAATACATTTTTTAAAGGAGAGAAACATATTTCACCTGTTACGATTATTGCTCGCGCATTTACATGTTATAGAAAGAACCTACAATCCAAAGGTGGAATGCTGTGACACAGAAAATACATATGTTACCCTTGAGCAACACTACACAAAAGAACCCGTTCATGACATTTCTGCTCAAACTCAGAGAGAACCTTTTAGTTATTTATAACTTCTTTTTACATTGGGAACAGAAAATATAACTTTCCAATTGAAAGACCGGAAACAGTACAGTTAGACAAGTACATCTGTAATGAAATATATAGCATACCGCATCACGCAAGTGAGAGGTTATTGTCGGCAAATAGTTAATGAGTTCACCATCCAGAGCACCAGCCATCTCCCCAAGAGGGATGAACCCACTGGCACGTTCTGCAGGTATTTTAAGGACATGAAGTATCTGATTCATGCATATCTGTAGAAGTAAAATCAACAAACTTGAGTTCCCAGTAGTCAACATTGAAGATGCAAATCTCATTCATCCAGATTCTACTGTTAGTAAAAGCAGATTAAATCATTAAAATGAAATCAAATATCACAAACCGTTAAATAATTAGTCACAAATCGATTACGCAGGAAATGGGCAATTCGAGGAAGTAGAGAAGTTATGCTGAGGTGAACTAGGCGATCTCGGTGCTCCAGATATCTTAGAACAATTTCAGCAACTTCCCTGTATCTTGACATCATGAACTCTCCTGTGTTCCTGCACATTTTGATGATAAATTTGCTCTTATCAATCATTTATCATATCACAAGCAGATAGATAATCCTGGGTCCAATTCCCATAGCATATGACTTGAGGATATTACATTATTCTTTGTGAAGGAAACACAAACCAAAAGCACATAAATCCGTGAAAATAAAGTCGTCATGGAACCATACTAGCATAACTGCATACATGGCAATATAGAAAAGAAAAAATTGCCCTCAAATAGCTTGAAGAGGTACCTTGACCACCACCCTCTTCATGCAGCTATCCATCACCTAAGAACCTTCCTTTCACCCCCACTAGCACCTCATAAGAAGACAAACCACATCATCACAAACCAAAAACTATCCTAGAAACCTTTTCAACATAGAAAGTTTTCCCCTTTTTTCCAAAAAATATTTTCGAAACATTGTTTGGTTATACATTGGAATGATTTTTTGGTTAGGTTTTGAAGATGAGTTTTTCAAGTTTGAAATCAGTAATTTTTTTTCCACTTATAGAGCTTCAACTTCTTGCAAGTGAAATCTGCAACAAGTTTCAAGACGATATCTTATAAAACCTGACCACATAATCCAAAATCAACAAAGGATCCTGTCAATATATACACCATCAACTAACGAAAACTGATACGAGAGATGTCATTTACAAATGACTGAAGCCAGGTAACCCCCCACCCCTACCCCACACACATGGAGAGATCATAATCAATCTATAGATCACAAATGCATTCTAGATTCATTTGCTAATAAGAACAAGTAGGTAATAGACGCTTTTTTCCCCTTCATTATAATTACTTTATATAAGAAACAATTAGGTAGTAGAAATTTTCACCCAAAACATGTAAATTCCTCAGACTTGAGGTAGACCGACTCTTAAGTCCTCCCCGATATAACCAGAGATTTTAAGTCTCCAGTTTCTCAAACATTCAGCAGATCACAACAATTTAATAAAGCGCAAGAAAATTAGAAATATTTTCCTATAATGAAATAAATAATGGGATGGAATTTGATAGCAAACCTTAGCAGCTCCCCGCCCGCGAGAAAGGATCCATGTATACTTTGAACAAGCGCATTTCTCCCCAATCCATCTTGGGTAGCCTCAAACATTCGATAATACCTGTCGGAACCACCAATTTAAGAGTAGATGCCTTGGATCAATAAATTTGTCACTGAAACAATCTTTTAGTATTTCTGAAAAATGATAAGGGGGAAGAGAAAAATAGACATAACACTGAACACGCCACCTTGTCTCACGCTTTTCAATAACTCGAAGGCACTCACGCAATGCCTGAACAACTTTTTCTCGAATAGCCAATGTTGGATCCCTCAAAGCAACCCAAATAGCATCCACAAACTCCGGCACGTGAACATTGAAGACGGTTGAAGCATTTTCTGCCATTTCCTAAAATTTAAAGATAGGAGATTGAAACAGGGACATCATCAGTAAATACTTAGCTCGTATCTAGAATTAAATATGCTATGAGGTGGATTTATTTTAAATATTATAAGAATGACAACCACACTTCTATTGTATGAACTATTTCACTCTTCATTCGGTGATAACAAGCCTTTAGGATACAATTTTAATAAATAGCTAATATTTGTATTCAGTTTTGGGAACACTTCTTTCTTTTATCACTTAGAAGCCATGCGAGATGAAAGTATCATGCACGGTTTTGAAAGAGAGAGAAAAGTGAGGAATCCTCCTTAGGTACCTTCTAGAACAATGGCAAATCGGAAGGTGGAAAAGTTGGAGAAAGGAAAAGGGAGATTTGGTAAAATGGCGGTGAGAACAGTAGAATTTTCTAGGGTGGAGAGACAGTAACCAAAAAAAAGACTTCAATTCAAAGTTTCCCCATCATTTAAAGAAGAAATAAACAAAACCCAGCTTCAAAATTTTTGCTTATACAACAAATCATGAAGAAATATGCTAATTGTACCTTTAATATTAAGACTGCAGCAAGGCGATGATACTCAATTCTTTCACCACGAAGCCATTCTAGTGCAACTTTAACCTGAAAATACAAAAGATTTGAGATCCTGATGTCAGACAATCAAGTATCTGAAGCATCAAAACGCTACACCTGACGCTCTACTTCATCTGCAGTCATTGCACCACTAGATCTAGCTAGGTAACCAAGAACTTTACTAGCAAGGACCAAGATTTCAGGATCACGCTTTGTTTCAAAGGCAGCGCGTATGTAATTGGAGAATTTTGCCACTTTTGATGTATTTTCGCTGATGGTGACATCTATTAGCTCATCAATAGCCCTTAATGCTCCCAGATTTTCAGAAACTTCATTACTATCAAGAAATGTAGTAATGCGTTCGTATAGATGATCCATGAAACAAGCAAAAGCTTCTCCACTAAGATCACGAGCTTCTTCCTCTACAAGCCGCCTCAAGGTCAATGAAGCCCCATCCTACCAGAGAGAATAAAAAAGAATTGGCTTGGTTCAAAAGCAATTCAAGTTTTTGAAAGATAATTTTAGAAGAGGGACTGGGAAGGATGGAAAGAGGAATAGATAGAGAGCACGCAAACTCAAACAACAAAAACAGCAAGACTGAGCCAAACAGAATATTAAATGATTAAGACAGAAACTCGCATCAGTATCAATATCAAACATCCAGTGCAAAAGACTGCTCTACTAACCTTCGTAGAAAAATGGAACAGGAAAAGTGAATGAAAACAAAAAAAACAAACTTGGTATTCATATTACTTTTCAAACCAAAAAGTTCACTAAGATGGTTGATATAAATTTAAAATCAGGACCTATCCATCTCTTTTGATTCATGGAGAAGGAAAATAAATAAGCATAATTAGCAAGAGGCATATAGGAGAAGATTTGAATACAAAATAGCAAACAGTTACTTCTATGTAGTGCCATGATTTTAAACTGGATTAGCCAACAAACTCCGTGTAATCCCACAAGCTGGTCTGTTTTCTTCCACACAAATCAAAAAATAAATAAATGTTCCCAAAAATAAACTGTAGCATTCTGCTTTCTTTTTATTTTCAATCTTTTACATGTACAAGGTTTCAAATAACAGCATCCAACACTTCCTGAGAAATTGAGGATGGAAAAATCAAGAAAAGAGCTCAAGACATACTGTCAGCTAAAATCGTCCTTAATTTTTTGTCAATTCCAAAGAAAATCAGAATGAAGCACTAAAGTTCTGATTCTACTCCCTCATCAATTCAACACCAAGATTTCCAGAATGAAGAATAAAGAAGAATAAAGAGCTCAAATCAAGATTTCTTGAACTGTTCTAACTCCACTACTGATCTTACAAAATTCAGCAAATGACTCCAAAAAAAACAAAACTTGAAAGAAGAAACAAAAAAAAAATTGAGGACGAAAAATCAAGAAAAGAACTCAAGATGTACCCAGAGCTAAAATCATGTCAGTCTTATGTCCTATAATTTTCATCAATTTCTAATAAAATCAAAATCACACCAGTAAATGTCTGGTTCCACTACCTCACCAATTCACCAACTCAACAAATCAAAATCTCCTGAACTGTTCTAACTACACTACTGATCTTAAAAAATTCAACAAAAAATCAAGAACCTTAGAATCTTCTTTGATTTTCATCAATTCCTAAGAAAATCAAAATCAATCACTAAATTTCTGTTTCCACTTACTCAACAATTCAACAAATGTAACAACACCCCAAAAAAAAAAGAACACAAAGAGTAGATAACAATACAGAGGCCACATCAAGATTCCCTAAGCTACTCGAACTCCAGTACTGATCTTTAAAATCCAACAAACGGCTCCGAAAAAATAAAAGTTGAAAGAAACAGAAGAACGTTAGGATTGCTTCTGGTACATAGGTCATCTAGAACTCTATTAAGAGCATCAATATTTCCGGTACCGGTTATTGCAACTGGATAGCGGATCTCCTGAGAGCTGCTACCCATGCTTCTTCTTCACACTCCTATCTATACGAAAACCTAACACGATGGACAGAACGTTGTTATTATTGTAATGATGATTGTAGGAGAATACACATGTTGTTGTTCATTTCTAAGAGAGAGTGGAGGGAACTTCAGGAGAAAGACGAGAGACCTGTATTGCCCAGCAGTAAGATAAATAAAAAGGGAAAAAAAACCTTGCCCCTTACCTTACCCTCTTCATGCAGCCATCCATCACCTAAGAACCTGCCTTTCACCCCCACTAGCACCTCATAAGAAGACAAACCACACCATCACAAACCAAAAACTATCCTAGAAACCTTTTCAACATAGAAAGTTTTCCCTTTTTTTCCAAAAAATATTTTCAAAACATTGTTTGGCTATACATTGGAATGATTTTTTGGTTAGGTTTTGAAGATGAGTTTTTCAAGTTTGAAATCAGTAATTTTTTTCCACTTATAGAGCTTCAACTTCTTGCAAGTGAAATCTGCAACAAGTTTTAAGACGATATCTTATAAAACCTGACCACATAATCCAAGATCAACAAAGGATCCTGTTAATATATACACCATCAACTAACGAAAACTGATACGAGAGATGTCATTTACAAATGACTGAAGCCAGGTAACCCCCCACCCTCACCCCACCCACCCCCATCCCACACATACGGAGAGATCATAATCAATCTATAGATCATAAATGCATTCTAGATTCAATTGCTAATAAGAACAAGTAGGTAATAGATGCCTTTTGCCCCTTCATTATAATTACTTTATATAAGAAACAATTAGGTAGCAGACATTTGCACCCAAAACATGTAAATTCCTCAGATTTGAGGTAGACCGACTCTTAAGTCCTCCCCGATATAACCAGAGATTTTAAGTCTCCAGTTTCTCAAACATTCAGCAGATCACAACAATTTAACAAAGCACAAGAAAATCAGAAATATTTTCCTATAATGAAATAAATAATGGGATGCAATTTGATAGTAAACCTTAGTAGCTCCCCGACTGCGAGAAGGGATCCATGTATACAGTGAACAGGAGCATTTCTCCCCAATCCATCTTGGGTAGCCTCAAACATTCGATAATACCTGTCGGAACCACCAATTTAAGAGTAGATGCTTGGATCAATAAATTTGCCACTGAAACAATCTTTTAGTATTTCTGGAAAATGATAAGAGGGAAGAGAAAAATAGACATACCGCTAAACACGCCACCTTGTCTCACGCTTTTCAATAACACGAAGGCACACACACAATGCCTCAACAACTTTTTCTCGAACAACCAATGTTGGATTCCTCAAAGCAACCCAAATAGCATCCACAAACTCTGGAACGTGAACATTGAAGCCGGTTGAAGCATTTTTTGCCATTCCCTAAAATTTAAAGATAGGAGATTGAAACAGGGACATCTTCAACAAATACTTAGCTCGTATCTGGAATTCAATATGCTATGTGGTGGATTTATTTAAAATATTATAAGAATGACAACCACATTTCTATAGTATGAACTATTTCACTCTTCATTAGGTGATAACAGGAAAAAAAACACTAGTTAACCTTTAGGATAAAATTTTAATAAATAGCTAATATTTGTATTCAGTTTTGGGAACACTTCTTTCTTTTATCACTTAGAAGCCATACGAGATGAAAGTCTCATGCACGATTTTGAAAGAGAGAGAAAAGTGAGGAATCCACTTTAGGTACCTTCTAGAAGAATGGAAAATTGGAGGGTGGAAAAGTTGGAGAAAGGAAAAGGGAGATTTGGTAGAATGGCGGTGAGAACAGTAGAATTTTCTAGGGTGGAGAGATAGTAACCAAAAAAAAGACTTCAATTCAAAGTTTCCCCATCATGTAAAGATGAAATAAACTAAACCCAGCTTCAAAATTTTTCTTTATAAAACAAATCATGAAGAAATATGATAATTGTACCTTTAATATTAAGACTGTAGCAAAGCAACGATACTCAATTCTTTCACCACGAAGCCATTCTAGTGCAACTTTAGCCTGAAAATACAAAAGAGTTGAGATCCTGATGCCAGACAATCAAGTATCTGAAGCATCAAAATGCTACACACCTGACGTTCTACTTCATCTGCAGTCATTGCACCACCAGATCTAGCTAGGTGACCAAGAACTTTACTATCAAGGACCAAGATTTTAGGATCACTCTTTGTTTCAAAGGCAGCGCGCATGTAATTGGAGAATTTTGCCACTTTTGATGTATTTTCGCTGATGGTGACATCTATTAGCTCATCAATAGCCTTTAATGCTCCCAGATTTTCAGAAACTTCATTACTATCAAGAAATGTAGTAATACGTTCATATAGATAATCCATGAAACGAGCAAAAGCTTCTCCACTAAGATAACGAGCTTCTTCCTCTACAAGCCGCCTCAAGGTCAATACATCCCCATCCTACCAGAGAGAATAAATAAGAATTGGCTTGGTTCAAAAGCAGTTCAAGTTTTTGAAAGATAATTTTAGAAGAGGGAACTGGGAAGGATGGAAAGAGGCATAGATAGAGAGCATGCAAACTCAAACAGCAAAAACAGCAAGACTGAGCAAAACAGAATATTAAATGATTAAGACAGAAACTCGCATCAATATCAATATCAAACAGCCAGTGCAAAAGACTGCTCTACTAACCTTTGGTAGAAAAATGGAATAGGGAAAGTGAATGAAAACAAAAAAAACAAAACTTTGTATTCACATTATTTTTCAAACCAAAAAGTTCACTAAGATGGTTGATATAAATTTAAAATCAAGACCTATCTATTTCTCTTGATTCATTGAGAAGGAAAATAAATAAGCATAAATAGCAAGAGGCATATAGGAGAAGATTTGAATACAAAACAGCAAACAGTTACTTCTATGTAGTGCCATGATTTCAAAATGGATTAGCCAACAAACTCCGTGTAATCCTACAAGCTGGTCTGTCTTCTTCCACACAAATCAAAAAATAAATAAATGTGCCCAAAAATAAACTGTAGCATTCTGCTTTCTTTTTATTTTCAATCTTTTACATATACAAGGTTTCAAATAACAGCATCCAACACTTCCTGAGAAATGTCTAATTATGTCCTATAATTTTCATCAATTTCTAATAAAATCAAAATCACACCAGTAAATGTCTGGTTCCACTACCTTACTAATTCCCCAACTCAACTAATTAAATCTCCTGAACTGTTCTAACCCCACTACTAATCTTAAAAAATTCAACAAAAAATCAAGAACCTTAGAATCTTCTTTGATTTTCATCTATTTCTACGAAAATCAAAATCAATCACTAAATTTGTATTTCCACTTACTCAACAATTCAACAAATGTAACAACACCCAAAAAAAAGGACACAAAGAGTAGCTAACAATACAGTGGTCACATCAAGATTCCCTAAGCTACTCGAACTCCAGTACTGATCTTTAAAATCCAACAAATGACTCCGAAAAAATAAAAGTTGAAAGAAATGGAAGAACCTTAGGATTGCTTCTGGTACATAGGTCAGCAAGAACTCTATTAAGAGCATCAATATTTTCGGCACCGGTTGTTGCAATTGGATAGCGGATCGCCTGAGAGTTGCTACCCATGCTTCTTTTTCACACTCCTATCTACCCATACTTCTTTTGCTGATTGTGGCAGATTGCAAGAGATTGATCTTCAAGCTACAAAACTGCATGAGTTTGAGTGTTTTTTTAGTAAAAGAGTAAGATTTTACTTTCTTCCGTTCCTGTGTTGGAACATGTAAAAATGAGTCTTTGCATAGATGCTTCAATGCCCTACATATTTGGTGAATTTGTAGGGAATTTACCTGCTCAGGTTAAATCTTTAATAGTCACTGCTTGAAATACTCAGGTATTTGATGATTTCTTGGCTTGTCAAATTCCTTTGGTATTTGTCTTTTGAACACCCTAATCATTTGAAGTATTCCTTTTTGTTAGGTAACACACTTCCCAACAGAGATGCAGATATTTAGAAACCTTGGGATGTTAGTCTTGCTATTTGAAAGCATGTACAACTTTGACATAGTCAAACTTTCTCCCGTCTTAGATGCCTGTCCTGTTCTTCAATCTCTGCATATATTGGTGAGTTATCTATATTTATCTTCTTCTTTTCTTTTTTGGATATTCTTTGCTTGATCTTAGATATTGATGACTTGAACATTTATTGAATCTAAAAGTGCATATTCCCCTCCCCAAGCCTGCATGATATTCTAGTCATTCTCAACATTCACTCATTTCCATGTTCTGTCAATACAACTCGCACTAGTAAAGTTGTATTAATTGCCAATTACCTTCATCCATGAGATATAACACCTTTCACTACTTAGTTAGTGTAGGAACCGATCAAGATGTTTAATCCGACTAATAATTTGGTCTGCTATAAGAGGATCATTCATTTTTTTCCGGCAAGGGAGATTATATAAGAATTTCACTTTTCAGAATTGGACATCATGATTTGTTAATAATATGATTTATGAAGATTTGACAACTCAATTAGTTATATGTTTATTCCAAAAGAAATGTATCCATGTAGATATCTAATGTGGAGAATTTTTTGTCCACCTTATTTTTTGTTCATGGAAATATAATGGAATAATTAGGTT
>NC_061112.1:124983251-124986423 GCF_002878395.1 Capsicum annuum | reverse complement strand
TGAATTTATTCAATCATGAGAACAGAACCGGCAAGCATCAAGAAATCGTTAAGAAGATGAGTCGGAATGAGAAATAGGACAAACATATGTAAACCAGCTCAGAAAGGCTATATCAACCACTATATTTGCAATTGCTCCTATTTGTTATAAAATTCTATTAGTTAATCAAGAAACTGACAGCAGAAGGTTTATTGTGGAGAGAAATCACTGTCTCAAAAGCTCCCACCAAAGCTTTAACCTTGCTCTTCCCGGTTTCAACAAGCTTACTCGCCGTCTCTTCAATCACATTATTTAACAAACCCTGCACATCTTTCTTTTCTTGCACATCCTGATGCCTCAAAACAATTTTTCCAGAGATAGGGATGGTATTACTTTTGTCACCATCAACTCCTTTATTTTTAAAGATTCTCTTTCTTATATTGTTGTCCTGGATTTCACCCACATATCGTCCCCATCTAAATGTCAGCCTCCTAGGGCTGCTGGTTTCATGCTGGAGATCAACTATCTTGCCCCACCTGAACTTCATTTTCACTGCCGAAGAATTATTATCATTAGAAACACCTGTCTTACCTTTTCTCAATGTCTTTTTCTGATTTTTCCCAACAGTTTTTGCTTCTGCTATGTGCAACAGCTTTTTGCTGCTAGAGGTGTATTTACCCAATGCATTGTCTGCACGCTTAACAACTTCCTTTTTATCTTCTTCATTAGACAACAGACGTGATTGTAAATGGGATGAAGACTTTGGTGATGCTTTCACTTTGGGAGTACGTAAAGTTTTCTCAGGAAACATTTCAAGGTTCAGTTTGTTTGTCCCATCTCTCCACATCTTGTTCTGGTCCTTCAGAGGAGCCAGCAGTTTTAAGCTTTTATTTCTTCTTACCCTCAAGATCAAAGGTTTAACAGAGGAAGATTTTGGAGGAGATGAAAGAGTTGGCATCTTCAAAGATTTTTCTGTAGATACTTTAGGCGCAATTATTTGTTTTCTATAATTACCAACACTGTCTTTCTTGCCTCCTGCATCTACACCTCCTAAGATCTTAGATGAAGATTTTATTTTATTTTCTGTCTCTGGCATCTTGTCACTTGAGGAATCCAATTTCAGAGAGTGAACACTCTTTGGTGGCAGCAGTATCTTTTTCTTTTTTTATTTCAGAGGGTTCAAGAGAGTGAACCTTGGGAGAAGGCCTTCGATCGACCATATTCAACTTCTTTCCCTATCCTAGAATACTCCCAGGAGGAGCAGATGGCCTTTGATTGACCACGGCCTCTTTCTTTCCCTCTACCAGCATACTCCCTGGGGGAGTAGAAAGCTTTTGCTCAACCACAGTCACCTCATCTATCCCTCCCTCCATGCAACCTGGAGGAGAAAAAGATTTTTTCTCAACCATAGTGACCTCCTTTTCATCTTTGAGTACACTCTTCTGAGGTGCTGAAGGCTTTTGATAAACCTTATTTACCTTTTTTCCCTCTTCCAGCATATTCATAGGAGGAGTGGAAAGCTTTTGCTTGACCAAAATCCCCTTCTTTGCATCACTCTGGTTACTCCCTGAAGTAGTGGAAGTCTTTTGCATGACCACGGTCCTCTTCTTCGCCTCTCCCAGTATACTCCCTGGAGAAGTGGAAGGCTTTTGCTCAACTCCTGTCA
Organism: Capsicum annuum; assembly: GCF_002878395.1. NCBI lineage: Eukaryota > Viridiplantae > Streptophyta > Magnoliopsida > Solanales > Solanaceae > Capsicum > Capsicum annuum. The sequence goes on along the minus strand of NC_061112.1, from coordinate 124,984,778 downwards.
CCTTCTTTTTCTCTCCAAGCACACTTCTAGGAGGAGTGGAAAGCTTTTGCTTGACCAAAGTCCCCTTCTTTGCCTCTCCCACCAAGGTCCGTGCAGGACTCTGCTCATCAGCAGGAAGTTTGTTCTTTCTTTTTGATAGAGGATGCCATGGCTTTGCTTCAGAGGAATGTTTCCTACCATATTTACAGAAGTCATGGCAAGAACTAGTGGAAGCTCTCAGATAATAAGGAATAACATCTTGTCCGCTATCAGGAGCATTTAACTTCCCAGTGGATTGCCTTTTTGTATTGCCTGCATTGTAAGATGAAGTAGAGGAGGAGCTGTGATAGCAGGGAAGAACCTTATTTCCAATACTCATAGATCTCGATTTTATTGTGCTGATTTTATCTAGCTTACTTCCAGCAGAGTCATTCTTCACGCTAGTTACTGGACTCACTAGTTCATCTATGTTATCCTCAGCCATAGAGTTATTCTTCACGCTAGTCACTGGACTTACTAGTTCATCGGTGTTATCCTCAGCCATAGAGTCATTCTTCTCACTAGTTACTGGACTTGCTAGTTCATCGGAGTTATCCTCAGCCATCATTTGAGAATCCTGGCACTATGAACATATGTAAACATTAGGAAGAATATCCATTAGGTGAGCAGTAAAACACAGGATGTACTGCACACTTATGGGACTTCCTCTTGCCTTTTGCCTATATGTCTTGTGTCGCTGAGATCACAACGAGAATAAATTAACATATATATTGCGAATTGAATACAACTATTGACTTATCTAGTTAAGCATGCTGCAATCAGTATCTATAATGCTTTTTGAATTAGAAATTGAAAGGTGCATCTTCAAACCAAGAAAGACATATAACAAGAGGTTTTTGAAACCTAATTATTCCATTATATTTCCACGAACAAAAAATAAGGTGGACCAAAAATTCTCCACATTGGATATCTACATCTCCATGTTTGATACATTTCTTTTGGAATAAACATATAACTAATTGAGTTGTCAAATCTTCATAAATCATATTATTAACAAATCATGATGTCCAATTCTGAAAAGTGAAATGCTTATATAATCTCCCTTGCCGCAAAAAAAATAAATGATCCTCTTAGAGCAGACCAAATTATTAGTCGGATTAAACATCTTGATCGGTACCTACACCAACTAAGTAGTGAAAGGTGTGACTTCTTCTCCTCCACTTGCCTAAATTTCACAAGGAAAATATATAAGTAAGAGAACAGATTTGGCTATTCAAAAAGGATTGTTTATGTTCAAAGAAGATAGAATATACCAAGTTAAATACACTCACATGATTGGCAGGAATCCTCTCATATGTAGTGAAACTTCCATATGAAGGTGAACCCATTGAGAACTCAGATGCAGCCAAGGATTCTCTCCTGTTACTCTTTCTAGGTTTTTTCTCAATGCTCTGAGCCTTATCATCCTCTAATTTGGGATATTTCTTGCTATGAGATGAATTTATTTGAAAGATGCTCATCTCAGACGGACGACTCGCTCCTGCGACA
>NC_061112.1:124941842-124983151 GCF_002878395.1 Capsicum annuum | reverse complement strand
TTGTCCTTGGTCACCATACTTCAGAAAAGGCTTGAAATATGCTTGAAATTCAATCATAGGTAAATAAAGAAGCATAAACAACATCATATACTTTTGATTCCTTCAGAGTTTGTTGACTTCTAGTCAAAATATCCTCAGCCCATTCCTAAGATCCTTGAATATGACAAAATTCACCATCTATCTCAATGGCACTTCCCCAACGTATATCTTCCTGGAGTATTCGACGCCCTAGGTAAGGAAGGCTGCTCGCAACATTCAACTGACATTGGTTTGGAGACTGAAGAGTCCATACTTTAACGGCTCAATTAAAACCAAGGTCATGTTCAGAAGTCCAGTTCGGCATATGAAGAGAATTCACCAAGGGCGGCCATAGATCTGCACACCTACTGACCAATGGAGTGTGAGTCAATAGCTTGGATAAAATTGTACCATCATCAGCCTCAATAAGAAGATACTTGTTGTTGGAGGATGGAGAAGTATAGTCCTTAAAGTGAATCATTGCTGCAATCTACATAAACAAGGGAGGTTTAGTTAAAAACAAGTTGAAGTTGAGCAAAATACCTGTACAAACAGTTGCTGATAGAAAGTTCCTCTATATTGTGGTTTTATTCAAAGAAAAAGAAAATTGATACCATCTTGAAGCCAAATTGATCGGTCTTAGAGTGTACGGTGGCGAAGTTAAACTCTCGCACCCTAAGCCAATTTTTCCAAAGCTACCATCTTGGAGTCAAATTGGTCGGTCTTAGAGTGTACGGAGGCAAAGTTAAACTCTTGAACCCTAAGCCGATTGCTGCAAAGCCACCATCTTGGAGTCAAATTGGTCAGTCTTAAAGAGTACGGAGGTGAAGTTAAATTCTCACACCCTAAGCGGATTGTTACAAAGCCACCATCTTGGAGTCAAATTGGTCGGTCTTAGAGTGTACGAAGGCGAAGTTAAACTCTCGCACCCTAAGCCGATTGTTTCAAAGACACCATCTTGGAGTCAAATTGGTTGGTCTTAGAGTGTACGGAGACGAAGTTAAACTCTCGTACCCTAAGCCGATTATTGCAAAGGCACCATATTGAAGCCAAATTGGTCGGCCTTAGAGTGTACAGAGGCGAAGTTAAACTCTCGCACCCTAAGCCGATTGTTTCAAAGCCACTTCTTGAAGCTAAATTGGTCGGTCTTAGAGTGTATGAAGGCGAAGTTAAACTCTCGCACCCTAAGCTGATTGTTGCGATCTTACTTAAATCAACAATGCTCAAGAGAGACTGAATGGGTTATAATCTACTACATTATTAATTGAAAACGAATTATTAGGAAGCACTCGATTATTAAAAAAGAAAACTAAAAACAAATGGATTCCACTTAACAATATGAATGAAAGTTTTTCTTTTACTTTTTTCTGAGAAAAAAATTAAGGCGAAATTTCAATGAAGTTCGCCTTTAAGTCATCAATAATATTGAATCGCCCATAATATTGTCTATTTCATATACTTTCATTGATTTATATTATATGATTTTTTTAGCATGAACTTACCTTTAAGAAATCAATCACTCTTAGAAAATAAGAAGTATATCAATATGCACTAAATTACCCCTAATTAAGTACTAGTATCTAATTAATATTTAGTACCTATTATAATGACTTCTGTATTTCGCTCCTCTTCAATGTATATACCTTTGAAATTCAGTATTTCAAGGAAAGAAGATTTTTCGACTTCATAAATATATTTTTAGATGTGAGATTTCTTCTTCTTTTTTTTTTACGTTTTTTGTATTTTTGCATGTATTTATGTGTTTCGAAGCAGGAATATTTTAGCAAATCTTTGTATTTATGTATTTTTAATATGAACGATAAATACCTGATGTATAGCGATGCTTGATAATATGCAACCAAACTATAATGGTTTATAAAAATTTTGCATGGATCAGTGACCAATGCTTGATAATATGCAACCAAACTATAATGGTTTATAAAAATTTTGCATGGATCAGTGACCAGTTAGTTAAAGTAGGGTGTACATAGGTCGGATTGGTTTGGTTTCTTTTAAAAAAAAAAAAATCAATCAATCATGTCGGTTTATTAAAATATAAACCAAATCAAACCAACATAAAATCAATTTTTTTGGTTTAGGTTTTAGTCGGTTCTTTCGATTTTTTTTATAATCTTTAGTTTTTACAATTATATTGTGATTGAAGACAGGATCAAATATGTTTTCACTCATGCGCTAATGAAAAAACACAATTATGAAAAATTGAGGAGCGGAAAACTCTCTTGAAACTAATTAGGTTTTTTAAGTTTATATTGAATTTTGGATCATTTAATTGGAAATAATGGAAAAAATATTACAACTTAAAGGCCCAAATCTGAATTAATATGTATATATATATATATATATATATATACACACACACGCACATTTACTTTCTAAATATTGAAAATTAATAAAACTAATTGAAAAAGTATTTAACAAGTAGATTATAATTAATATTTTATGTATACAAAATTAAAATTATATATATATATATATGTATATATATATATATATATATATATATAATATGTCGGTTTGATTTGGGTTTGGTTTGACTTTTTTTTTTTATTAATACCAAACCAAAGCACAAGTCGATTTTTTTTCTCGATTTAATTTAGTTCGACGGTTTGATTTGACTTGATGATTTGGTCTGTACACTCTTAAGTCCAAGAATAGTCGAGTTATCTAGGTTAATATTTCTAAAAATTACATAAATACACAACTTATGTTTTCAATATTACAAAAAATCCCAACTCCCTGAATATATTACAAAAATCCCAACATATACACAAAATGTTATGTATATGTCGGCTATGTTATGTATATTAATAGGGAGAAAAAGTAAAGTAATTAAAAAATAGGAAAGAGTGTAATTACTTTCAAAGGGTTGGTATTTATGTTATTTATACTTAATATTTTGCTCAACTAACTAATTCTGGACCTTGTAAATGAATATTGGGTTGGGCTCAAGAAGGGACCATACATAGTAGTACTCTCTCCGTTTCATATTAGTCGACCCTTATAAACTTGACACACTCATTAAGAAAATATTAATTATGGGTGTATTTTATCAAATTAGCATTATTAATTATGCTTTGAAAATATAAATTTGAGTAAATATATTTTATTTAGTCATTTAATGTTGAGGGTAGTATTGAAAGACATAGTAAAATCCTCTAGATTTCATCAAATGAACAGTTAAATTGAAACAAATTTTTTTAGAAAGAGGGTCAACTAAAATAAAACAGAAAAATTATATGATAAATTATGAATCAAGTACACATTTCAATCCAATTTATATAGGGGAATGGATTAACTAGTTCCAAGATTTGCATTTCGAAGGATGGATAGAACTTTACTATATATGGTGATGAATATTTATCGTGTTACACCAGCTAGGTCCATGGATACTTTTGTTACTGAACAAGAACTGGTTAACATCTGTATTTGGGCAAGTCATGGAAGGGGAAGAATTGATCAAATTTATGTTGTGTTTAGTTAATGGTATAAATTTATTTGAGGATAAATTTAGAGAAAAGTCATAAAGTCACTTCTCAACTTGTTCGACTTTTTTAAAAAGACATTTAAACTATACGGGCGATCTATTACCCTACCAAATCAGTTCTAACAAGAACCAATACACACTTTTTACTTCAGCTGTATTTTTATGTTAGGAGCATGTGTCTTATCTTCTGTTTATCACTTTTTTCTACCAGTTTGATAAAGGATCGCGTGAAAAACTCAATTTTTTCACATTTTAACTCATTTCACTTTCCATTCTCTTTTCTTTCTCCAACAAATCTCATCATTCTTGTGAATTCCACAACTCATTTCACTCTCCCCACTTCTTTTATTTTACTGCTTGTGTTTTTCAATTTAAGTTCTTTGATTTGTGTATTTCTTTATTTCTCCGGCATAGTTATATGTTTTGATTTTTTATCACATTTTAGAAGTAAAAAGTGACGTTAATTTTTTAACATAATGAATTTTAGTTAAGAATTTATTTCGTTTATATTTCAAGTTTATTTTTGTTTTTCCCCAATTTTGGTGTTCATATATACACATTGTTTTCAATTTTGATTGTGTTAAGGTTAGGCATTTGCACTGGATTTTTTTTCATTTATTATTTTATTTGAAGTAGATATTGAGATCAAGTTGTAGTTGAAAATTGAGAGTCAATTCCTTATACTGTCACCCAACTTAGCAAAATGTCTCACTAAAGTCATTTATCTTTTTTTTATTTCAATAATATCATTCAAGTTTGTGCATTTTACTTATAAACTAATAATTGTTAAAAGTGACTCAAAAAATGACCAAAATAGTCTATCAAGTTTAAAATTTGAATTTAAATAGTCCTTATTTTTTTACATGAAGTATTAATAGGCCTTCAATTATTTTTACTTTTTTACTTCTTAAATTAGTTTTAATATATTTTATCAATAAGTGCATAATATAATTTAAGATGATACAAATCATAATATTAAAAATAAATTAAAAAGACAAAGAATGTTAAATTAGAGCTTAAAATGGGTAGTTATATTTTAAATGAAATAAATAAGTACGTTTATTGTCCAAATTGGTAAATGTATTCAATTTTTACAGCCAAGTTGACGAGTTGATATAATTTTGTCTGAAATAATATCACAAGATTGATAAAAATAATATTGAAACCTTAAAATATTTTTAAGTTACAAAATGGTTAGATAAAATCACCTAATTTTATTTGATAGTGAATGATTGATGTTATTATCAAGGTATTCGTTAATATGCATTATTTTTTAAAATAAAAATCTTTTAAAATATTTATATATGGTTCTTCTACTAGCTAGAGATCCTATTTTTTTTTTATTTGCAGGAATTCATCGTCTTCTTTGTGAATTATAATTTTTTAGACAATAATTTTGAATAGAAGAAACTAACAACTAACTTGAACAATTTTATCAAAAATAAAGATTAATCCTAAAATGAATAAATATATAATATTATTTTATTATTCAACTCCTAAATTTCCAAATAAATGCAGTACATATAAACTTATTTCTAACAATTTTAATTGCAATTTTTGGTGGACATCGTCAGATTTAATATTGTAGTTAAAAGTTGAAAGAAGATTGTACTCACTAAGTCTTACAGTTGAAAGGTTATTGATATTTCGTATTGTTAACTATTAAGAATCATTTAAATTCAAAGTTCAAACTTAAAGGAATTTTTTTATCATTTTTCTCTCATCTTTTGAGTCACTTTTAGCAATTATTGACTTTTAAGAAAAAACATAAAGTTCGATGATATTATTGGAACAAAAAAAAAAAAAGATAAATGACTTTATTGGGATATTTTCCTAAGTTGATGAGCGACAATAAGAGGAATTTACTCGGAAATTGATGGATTCTTTCTTTCTTCTTGTTTGGAGAAGATGAGTTTCAATCAATGGAGGTTTTGGGACTATCAATGAAAGAAGAAATTTTTTTATTGATAATGACATGTGACAGCTTTATATTGATTTGGGGGTATAATTTAATGTTATGTGGCAGTTTTATACTGGTTTGGAGTTAAAATTTAACCATCCATATGCGCCTTACCCATTGACACTACACTTGCTCTGAAAATGCATCAAAGTAGTGTATTTGTTGTAGTTGAAATTAATTTCATGGGGTAATAGGTCGCCCATATAATTTAAATATCTTTTTTAAAAAGTCGGACAAGTTGAGGGGTGACTTTATGACTTTTCTCATAAATTTATATTGTCAATCGACCATAGGAAAATTTAATTCCAAATTAAACTTAATTTAGAATATTTCACCTTATTCAATCAAACTTGAATTTATTTTATACCATTACTCAACAGCTCAATAAACCAATTCAAAGATTATCAATTCCAGGATAATTTTGTCTGATCAGTGAATGAAATGACCCCTAATCGTGCCAATCAGGGGCGGATCTATGTATATGGGTCGGGGTTTCATGACACCCAGAAGTCTCGATTGAAACTTTATATATGAGAAAATGTATAAAATTTAATCCGCACCCAGACAAGCAGTGGGGCACATAGTTTTACTGGTGGAAATCTAACCTTTTATGTTCGTGGATGTGGGTTCGGACCCCAAAAACAAGAACAACAACATATTCAGTATAAAATATATGCAGTCCGAAGAAGTAAAGATGGACCCCACTTTGTATTTTTTCTTAAATTTTTGTCGATTCATTATTTAAAAAATAGTCTGCAAGTTTCAACAACAATTAAAAAGGAGTTAAAACTTCTCTCTGTAGGATGCGATTATCTCCTCGGCGATAGCTGACCATGGCTAAGAAACCAAAGACTGCAGGGAGGGGGCAAAAAAATTAGGTTACTCAGAATGTTAATCCGCTGGGTGGAGTGCAACCAATTGCAATGTCGAGTGGAAGTGCAGCAAAGGGTACCCCTGGTGGGAACCCAAAAATGAATTCGAACAGTGAATCATGGGCGGATATGATGGAGAATGAGGAAAATGATGGATCTATGGTAGGCCATCCGAAAATCCTTTCTCCTAAGTCAACTGGTGGACAAGGGGATAATTCGTGGAGTAAAATTGTGGGAAAATCGATGGGGAAAGAGGGTTATGACTTATCCTCTCCAGAGAAGCCTGTGGGTAACGTAAAAATAATGATTGAGGATGTACAAGGGGAAATTAACTATTGGTCGACTGGTGTTGTGTGACCAAAGCTGGTAATAGAGGGTTTTCTTAAGAGAGTTGTGGAAGGATTACAGAATTGATAAAGTAGTCCAAGTGAATAAGGGGGTGTTTCGTGAACAGAGATAACCGTGATAAGGTGGTTGAGGAGGGTGTACTAATTTTCGATCGAAAAGCAGTAGTAGTAAAGCCTGGGAGGGCTGGTATTGTTACATCAAAAGAGGGAATGGAGAAGGTGCCAGTTTGGGTTCGGTTGAATGGTCTAGACGTAAAATACTGGAGTCAAAAGGCGTTGACGAAGCTCGCAAGCCTGGCAGGGAATCCAATCAAAGTAAATAGAGCGACTACGAATAAAGATAGAATGACGTTTGCTCAAGTTTTGGTAGAAATGTCGATAGATAAAATATTTTCAAGAGAGATCTTGTTTGAAAACAAAATTGGAGAAATAGTAAGACAACAAGTTGAATATGAATGAAAGCCTACGTTATACACCAAATGTAAAAATTTGAGGCATACAGAACTGGATTGTAGAAGGCATGATAAAGTGATAATTGAGGGCAAGAAGATAATCCTAAGTGCACAGTAAAAAAATGATAAAAAACAAACTGAAGCATGGATAAAGGTGCAGGGAAATAAGACAGTAACGGCTAAAGCATCCACAAGTAGTCAGGCAGAGGTGAGTAATGCCTGTGCTGCTTTGGGTGAAGAAGTGGATAATCTAGAAGGGGTTGCGCCAATAGCTGGAATAGACAAACATGGTGTGAGGTCTACCATTGGAAAGGATAGGAGCCCTGTAAAATGTAGGGATGGGGTAGATCCTATCTCTGCTGGATAACATTGGGTTTTATAACTCTAGGGGTCTAAATAGAGCAGACAAACAAGCTGAAATTAAGTTGTTCATGCATAGGCTGAAGGTAGGCTTTTTTGGACTCCTAGAGACGAGTTAAGAGTGCTAATACCACAAAAGCATCTCTTAACTTGTGTAGGGACTGGTCGTTTGTTACAATTTACAATAGACATCCTAGTGGAAGGGTGGTTGTTATGGAAACCAGATACGTTTGAGGTTCAAATATTGGAGGTAACTTCACAACTGATACATAGTCAAGTAAAACAGAAAGGCACAGGGAATACCATGCTAATCACACTAGTGTATGCATTCAATGATTTGTGTGATTAGTAAGGAGATATGGAAGGATATCTAGAGGATAAGCAACATAATTCAAGGACCATGGGTGGTAATAGGTGACTTTAATAGTGTGTTAGGAATTGAAGAAAGGGTGGGTTCTAGAGTCACAATGGCTGAAATAAAATATTTCAAGCAGTGTGTTGAGATGTGCTAGCTTCAAGATTTAAAATCTACAGGGGCTTACTATACGTGAACCAATAAACAGCAAGATGAGGCTAGGGTGGTAAGATTGATAGGGTCTTGGTAAATGATGAATGGCTGGTCCAGCTACCAATCAGCTATGTACAGTTCATGAATGAAGGTTTGTCTGACCATTGTTCAGTTATAATCCAGTGGGAAAAACACAGAGAATAGAGAGAAAACAGTTTAAATATTAAAATATGTGGAGTCTTGATTCTGAATTCATGACCAAAGTCGCAGAGAGTTGGTAGATTCCATGTGCAAGCAGGAAAATGTACTAAGTAGTTGGTAAGCTAAATAGGATGAAAGACATGCTGACCAGGCTGAATAAGGCTAAGTTTAGTGATATTGAGCTAAGGGAGGAAGATGGCCTCAAGGTCTTGGAGGAACTTCAAACCAAATTACATGCTGACCCTAAGAATCCAAAGTTGATTGATCAAGAAAGACATGCAGCTAATGAATACAGAATACTAAAAATGGCAAAAGAAAAGTTTCTACTCCAGAGATGCAAGATAAAATGGTTGAAAGAAGGGGATTTAAATACAAGGTTTTTTCATCCTCGCATCAAAGCTAGAAGACATGCTAATAGAGCGTTCAGAGTCAAGGATAAAGGGGAAAAGATAGAATAGATGCACATGGAGTGGTGAATGCTTTTACTGAATATTACACTGATTTACTGGGGACATGTTCAGATACAAAACCGGCAGTAGATAGTAGAGTACTCGGACATGGGAGTAGAGTGTCATCAAACGATAGAGCGTTGCTAGTGCAGGAGTTTGATGAAAAGGATGTTAAGAAAGTATTATGGATAATTGATGGAGATAAAGCTCCAGGGCCAGATGGTTTTGGGAGCTAATTTTTCAAAGATAGTTGGACTGTGGTGGGTGCAGAGGTAACAACAACAGTGCTAGTATTTTTCAAAACTGAAAAAATGCTTAAAGGTGTAAATACAGCTATAATTACTTTGATTCAAAGGGGTCACATGCTAAATCAGTACATGATTATCGACCAATCTCCTGTTGCAACACAATATATAAAATCATATCTAAGATGTTATGTACAAGACTGGGGAATGTGCTTCCAACTGCGGTGTCTGCAAACCAAAGTGTGTTTATAGCTGGGAGGAGTATTGCACAAAATATACTCATATGTCAGGACCTTTTCAGATTATACAATTAGAAAAATACGACAAAAAGTTGCCTAATAAAAATTAACTTGCGAAAGGCCTATGATTTAGTCGAATAGGACTTTGTCAGGGAGGTGTTATATGGTCTTGATTTCTCTAATCAGTTTATTCAATAGATCATGGAATGTGTCACGACTACACAGTACTCAATTGTTATTAATGGAGGGATAGATGGCAAGATCACAGGCAAGAGAGGACTAGACAAGGGGATCCAATATCCCCTTTGCTATTTGTGGTATGTATGGAGTATTTTACAAGGATTATGAATTGGGTAGCAAATCATAAGGACTTAAGTTTCACATGAAGTGCAAAAGTTTAAAGCTCAACCACTTGTGCTTTGCTGATGACATGCTGGTGTTCTACAAAGGGGAACTACCATCTATTATGCTCCTTTTGAGGGGTCTTAAAAACTTCTCCATGACCTCAGGTCTGAACACAAATCCAACAAAATCAAGTTTTTTTTCAGCAAATATGGGTGATGAAACAGTACAGGATATATGTGAAGCCACAAGGTATTCAAGCGGAAAATTACCCTTCAAATACTTAGGAGTGCCTATTTCACCCAAGAAGTTGTCTATAATAGATTGTGAAGTGCTTTTGGATTAGAAGATAAGTAGAATTAAATCTTGGGGATCCAAAAACTTGTGTTGCGCAGGTAGAACACAACTAGTGAATGTTGTCCTGATGCATGTTCAAACATATTGGGCTTCCATTTTTCTATTGCCCAGGAAAATTATGTAGCAGATTGTATCTGTGTGCAAAAATTTCATTTGGACTGGTCAGGTGCATACGGATAAATGTCATTTGATTTCGTGGGATATGATTTGTAGAAGGAAGAATGAAAAGGGGCTAGGGGTTGTTGACTGCAGGGTATGGAATGATACATCGGTTGCAAAATATGTCGGGCACGTTGCTAGTAAAGCTAATACGCTTTGGGTGAAGTTGGTGAACCATGTTTATTTGAAAGGGGTTGATTGGTGGGAGCATAAAGACAGAAATGACTCATGCTGGTACTGGAAGAGTGTTTGTGCAGTAAGGGATAAGGTCTCTCAGGGATATGTCCAAAATAGATGGCAAAAAGTAAATAGAAAATACACTCTGCAAGGAGGTTATAAGTGGCTGAAAGGTGAGCAACCAATGTGGCCAACGTAACTTGGAGGGGTGTTTGGAATAAAGATAATATTCCTAAACACTGTTTTATCAGCTGGTTAGCTGCACATAAAAGGTTAATGACAAGATCAAGACTAAGGAAAATAGGCGTTAGTAATGAGAAAACATGTATGTTGTGCAAGAATGCTAAGGAAACAACAACTCATCTGTTCTTTCATCGTAAATTCTCCAAGGAATGTATTGATATCATTCTCAAAAAGCTGAAGGTTAAGATGCAGAATATAGAACTAACAGGATGGTGGAGCAGAATAGCTAGGTAGGCAAAAGGCAAATTGAGTAGAGGGATGTAGTGGATGGTCACTGCAGCACTCATCTATCATATATGGAAGGCTAGGAATGATGCATTGTGGAATAAAAGAGTACCTAGACCTGTGATAGTGTTAAATCAAATTTGGTGGGAATACAAATGCAAACTTGAGGAGAAGATACACAAAGGGAAGAAGAGAACAGAGAGGGAGTGGTTAGAGCAGATTTTTTGAAATGTATAAATTAGATATATCCAGAAGATAGGGTGTGTCATTTATGATGCCTTTGAGAATGTTGTAAATATTGGTTTTGAAGGAGTAATAAGAATCTGTTGGTTTTCGACCAAAAAAAAAACAGAAGTCTGCAACCAGGATTTGAACTCTCGACCTCCAATAAAATCATAAAGCCATAACCAGTGAGCCAAGCTCTTCCATGCACATATAACAACAATAAACTCAGTGTATTTCCACGATGTTAAAATATATTTACTCTGTTTAAACATTGATATAGCTTGGGCTCAGTGTACACTATTTTTCAAAGTAGTATGGCATCCGAAACTTCCAAATCTTGAATCCGCTTCTGAACCTAGGATATTAACATGATATAATATTTGCTATGTATGGTATAGGGCGAGTGTGTATACGTGAACTCATATGCTTCGCTCGATTTCACTCTTCACTCTTGGTCAAAAGGGGTCAAAATGCAACTCAAACCTAAAAGATGCAAAATCTCACGTACAAAAAGACCTACCCAAACCCAAACAAATAAAATCAAACTTGGATGGGCAATTAAGTAAATTTGAGATACAAGTTTATGAGAAGGACACTGTACAATAGATTTAATTTCATTTCATCTTAAAAGGTAACCCCGGTGCTGCCACGGTTTAGAAAAATTGTGTCATCCTGCGAGTCATAGTTATGTCCATATTCTAAATAAATAAAGTAAGTCAGGAAGCGGTAGAGAAAGAATTAGATTTGAAAATCTAATTGTTGAAGGCGTAGAGAGGAAAAAAAAAAAGAAAAAAGAATTTTGGATAGTCATTTTGTTAATAAAAAATGGTGTAATTAATTGGACCAACAGCCCTCTGTTCGGCAAAATTAGTATACTTAAGAGCCTAATTACTAGTTTTATAGTAACAGTTTCATAATTATATTTTATAGCAATTTTTATTTTGTATTTTTAAAAAATGTTGCTGTAAAAATACATCTACAAAAAAACTACTGCACTTAATTAACTGAAATTAGTTGAGCTATATATGGTATAATTACCAATCAAGTAAATATGTTGATTCCTTTCCATTTAAAATACTTAAAAAACGTGACATCCGTTATAATCAAATAATTCAAATTTCAGTTTTTCACCATTAACAGCTGCATATTTTTTTGTTTTTTCAATTTCTTCTAAACCAACCCTGTATTGCTTAATCAAATTGAACTGATTCTTATGCGAAATTAACAGCAATTGCAAAACGAAGCAGTTATTCGATTGAATCAAATTCAATTGTTGATTCATCTGTTATATTTGTTTGAATTCAACTGTCAGTTAAAAATTCAACCATTACTGCTGTTCAAGGTACATAACCATTATTGATATTCAGTTCACCTTTTTTTTTACCATTACTGATGTGCTTATCAAGTTTTGATTGTCGTCGTTAATTTGTATGTGAAAAAATTGTAAAACAAATTAGAGTTATAATCTAGGCAGCAGTAAAATTGGAATTCAAGTATCTGTTGCAAATTTCATCTTTAAAGTTGTTTCAATGGGAAAAAAATTAGTATTCGGCTCTATTTTTTATGATCATTTGTTGTTATATTGATTGTTTTAACAATAGAATAATTGTAAACAACTTTCGAATTGAAATACATTCAATTTTTTTTTTTTTGAAATACTAGATAATTGATTGAACGAATGTTTCTGTTGAAGTTGACGATATTCTATGAACCCAGATAAAAGTATAAAATATCTTCGTCCATATGTATTTTTTATGTGTTTAATGATAACACTGCATATGTATTTTTAATATTGATAATGGTAATGGTGCATATGTATTTTTTGTTTTGTTGTAGGAATTTTGATATATAAATTTATATTTGCAAAAATAATTTAGTTTAAGGTAATCTTGTGTGTATGTATTTTTTTAATTGAGATGTTGGTTGTGTATCTTTGTTTGCACGTAAATCTAAAAAGTGTGTGTTATAAAAAGGGATATCTGACAAATTTGTATGTAACATATCAAATTACAAATTAGTTATGCTCCAAATGTATTTTTTTTATATGCTTAGTTTTAATACTGCATATGTATTTTATATGCAATATATGTAAACACTGCATATGTATTTTTGTTTTGCTTGTGGGAATTTGAGAGTATAAGTGTATATGTGATAATATGTTTAGTTCCTGTTTTACTTCCGTTTGATCAAATAGTTTGTGTATTTTGTATTTTAGAAATGGGAAGCATACCAGTCCTTGTGAAGCACTCTGGTCGATGGACGTACGAAAAGAACTTTGAAGAATATATCACTGATGCTATACTATTGAGCACATCAGCCACATTCGTTGAGCTGCACGATATTTTGGCATCTCACTTAAGTGTGGATTTAACCATCAAACGTATTCTAATGGAATATCAAATCACTCCTAATGCAAGGCAGATAGAAATACATAACGATATGAGTTTAAAAGTGTTTATATTGCAGAAAAAGTTGATACAAGACATGAATTATCTTCCTTTATATGTAAGCATTGTGGATAAAGTTGTAGGGAGCAACTTGGCAAGTTCATCTATATGTGTTGCTGAAAGAGGAATCAACTATAACAACTTGGAAACAGTGATAAATACAACAAATGAAGGAGCTTTGGTGGTTTGTGAAAATACAGAAGCTTTAGATATTTTTGAGATGGATCCTGTTGAGGTGATTATCTCAGACCCACATCATAAGCATGTTGAGGAAGACTAGGTTTACTTGAGAAAAATAATTTTAAAGTTAGTCATGAAGGACTATTCAATTAGGGAGAAGTTTCAAACGCACAGTAAAAGGTCAAGTAAGAAAACGTACGTACATTCTATATCTCTCAGATCTTGTTTAATATTAGTTTGGATATGTATTTTTAATGTAATAAATTATGTTGCGTGCAGGTATACATTATTTTGCAAATCAAGAAACTGTGAATTTTTAATGCGTGCATCAGGAATAGGAGAAACAGGAATGTTTAGAATAAGAGAATTCAGACCTCAACATACATGCCCGGTGAAGGACAATATCTATCCAAAGGTGCATAGAACTAGTATGTTGATAGCTGGTATGGTTAAATAGAAATTCAAAAAACACAAAAGAAAATACAGTGCGACAGAAATAAAAAATGACATGAAGGAAGATTTTGGTATAGATTTGACATACACTTTATGTTGGAGGGCAAAGGAAAGAGCGTTAGAAGAATTGAGGGGTAAGCCATCAGCATCTTATGGGAAACTACCATCATACTTATATGTTCTGAATACTACCTATCCGGATTCACATATAAGAATGAAGAAGACAGATGATAATGCGTTCTTGTATGTATTTATCGCTCTACATGCATTCATTAAAGAATTCGATCATTGTAGACCCGTCGTAGTTGTTGATGCTAGTCATATGAGAGGAATGTATACTGGGGCATTTGTAACAGCATGTACAACGGATGGAGTAGGTTAGTATTATTTAATTACTATAACTGGTTGTATTTTTTTTGGCTTTCTGCTGTAGATTTGGAAAATACATATATCCAATTCATATATACATATGTGTATATAATTAGATATATGTTCAAAGTTTTCTGAATAAAACATGTAAAATTGGTTATGTTTGCTAGGGAGGTTGATGTGAATTGATACAATTTCTGGTAGATAAAATATACATTTTAATTGAACTATATTGTAATAAATACATATGCAGTTCCTAACTGTATTTAAATAGGCCTGCGCAGATTTTTTTTATATGCGCAGGTTATATATTTTCTTTGGCATATGTTGTGCTTGATTCTGAAAATTATGAATTATGTATACAAGTCATATATTTCCTTTGGCATATGGTGTGCTTGATTCTGAAAATGATGCATCTTGGACGTGGTTCTTCGAGAATCTAAAGGAAGCGTACGGGGTTAGACAAAACATGTGTGTTGTGTCTGATAGGAATCCAAGCATCATAAAGGTTGTTGGTGATGTGTATGATGATGTTCCACATTATGCATGTATGTGGCATCTATGGGGTAATATGAAAAAACTTTACAGAAAGTCACACGATGCATTGTCGGAGATATTTTATACAATGGCCAAATCATATTCAAAGTCAGAATTTCACATGTTAATGGAAAAAGTTGAGGCAGCTGATATGAGGGTGAAGATATATTTGGAATTGGCCTGTTACGAAAAGTGGGCTAGGTCGTATGCAACAGTTCACAGAGGATGGACTTTGTCTTCAAACTTTGCAGAGTCAATAAATGGAGTGCTTGTATCAGCTAGAGAACTGCCAATTTATGACTTTCTTGAGGAAGTTCGATTATTGTTTGCAAAATGAAATTGTACAAATAGGCAGCAGGCTTCATATACCTTCACAACACTCATTGAAAAGTTTAATGACATACTCAGTGAGAATGAGGCTTTGTGTACCCGTATGACAGCATGACCTTTTTGATTTGTGGAAATTTTAATTATGGAAACATAAATATTAAAGGATAAAATGCATAAAGTATCAATGTAAAAATACTTTCCATGCAGTTGTAAATAAATGAAAAGATATAAAACATAAAATATATGAACATTTAAAATACATCATATGTATTTTGCATATGTATATTATTGTATTGAAAATTACTAACAACTGCATATGTATTTGACTGCTCTGTAAAAATGTACTCTCCATATGTATTTTTATTACATAAATATTTTTTTATTTTTATATCAGGTTGTACCAACCACAGAATATGTATATACGGTACACGACAAACAAAATCACTTCATTGTTTGCATCAAAGAAAAGAAATGCTCATGTAATGCTTTTCAAATAGATGAGATACCATGTGCACATGCTTGTACGGTGTTAGAGAAAAAGAATTTTGAGAAGGGGTCATACTGTTCTGATTTGTTTAAACCAAAAACAGTTTTGAAGACATATGATGTTTCAATCTATCCGTTGTCATACAACGATGATTGGATAATTCTAGAGACCACACTTGTTGAAATAGTACTGCCTCCAAAATACAAAAGACCTCCAGAAAGACCTGTAAAGAAGGATTGTGGAAAATCAGGCCGGGATATGTTTGGAAAGAAGAATATCAACTCATGTGGTGGTTGTGGGACTAAGGGTCACAGTAGGCGCTCTTGTAGGAAATATCGCAAATGATACATTTCTTTTCCTGTATTGTTTCTTAATTTTTTTTTCCTTTTTTATAATGATGAACTAATTCAGTTTAGTTAATGTATTTATGAATCATTTGACAATTGAAGACAGTAATATCTTAATAATGGAGCTATATATGTTTCAAAATCTGTACATTACATATGTATTTTTAAGCAGCAGTTCATATGTATTTTTGACATAGTAAATATATGTTAGGTTAAAGGTGGTAACTTTGATTAATGAAAGAAGTATATGATTCGTATTGTTCAAAGTTATAAATATATGTGACATATAAATATATGTTTGAATTGCATAATGTTATTACTGCATATGAATTTATACTGTAAAAATACATTTGATATATAATACAAATGTATTTTTTTAAAAAAAATATAATCACTGCATATGTATTTTGTAACTATAGACAAACCTATAACTTCATAAAAAAGTTAAATTTATCTTTAATTCAAATTCTCAAGTATAATTATTTTAAATGAACACATATCAAAAATTAAATATTAGGTTTGATCAATATGTATTTTCCACCATCTTTATATTAACACGAAATATGTATTTTTTTGGGAAATACTTATAACGCATAATCCATATGTATTTTATAGCAAAATATCAACACTGCATATATATTTTGTAAATAACTACATTAAAATGTCAAATTACACTTTAATTTAAATCCTAATTTATAATTATAGTTAATGAAAATATAGTAAAAATGCATATTAGGTATGTTGCAATTGTATTTTTTAAGTGTTTGTTTCTAATATTTCATATGTATTTTTTGCTGAAAAACAATTGATTTATACTACATATGTATTTTTAAGGATAATATGAAAACTACATATGTATTTTTTTAACTAAATCTCATAATAAAATATTGAACTCCTTAAATCTAACACTACATGTTGTATTTAACAATATAAGAATGTGGTGAAAAACTTTAAAGAACAACAACAACATACTAAAATACATATTAGGAATGGTTCATATGTATTTTTGTAATATTTGGTTTTAACACTGCATATGTATTTTTATACGATATATGTATTTGTAAATGTAATATAAAAACTACGCAAGTATTTTTTAATAAAATCTCACCGTAAAAGGTAGAACTCCATGAAATATGAACAAATTTAAAACATATACTGCCTCGAAAATACAAAAGACCTCCAGGAAGACCTGCAAAGAAGGATCGTGAAAAATCAGGTCGGGATATGTTTGGAAAGAAGAATATCAACTCATGTGGTGGTTGTGGGGCTAAGGGTCACAATAGGCGCTATTGTAGGAAATATCGCAAATGATACATTTCTTTTCCTGTATTATTTCTTAAATTTTTTTTTCCTTTTTTATAATGATGAACTAATTCAGTTTAGTTAATGTATTTATGAATCATTTGACAATTGAAGACAGTAATATCTGAATAATGGAGCTATATATGTTTCAAAATCTGTACATTACATATGTATTTTTAAGCAGCAGTTCATATGTATTTTTGACATAGTAAATATATGTTAGGTTAAAGGTGGTAACTTTGGTTAACAAAACAAGTATATGATTCGTAATTGTTCAAAGTTTTAAGTATATGTGACATATAAATATATGTTTGAATTGCATGATGTTATTACTGCATATGAATTTATACTGTAAAAATACATTTGATGTATAATACAAATGTATTTTTAAAAAAAAATATAATCACTGCATATGTATTTTGTAACTATAGACAAACCTATAACTTTATAAAAAAGTCAAATTTATCTTTAATTTAAATTCTCAAGTATAATTATTTTAAATGAACACATATCAAAAATTAAATATTAGGTTTGATCAACATGTATTTTCCAACATCTTTATATTAACAAGAAATATGTATTTTTTTGAGAAATATTTATAACGTATAATCCATATGTATTTTATAGCAAAATATCAACACTGCATATATATTTTGTAAATAACTGCATTAAAATGTCAAATTACACTTTAATTTAAATCTTAATTTATAATTATAGTTAATGAAAATATAGTAAAAATGCATATTAGGTATGTTGCAATTGTATTTTTTAAGTGTTTGTTTCTAATATTTCATATGTATGTTTTTACTGAAAAACAATTGATTTATACTACATATGTATTTTTAAGGATAATATGAAAACTACATATGTATTTTTAACTAAATCTCACAGTAAAATGTTGAACTCCTTAAATCTAACACTACATGTTGTATTTAACAATATAAGAATGTGGTGAAAAACTTTAAAGAACAACAACAACATACTAAAATACATATTAGGAATGGTCCATATGTATTTTTGTAATATTTGATTTTAACACTGCATATGTATTTTTATACGATATATGTATTTGTAAATGTAATATAAAAACTACGCAAGTATTTTTTAATAAAATCTCACCATAAAAGGTAGAACTCCATGAAATATGAACAAATTCAAAACATATAATTAGTCTGTACAATCAAAACCTACATCCATAAACTAGTTTCTAAAGTACAAAAAGTCAAAAATCAATAAACCATCATACATCAACAACTTCAGTGACACTAGTTATTCTACTTTGCCTTGCAGGCCTCACGGGTGCTTCGACATCACTAATGACATTTGCTTCTTGTTTTCGGATCCCATAATCCCACAAAAGTGTAGCATATCTTGTACGGAGTGCGTTGGGGTCGAACTCAAACGCAATAAATTTGTGACCATAAAAAAGGCACTCTGCATACATAACCATAAACACACCACAGTTCCTACAAAAAAAAATTAATTAAATGGTGAAATATATTTTGTACAAAGATACAGTTTTGGTATATGTAATTTCAAAACTTACAAGTTTCCACTGGATTGTTGAGGTAAATCATTTTGAAATAAAACATCAAACATATCTGAGGATCCTTTGTCTTTGTATCTTGAATGGCTTTGATGATCAATCCCTTTCTTAACATAGAAATCACATACTTGGAGACACAATAGAATAATCTTTGCTATTTTCTCGATCTCAGCAAGAACAGCCGCATAATGACCACTGGATTCATATGAATCATACAAGAATATACACCTCTCTGAAAATGATAAAATCGCGAGAACCCAGTGATGTTTTTCCTTTATATTGATCGGAATAAAAATGTCTTCGACTGTATGTCATGGCACTGCGGCATGCATACGAAACCCATTGATGTATTCCATAAGATGGTGCTCCTGACCTCCATCTTTAAGATTGTGAGCATCCATAGAAAATACATCATTCAACGATTTAATTATGTTCATAAAGTTGCAGTCAACTGTACTATATTTATATGATTTGTTTGGCTAATTTTTGTACAAACTGTGCGGCCCATACTTCAACTTCTTCCTCAAGTAGTAAAAACAGACATCAATATGCTGCATTAGTGAATACGACAAACTTTAGAGCATTCAAAAAAAATTGTATTCTAAATATTACAGTCTATGCAAGTAAAAAATACATATGCAATTTTTTATATTAATGTAGATGACTTGTGTATCAAAAATTGCATTCCTAAAGTTCAGTTACACGCAGACAATGTTATCCGCATAGTATATGCAACAGTATTTGATGTAGTATACTATATCATACTTTGAATTCATAAAAATACATGCACGTTAAACCAAATGTATTTCAATGTAACCTAATATGTATTTTTAAGTGTTGTTACAGATGAAATGGAAAAATTTTCATTTCAAAATAATATACTAACCGAGTCTGTCCATGTCTGATCTGCAAATTCCATCGTATAGAATCAGTTTTTGTCTTTCACAGCCTCAACACCAAAATGCATCTTTGAAATTTCTAATTTTCCCCTCTTGTAATGATTCACTTTTCCTTTCCTGTATATTTTAAGGATTTGATAAACCATGAAAACATGTATTGATACAAAAAATAATTTGTCACTATTCAAAAGAACAACCTCTTAGCAGTAGCTTTTAAGAGGTCCGCAGAAATCCAGTCTGTGAAGTTCTTCACAATCTTTCTATCTTTTATCCCATCAATCAGGTGATATAAAAATAGATGTTTCTGGGGGAATATGCGTATTACCCCTGCTGAGCTCCCTATATAATTGTAGAATATAAAAACTTAATAAATACAAACGTATTTGCAATACATATTACATAAAAAATTATATATATATATCTTATTGTACTTACCAGAAGCTGAACCAAATTTTTCGGTGTATGGTGATGGTCGTCTAATCCTTAACTTTGGTCTGAAAGTTTTTACTTCACGATTAGCAGATGGATGAATAATGATGCTTTTTTTATTGTAGACATTCAAGCTAGGTAGAACTCATACGGGATTGTATTTTGTGAATCACGCCACAATTTTTCATCCCTCTGTTCATCATTGGTTACTTCTTGTGTATTAACAGGTGTTCTAACTTGCTCCGTGGTATCAAGTTCTACCTCTAAATCAGTGATTCCTCTGTTGATCTAACAAAAAGATTGAAAAAAGAATATTACATTTTTTCCATCAAATTGAACCTAAATAAACTCAAAATATTACATTTGCATCCAAAATTTCATGATGAGATTCTTCTAGACGGTTTGCCAATGGATGTATGATGATGCTTTGTATTTGATACACATTTAGGCTAGGTAACATCTCATCAAGGATTGTGAATTGCGAATCAGACAAAATTGTTTCATCAATTTTCTCATCGCTGGTCTGTCGAAAAATGAAAGAAAAAATTTAATTGTCCTATTGATTATTACATGACATGAAGATAAAGTTAACATCACTATACATACTTGACAATCATGTTGAACAACCTTCTCAGAATGTAAGTAATCCAAATTTATACTTTGGAGAAGCTCATCAGGAATTAATTGTTGAGAATCAATTTCAACATTCATTTTTTCAGAATGCAAAACAGTGCACCCTTGAAAACAAGTATAAAAAACAAGACATCAAACAAACATGTACTTGTATCTGTTTGTATATGTGAATTCAAATGAATATATATATATATATATATATATATATATATATATATATATATATATGAAACTTAATTATTTATCTTTTTACCAAGCAAATTTGCCTCCAATTCCTGATCAACCTCCAAACTTAATCGTTGTGGTGATTTTTCGATACCAACGTAATCCATATTCTGATGTTCAGGATCTTTATCTGCATGTTGTTGCTACAAATACATATACAAATTAAAATAACTTATTAATACTTGAGTCAAATTTTTTATTTTTTTTTCGAAATTGAATATACATATTTATATATAACATCAAACTCAAAAATACTTATTATAGAACATAACAAAATAATCATCCATTGTTAAAATACATATGCATTGTTAAAAAATACATATGTAGTTTTTAAAAATACATATGTAATTTTAAAAAATACATATGCAGTGTTAAAAATACATATGAATAAAACTAAAAACACACTGTGTCTCATGTTATAGTGTTTTTAATGAACCAAATAATATTTACTGTTACTAAGTCAATTTTCAATCCTATTGCAAATTTGACAGTCTATTAACCTCGGCTATATTTTGAATATAAAATTCAAAAGTACAAATAAATATGTATTTGAAACTTTAATATTTACCTTTGTACCGTCAAAAATATTATCCGGAGATTGAACAACATCAGGACTGAAATGTTGTCCAGATTGCTCTAACTCTCCCTCATCAATATTTGTTGCTTTATTAGCTTCAATATCTTCAACCTGCTCCTGAAAAAATTGTGTCTAATAACATAACGAGTTATTTTACAAAATGTGTAGTATTTGTATAAGGCAGTCCAATAAGTATATATATTCAAATCAACTAAAATTTTCAAAGAAAAAATTTACCTTGCTTTGAGCAAATGCTTTCTTCAACTTTTTGAATTTTTTTCTCATTAGACCACGAATTTCTTTAAATTCCCGACGAACCTGTTTTGATAAAAAATTTATACACAAAATTTTTTTCATGAAAAATAAAATATTTGCCAAAAAAAAGTACCTCAGCGCGAAATGCATCAAAATCTTTCTTAGAAATAAAGGCTTGTTTGTCAACATGACTCTCAGGCTTTGACACAGTTACTTCCTCTACATGAATATATGGCTTTGAGTGTACCTAAGAAAAAATAACCCAAGTTGTTTGCTTTTCTTTTGCCGTTTTTGAAGAAGATGCCTGACGTGTTGGAATTGACTTGAAAATTGGTGTCTTCATTCCATCAGCCTTTGCAGCACGAGGAGTTGATGTCCTCGTTTGGGTATGCTCTTCAAAACTATCTACTTGCTTTTCCCTTAAAGATTTCTTCACTACTGGTGTTGAGGAATCAACCTTCTGTTTCTTCTTTGAATGTTCGTTGCTCTTTCTTGGTGGTGGATCCTGGAAGTCGTCATCAGAATCAACAGAACGTTCATGTTTTGTTGCATCCTTCTGTGGTATTTACAATTTTGACAGCTCCTTTTTCGTTGGCTCTATGTTCTTAAAGACAACCTAAAATAATAGGTAAATAATAAATGTTAAAGAATCAGTTAAACAATTGTAAATGAAAATACATATATATATATATACTGTAAAATACATATTAATACATATGTATTTATTAAGAACAAACCTTGCCATCGCCATTAAACATAGCATTCATTAAAAACTCAAAGCGTAGACGAGGTGCAATCGTCTTTCAATTTAATAATCGGGGAATCCGATTATCAACCTTCGATGCAATCTTTGGTGAGACATTTGAACAACACTCGTAAAATCACACTTGAATAGCTAGTGGCATTCCCTGAATCAAATAAAATTGACCACCAGCTTTCAACCGATTGTTCAAACTTCTGGCCAAATCTTCAAAAGATAAAGAACCCCATGGAAAATCCTTATATCTTCCACTATCAACCAAATCGAAATGAAGACGGGGTATTACCACAGTTTCAACATTAGATAAGACAAATGAATGCAGGAAGTACAGGATTGCAAATTTCTCAGTATCCGATATCATTGTTCTCCCCTCATACTCTCTCCGTAAATGCTAGAAATAGTTGTCTTTTCTATATAATTTCTGCCCCATTGAAATACTTCTCAACCATCTTATTTGGTACACCCTTGTAAAAAATAAAGTCATACCTATTTGACACACAATTCAATTCAATTATGATGGCAAATTTCCTTGGAGTAAAATTAAGAAAGGTCCCATTAGCACAAATCAAAATCTCAAAAGAAGAATTACCCTTCACCTCAAGCGTTATAACTCATCTGCACAATTGTACTTGCACTACACATTGATGCTTCTTCATAAAATAACCAAAAATATTTTTCTCGCAAAAGTTTTTAAATTGTTCCTTGTTTAAAATTGCGCGCATGCTTCCATAAATATCTTTGTCACTGTAAGAACACATGTGTGGTACAAATCTTCGAAATTTTCTGACAATGAATATTTCATCCCGCATCACCTATAAAAAGAATCATATAACATGCAGCCAACAAATCAATCATCCAATAAAAATCAAAAACATATAGCAGGCATATGTATTTTTATCATATCAAAACTGCAACAAACACTGAAAAATACATATCAAATATACTAAAAATACATATAATCAATAGACTGTTCTGGTGTTTAAGCTTAAACTAACATGCATCTGTATTTTTATAGTATCAAAACTGAAACCAACACTGAAAAATACATATCATATATACTAAAAATACATATATCTAACAAATATCTGAACATCCTCATCAATACATATATCATCTTCACAAATCATCATTTAATCAGTAACTATCATCATAACATCAAAATACATACTGATTACATAAAAAAAAATACATATAACTTACAATTTTAACATCTTTACTTAGGACAAAAATACATTTTACTCAAAAATACATTTAGAACAAAAAAATACCTCTACCTCGCTAACATCTTCGGAATCATCATCAAAAGAGATCTGAACATCCTCATCAACCTTAGTCAAACCTTCAATTTCTTTCGCTTTCCTTTTCTTCTGGATTTTTTAATTTTTTTCCTTCTGAGAAGGCGATTTCTTCAACGATTTTTTTGAAAAAAAAATTTCATCTTCATCGGATCGTTGCGAAACTTCGACCTAATCTCCTTCGGTTTCTCAGATTTCTTCGACTGTAAAGAATTTGAAACAACTTTAACTATATCTTCTTGAGTTAATCCAAGACTAAAAGATGGTCCACAATCATAGACCAAATTCGAATTACTTATACCACTATATGTTCGTGATTTTGGTATTTGTTCCGCTATTAAAATAAAAAATCTTAAATTCTGATTTTGAGATATATTATAGTATGCTAATTCTGAAATTTACCCAAAAAAAAAAAGTGCTAACATGCAATAGTTAAATTAAAAGTTGCCTGAAATAGATGAAGATAATCTTTACTAATGATGCTAAAATCGTGTAAAGTGAAAAAAAAATTGAAACGGGAAAATATCGTTTAGGGCGAAAAAAACGGAAAAAAAACTTTCAAAATAATGAAAGAAAAGGTTGATGGCGTGAAAATAGAAAAACTAACAGTAACTTTTTTAAATGGGTAAAAAGTAGGGACCACATAAAATAATGTTATAAATGTTATAAAAGGTAATTTAATAAAATTATTATTATCTTTATAATTTCATATTTAAATTTGATACTTTATGCATTTTTCCATAAATAAATCTATGGCAAGACTGCAGATTTATTGAACGGTGGCGTGAAATTTTTATTAATACTAACAAAAGAAAGAAACAGACAAACCTAATAGTTTTTTTTTTTTTCGACTGTTCATGTTTTCTTGTTGGATGATCCACTAATTGCCTACGTACGAAACTTGCACTCTGTCCAAAAGGCCAATATTATTTGGCTAAAAGAACTACTCCTATTATTTTGTCCATTTAAAATTATTTATCATTTATATTTTAATTAATTTTTTATTTTTATTTGTTATTTTTTCATATGAAGAAAATCTAATTATTTTTTATTTTATTCTTAATATTAATTATTTATTTTTTAAATTAATTTCAAGACACAATAATAAATATTAATTAATTTAAAATATTATAATAAAATAGTCATGTCAATAATTATTTACTTTTTTTATCACTTTATTTGGGTAGTGTGACTTTTGTAGAAATTACATTTATGGCTATTAAATATGTAATAATAATAGTTTAATGCACGTGTATCTCACGTTAATTAATAAAATTATACATATTTTATTGTCATGTTTTATCCTATAATTACTATTATACATCGATTATGATTATAGGAATAATTTATAGATCATGTTTATGTGTTCCATCAAATTTAACTTGTTGAGTTGGATTGCAACATCTAAAGCTCACTTTATTTAGGTAAATATCAAAAAAGAGTTACTAATATGTGTTGTAGGTTCTAAATAATATAATAGTATGTCTGATTAATAAGAATATATTAAGGAAAAAAATTTGAACATCTCAAATAATTAATAAAAAATATACCGATTGGTTAAGTAACACAGAAGAATACAAAAAGCATCACACATATTGAAATGCAATATCAAACATTTTAGGAATGATGATTGCATAAAACATGCAAGTTAAAAAGTTTACTTGGTATTTTTTTTTTTTGGTTTAAACCACCCGGTGTCCGGTACCCGCTTTTTAGGAGTTCGACTATATCCGAATTCGCCCCGCGTCGGACTTCATTTGGGAGGGAGAGCTCCCAACAGAGTGTTTGTCCATACCCAGGGTCGAACCCTCGGCCTCTGGGTAGGTTGGGACAACCCCTTTCCGCTGCGCCACCACTGTTGTTGGTAGTTTACTTGGTATTACTATTGCTTTACCACCACCTCTTTTAGGTCATATAGATTTAATCCTCATGCAAGACACATATGTATATGTAAAAGTAAAATATTAGAATGAATTTTTGTTTATAGAATTTAAAAAAATAAATATATATATTATTTTGGTTGTAATTTAAAACAAATTCTAACACTAAACAAAAAAAAAAAGACAATGACATGATAAATTCTCATAAGTTTCATACAATACCTTTATAAGAAATATGAGCAGAATAAAATCATAAAAGTGATTTACTTTTCAATTTTTTTAATACATGCTTAATTTTAACAAATCACAAATAAAGAAACGTAAATAAAAAACATTAGCCACGAGAACACACTTATAGTAACTTTTGTCCCCAATATAATCAAATTCACATGCCTCTCTTATTGTTATGTAATATATTTATAAATCAAGCAACTGAAACATCATTAGTTACACAAAACTTTGGACAAAATAAAAATTTATTATCATTATTAGTGGATAAATACATTCACTATATGAGTAGCAACATAAGCAGTTTCAAACATTCCTCGTATATCTACTTTGAGCGAACAAATATGAAAATAGAAGGAAAAAAATAAATGATAATAAAAACATCAATCCTTAATTGATTATAAACTACAATCAAATAATATGATAATTGAGATATCAATCTTACACCAAAAACTTCTTAAAGTTGACCAACATTCATTTACCACCTGTAAACTACAACAAAATAATAGGACAATAGAAATATCAAAAAAAAATGTAATTAAAACTAATCTTTACACCAAAAAATTTTCAAAGCTGACCAACATTCATCTACCACTTGTAAACTATTATCAAACAAACTATAATAGAAATATCAAATCAATGCAATTAAACCTAACCTTTATAAAAAGAAAATTCTCCTCAAATCGACCGACTTTGATGTACTATTTGTAAACTACAATAACACAATACAATAATAGAGATATCAAAACAACAATTAAATCTAATATTTACACAAAGCTTCTTCAAAGTTGACCGACATTCATCGATCACATGTAAACTATGACATAATAGAGATATCAAAATAATATAATTAAACCTAATTACACAAAAATTTTCTCAAAGTCGACCAACATTCATCTACCACTTATATTAAGCAGAAAAAATAACAAATAACAAGAAATTATGACAATACAACTAAGTCTAACGTTTACATAAAAAAAAAAAAATCAAAGTCCTACAAAACATACAAAATAATAGGATAATAGAGATATCAACATAATAAATAATATAATTAACCCTAAATTTTACAGAAAAAATTTTCAAAGCCGACCAACATTCATCTATCACATGTAAACTGCAACAAAATAATACCATAAGAAAATATCAAAATAATATAATTTAATTTTAAAAAAAACTTTTAGATAAAAATTTCTCCAAAGCCAACCAACATTTATATATCACCGTAAACTGCAATAAAATAGTATAATAATAGAGATATCAATACAATATAATTAAACTAATCTTTACACAAAAGTTACCTCAAAACCGACTGACCTGCATCTACAATCTGTACTAAGCATAAAAAATAATAAATAGCAAGATATTCCAAGCTCATGAGCAGAGTTTGAATTAATGGTTTATGGGCAACATAATGCACTTTGGCCACATTTTTTAAAGGAAAAAAAAATTACTATAGACCATAAAAAGAGAAAAAAATCCTACCTATATTTATTCTCCTAATATTAAAAATAGACATCTAATTTCTTTGTATACTTTTATTTTATTAGGGCTCTTCTCATACAATATAATTATCTTATGAGGTTTTTCCCAAACCTATATTTCAAGAGTCCCCTCTAATTCTTGATTCGACTTTAAAAGTCGACTATAATCATATATAACTATAATACCAACAAATAATATTTCAATATAACCAAATAACATATATCAAAACAAAATCACAATTAAATAAAGAAAGAGATAACCTTTGATTCTTTTGACAATTTAATTCGATGGCAACATGCTTATTTCTTACAATTTTCAATCAGAAATATCCAACTGAAAAAACACACGAGAAATTATCAAAAGGCGAAAATTCATTGTTAATTGTTAAGGAATAAAAAATAACAACAGTGAAAATTAAAAAAATGTAAAAAGACAATTGAATCAATATGAAAATAAGAAGAAAAACTAAAGTAGAGGGTATGCCACCTGCAAATTTTGATTCAAAATATAACTTAAATAGAATAGAAGAATTTTTTGTATAAATAAGATAAACCTTTTTATAAAAATATGGTTGAAAGTATTAAATATTATGATTTTTGCCTAAATTAATAGGACAACTCCTTTTATATGTGATACTTAAAGAATTTTTTTTTAAAAAAGCTAGTCTTGTAAATTTCTTTAGGTATAAAAAATATGATAATTAAGGAAAACAATTTAAAAGTTATTAAAATTGATTTTCGACATACATCTGACAAAGAAAAAGGAAGTTTTGTATCACATTTTGGATCCAAAATCATAATAAAATTTTAATGTCTTATACCCCTTTTTTCACATTTTTTTTTTTGTAAGAAAAAGTGAAGAAAACTTTTTTGATTTGGAAAAGTTTTTTTCTTTTTTGAGACATATTAAAGACATAATTTTTTTACCATAAACTTAGGAATTTAACCATAATAAGAAAACCTTCTTTATTTAATTTTTAATATATTTATTATAGTTAATATTTAATATCATAAAAATAATAGAAAAAATGTAAAAAGATAATTTTGTCTAAAGCAAAAACTTTTAATGAAGGACAAAAAGTTCGATTCACTTTTCTAAGGGTGTTCACACTTTTAATATATTATAGATTATAGATTATAGATTAAGATTTATGTGAGGTATAATCGTTTGCTGAAAAATTATGCATATAAAAGTAATTTCTAGAACAGTTAGTGAAGGATCGAGTCCAATATGTATGAATAGCTATCTCCTTATCTTTCATGTGTTGAATTCGAAATCGAGAGAATATCATGAGAAAAATTTAAAGTTTGCAAATCAAGATGGTGATAAGTCAGATGACAAATAAAAATATCCTAAAATATAATATTATTGATATAATTTGACCAATTGGCCTACACATGAAAATTAAGGAGAAAATCTTTCCTTAAACAAGACTCTTAAATGATTGTGGACGTTATTGTGTTATGGTACGAGAAGAGGAGTCTTCTATTTATAGAGTTTCAAAACCTTTCCTCGTAGAAAGAGGTTAGCCAAATATGAAAATTTTTTATATTTTTCTTTCAGAAAAAGTAAAAGTAATTATGATATTACTTTTATTTTTCTTCTAAGAAAAATAATACTTAAATTTGATAATCAAATCAGAACAAAAATCCTAACACCATGATCTTCTTCCTCAGAATAATGTACACTAATCTAATTTAGTAGTTAAGATAGATATTTGATACATCTCTAGATATACTTATATGTATATTAAGTTATTTTAGTTGCATACAAATTTCTTGATGTATGTACCACGTAATACAATTTCAGTAGTTAAAAAAAAGTTACCTTTTTGAAAGAAAAATAATGCTCAATTAACTATTTATTCCATCAATTTTTCTTTATTTACATGCAGGGACGAAGCTACAGTAATTTTTGAAGATTCGGGCGAACTTAATAGCTTTTATGTAGGCCTTATATTTATACGATTAAATTTTGAATATGTATGTATTTATATAGTGGGAACGTGTATTGGCAAACAATGTGCTTAGCCTAGTGGTAGATGGACCACTGTTAAGGCTTTGCATATGTTTTTTTGCTTTTTTGTGCTTCTTTAATTTCAGAATCCACAGACTTTAAAGTATTATAGATACTTTAAATCCTGGTTCTGCCTCTGGACTCCCTCTATGTAGGGGCGGAGCCAGTTCTTTGACAGGGAGTTCATCCGAATCCCCTTCGACTGTAAAATATACTATTTATATATGATTACAATATTTTTTTTATGTATCTATAATAGGTGTTAACCCCCGTTCGACTAAATTTTCTTCAAATATTGACTCTTCTGAGTTGAAATTCTAGCTCTGCCTCTATTTAAATGTAACAAGTTATTGTATCCTGCGTATACCATATATATGTATCATCACATGTAATTTAAATTCGTTGTGGTATCTATACTTTAGAAGCCGCCTTCTTTTTTCCTTCCCTATATTCCTGAGTCCAGACTGAAATTTCGCCATATTAAAACTTTTTTCTTGTTAGTTTACTCTAAATTATCACCTACACATAAATGTAATATATAACATCTTTTAAATAATTCCTTCGTGTCATTTTATTTGGACTCTTTCTAAAAATATTTATTTCAATTTAATTTTTTTATTTATGAAATCAAGAGAATATTATTATATTCTTTAATGTTACTATTATCATTAAATGACTAAATAAAATATATATATATATATATATATATATATATATATATATATATATATACTCAAATTTATATTTTCAAACATAATTAATAAGGACCATTTAGTAAAATAAACTCCTAATAAATTTTTTCTTAAGGAGAGTTTCGAGTTAATAAGGGTCAACTATTTTAAAACAAAGGGGTAATAGAAGAAGTTGATTGAATGCTTCGTGAAGAAAATGAAAATAAAAAATTAAGTGAAAAAAATTGAAATATACATCTTAGATTATGTATTGCAAGTCATAGCATTACTTGTTAAAAACTAATAATAACTTTTAAAAGAAAAAAAAAAGATGAATTGATAACAGATTTAAAATAAAAAAAAATTAAGAAAAACATTTTTTTATATATATTTTTGTTAACAAAATCTTTCATTTTAATAGGAGTTAGTTATTATGTAATTTATGAAACCTATTATTGAGCATGTTTTTTTCTATTTCTTTAATTATATTCCTATTCAATTTTTTAAAAAGGAAAACAAATATTTTTTTTATCTCTCCATAGTTTCTTCTTACCGAATCTCTTTATAATTATGGATTATAGTATAATATCTTTAATTTATTATTGATGGATTTTGAATTTGTAATAATATTGGTGGTAGAATTATATATGAAAATTGTTGCCAATAAATATTTTATGCTAGTAATTTATTAATTTGTGAAAATTGTATACAATCTAGTATTCATGTATTATTTTAAACGATTAAGTTGAAATCAATTTATATATAACAAAATGATATTTTAAATAATTTTTAATTTTTGGATCTCAATTTATAAAATTGGTATATAAAATTTTACATATAAATGATGTATTCTTATAACTGTTTTTAGTGTATGAAAATGGTACACAATATGATATCCATGAATTAGTTTAATAAATTTCGTTGAAGTCAGTTTATATATACTCATTTCATACTTAAGTAATGTTTTCTTTTGGAGTTCTCAATGTCTAAAATTAATATTAAAATTGATATTGATTAAGTTTAGTATATGCCATATTTGTATGAAATGAGTTTTATAAATGTGACAATTGATAAGAAAAATGGTGTTGTATATTGCATATTTTTTTTAGTGTATGTAATAAATATTGAATGGAAAACTATCACCTTATTTATTGAAAATAAATTAATTGATATCAAATAATTTTTCGTTATAATAAAAAAGATAATCAATATTAGCCATGATTGATATTGGTGTTGATTCACTATGTTAATTTTATTTTCTCAATGTAAACCTTAGCTACAATCACAAAGACTATTTAGGTTAAAATTTTAATTAGGTTCCGGTATCAATTTATTAGGATTGAATTTCAAAACCACCCAACTTTGATTAAAAAATCAAACTTCCTCTTCAACATTGAATAATAATCATATTCCCCTTTTATCTCATGCAATGTCCATTTTGTCCTTGTAATTTCAATCCTATATTTATGTAATATCTTTTTATATTATATGTAATGAATATTTTTTTTAACATGGATATTTATAGCATTTTATTTAAGTTTATTAACTTTATAAGTAAATTAATATTTTTTATAAATTTATCAAAAAATTTAATGTTATTTTTTAAGATCGTTATTTTAGTATTATATGTATTAAAGAATCGTTTGGTGTGACGTATAATTATAATAATTCAGAGATAAAACTCATGATTATTTATCCTGCGTTTAATTAGATGTATTAGGTAGTCTCAAATTATTTTTCGCACCATTTATACCTCAATGATGAGATAAGTTATCACACACACATATTAGTACAACTTATTTTGTAATAACTAATCCCGAAATAACTTGTTTCCAAACAATCCACCCCTAAGTGTGTATATATACATATGTATGTACATGCATGTGCGTATATTTTCGTGTTTAATCACTCTCTTACTAAATTCGTTTCATATTACTTAAATTTTTGTTGATATAACACAATCCTTAAGAAAATTTTACTTAGAGGTATATTTTGCTAAATTAACCTTATTAACGATAATTTGAAATTTTAAATTTGTCTATACTGTTACTTTATATAGTTATTTAACACTAAAGGGTAGAAAAAAATATAATATAATTCTCTTGATTTCACAAATTGAGCAGATAAATTAAAACGTCTATTTTTAGTATGAGGATCAAGTGATAAGAAATGAGATTATCTATTGCCTATATCAGTAAATAAACTGTGATTGTCATTAATAGAGTATTACATATTTTATAATTTATATAAATAAAAATAATCTTTAAAATTTGACCTTATTTTTATTCGAGAAAAACATCTAGTTCCCCGAACTATGACCAAATTTTCTACGACACACGTCAACTTCACGGGGTCCCTATTACCCCTTAAACTAAATTTTAGCGTATTGTTGTCAATCTTTTTAGCTAACATGATATCTTTTATCAATCATTTTAGATGATGTGACACTTTTGATGTGAGCTCCATTTTATGTAATAAAGGTGCCACATTAGCACAAAAAAATGACAAAAATACGTTAAATTTGAGTTCAGGAGATAATAAGATCCCTGTAAAGTTGGAGTGTGTCATAACAATTTTGACCATAATTTGGGGTGGTACTAGAGGTTTATCTCTTTCATTTATTCTTTGTATTTTCAGCATTAAAATATGTTTATAAAATTGGGATTACTTATTATTTTCACTTGTAAAATAAATATTATAGTTTTGATTATTATTAATAAAACTAATGTTCTTATTATGCTAATTTACTTCATAAAGATCATCATTAACTTATATACTGAATTAGTATTTCTTACTTTTTTTCGCTAGAAGATAATGTTTATGTTTTTATAAAAATTTTGTTATATGAATTTTTTTTAAAATGAAAATATGATGATTTAAAAGAAGTTATAAAAAAGAATAAAAAAATTGACGATAAAGGATAAAATAAGAATTTTAAAAAGTCAATTAGGATAAAGAGGAAGTATGGTTATTGTTCAAAGTTAAAGAGAAATTTGATTTTTAAGACAAAGTTGGGAGAAAAAATGATTTTGACCTGATTGAAAGTCTCAGAATGTGCGGAAAGCGATGATGATTTTATAAAATAAAGAAGGCTAAAATAAATGTTATTCGCTCAATGGAATTTAAATCTACAAAGAAAAAAAGGAGCAAATTTACTAATACAACAGTGAGCACAAAGTCAAACAAAGTTTATACGAGTGCTCTTATACAACTTTAATTTCTTATATACACAAAACTCTTTTTGTAAAAAATACTCAGAATAAGTTTCTATATTATAATTCAAAAGTATATATCTATTTATCTCGTGAAAAAAATATTATAAGAACCAAAAATTATACAGCAACATAAGTATGAGAAGATTGCAGATTTATTAAAAGGCACGGAGTTTACTAACAGAAGAGAAACAAATAAACCTACGTCCATACTCTTACATATGAATTTAAGTTTTGTGCACTGTCAGTGTACAAAGTATTCTACATTATCAGATAAATTTGACCTGCTATTGCAAGTTACCCAATTTTTTCTTTTTAAATTATTTTATAAAAAATTAAGTAACATATAATATCAGATCAAATTTATTTGATTGTACAGAATATTTGTATATTAACATGCACAAAACTTAAACTCATAACATGTATATGACATTCTTTTCAGTAGGTAAAATGGCAGGAAGCATGTAATTAAAGAGTGAGTGAGTATGCTGTTGGTGATTTCTTGTCTATAAACACACCTTTTGAGATTCCTTGTCGTTAATTTACTGTGAATATTTTTTGCAAATATTTTTGTTCAAGAATTGAATTCATGATGTTAAGGAGATGCAAGAAATTCAAACAGGACAAAGACATGAGGATATATTAAGAAATAGAAATGGGGGAGAGTAAAAATTAGAAGAAAGAAAGGAAATTTAGCAATTAAAAGACAATTGATTTTAAAAATAAATTCAAGAGAAAAAGAGTTGTTGAACTCATACAAAGATTACTTACTCACGTAATTAAAAGGGTTCAATGAAGAGATAAATAAGTTTTTTCCGATACTCACAAAGGAGTTATTTTCATTTAAAAATTATCTAATCCTAATATGAAAGCCATAAAGACTATTTATATTAATTTATAAAAATAATTAAATTATAATAATGATCAAATTATTAAAATACTCACTTAAGCACACTGGTGGAGTTGAAGTCTTCTTCTATCCATGCTTTCTTTAAGCCTTTCCAGCCCATGATGATTGGAAGAATAGTCTAAAGTCCTTGATGACCTCCTTAGTTATACACCACTTTCCTTATAAATCTATTTGAGCATGTGATGGACTTTAAAAACTTTTTTAACGATTTTTTTGTGAATTATAAACTTTTTGAAGAAGCTTTCATATTAATGTAACGATTCTCCTGGTTGTTTGTAAATTTTTCTCATCTTTTCTATCTTAGCTCTCCGCCTAGTAGGTGTACGTGAATTATGACTCACGGGATGAGTAATATCAATTCTTGAGGTGTTCGAAAGTAATTTAAGACATTAGTTGGGTTATTGAGTTTTAATAAACTTAAGCCCGATCATGGTCCACCTTCGATCCAAACAATTTTGGATTAGTGTTTTAATGTTTTCAATAGGTTCGGAAAGTACTTTTTAGTCAATTTACATTCTTACTTTATTTATAAGGAGTTCCGAATAAATTTTAAAGATTTATTAAAAGTTTTGGGTATTGATTTGATAATTAGTAATTTAATAAGTCAAAACCCAAAATCCATCACTTTTCTCTATATCAGATAAGTTGAAAAACCCAAAATCCATTACTTTTCTCTATATCAGATAAGTTGATTACAAGAAATTAAACTAGTAGGTTTAATTTCTCCATATCAAACCAACAACCTAAACACAAGAGAAGCAGTTGAGAAATTTGGACGGCTACATTGAGATAACGACGTTGTAGGTAAACTCGCACAAAACCCCCAACCTGTGATTACATGTATTTTATTACTAGGATATGTTAACTGAATAATTGTTATGTGACGATACCTGTCTACTTGTTATTTGATTTATATTGTGTACATGTTATTAAATTAAGTTGACCTATGATACCTACCAGTACATAGTGGCTTGAACTGATACTACCCTGTACTCTTCTTTTGTTGAGTGCAGAAAGTGTTCCAGAGGCTCAGACACGACCTCACCTCTAAAGTTTGATAGCAGATCTTGATCCAAGGGTGAGCACTCCGCCTCAGGGCTGCAATGGGTCATTCAATTTGTTCTTGTCCATCTTTCGGGCAATGAAACATTCCTTATTTACTTTATTTTTGAATATTTTTTTTAGACATGATCTTTGTTAGGAGTTTTTGTACGATGAATTTTGGGTCTTGAGAATTTCAGTAAGTAGATATTTTGGTTTCTGCATTACTAATGATTAGCTCTAGATCATTGTTGTTAAGTTGGTTTTATGATAATATCGTTTTGATATTGACTAAATAATTAGATAATGATTCGGTTTAGATGATTTTCTCACAGAAAAATTAGTGTGGGTGCCACTCACCCATTTGGGTTGTGACAATTAAAGATAGCTTATAACGTCCTTTGCTATCAATTTTGCTGTCTCGATTTGCAATTATGTTCTATTCGCTAGAAAAAGAAAAAATTACTCTCTCAATTTAATTTGATAAGATAATTTTTGATTGAACATAAGATTTAAAAAAATAAAAAATTCAAAAGGTGCGATCTAGAGTTATTAATATCCGATTGATTATAAATCATCTTATGATGACTAAAATAAAAAATTTTAAATCAAATTATTTTGCAATAAAAATAGGCCCTTTTACGATCCAAATAAATCACTTTTTCAACAAATATGCTTCTGCACTCATACTTTAAATCTATATTTATTCCTCACCTGTTAAAACTAATTTTATTTTTCTCATCCATTGGGTGCTTTAGTCATATGACAACTTTTTCATATAAAAAATGAAGTGTCCGGGGAATAATTGACAAAGAAGAACTTTTGCAAAATTATTTTGTCAAATACCCTCTTAATTTCTTTTTGATTTATTTTTTAGGTTTAGGGTGTAAAAAGTGAAAAAAGTGGGACCCATACGTGGGTCAAGGGACTAATTCATCATTTATACAACTTTATAAATTTAATATAATACACCTAACTCCCTCCACTTATTCCAATATCCCAAAAAAAAACTCCTCTCTCTCCTCTTCAATTCCCAACTCCCGCTTTCAAAAAACTTCTCCCAAAATCGTCATTTTCATACGTTCTTCGTCTGCAGCTGCTAAGGGGGCGTTGTTGCTTCGCAAGGTTAGTTAAAATCGAGTTTCGATCATTTCTAGATCCATTTAAATGATTTTTTTTTTTGCTAATCGATTGGTAGTGATGTAGGATTTTTTTTTTCCAATTTGGTGTTTTGATTTAATCGTGTGTTTTTTTAGCAACAAAGTGTTGAATGGTGGTATAATTGTTGTTTAAAGAGTTATTTTGGCATTTTGATTTGAACAGCGTCCTGTTTCTGTCCGTAGACCCGCGGTCTATTTGTAGACTCGCGGTCTATTCGTAGACCCGTGGTGTATGAAATGAAAATGCCCTAGATATATTTTAATTTTCAGACGTATGAAATTCTTTTAAAACATGATTGCTTAAATAGTGAAAATTGAAATATTAATAGCTAATTAGTTTGATTAGGTGCACTAGTTTGATTTATAGCAATTGTTGTGTTTTGATATTTTGCATGTTCGATTTTGGTTCAATTATTGTATGTTTGTGTAGTGAACTGTTTAATGGTGGGGTGTTTGTAAATTTTTTTTTTGGGGGGGTGGAGGGGGTTTCATTTGATCATTGGGTTATTTCTGTTGGTAGACTTGTGGTCTATGAACTGAAAATGAGAGATTTGTTCTTTAGGTGTAGACTGTGTTGAAAATGGGTAGAAAAAATGTTATTCCTAAACAGAAAGACGATACCGCTGGTAGTAGTAGAAAAAAAGAGTTGCGGCAGTTGAAAAAGTGTCAAAAAAAAGAAAATTGAAGAGTCGGTGTCCGAATCAGACTCGGAGTTAAAGGAGATAAGCGACTAGGTCAATTCTAGTGAAGATGTTGCCAAGCAGAGTGTCAGTGGTGACAGTGAAGAGTGCAAGGGAAGTGAGAGTAATAGTGATGATGGGGATAATGATTCGTTGTCCGTGCCATATCTTTCAAGGTGCATTTTCGCGGAGTGGTATGACCTTCGAACGATAATTGATGAGGTAGGATCTTTCCCGGCAAAGATATCGGTCAGATCAAGAATGGCTGCTTATCGAGAATTTAAGCAAATTCTTGTCGACCAAGAATTGAAGAAAAGATTCAAGCAGTCTTGTTTTGGACACCTGAGAAACCTGCCGGAACATCTCAAGTTCAATGGGCAGTTGGTCCAT
Source organism: Capsicum annuum (assembly GCF_002878395.1). Taxonomy (NCBI): domain Eukaryota; kingdom Viridiplantae; phylum Streptophyta; class Magnoliopsida; order Solanales; family Solanaceae; genus Capsicum; species Capsicum annuum. Next base: position 124,945,526 of record NC_061112.1, on the reverse strand, counting down.
TATTTGTTGTTGCGATGCGTTAAGAACAATAAGATGCGTCATGAGATATGGTTCTACTTTAACAACAAGCCTGCCTGTTTTAGCTTGAAAGAGTTTTGTTTGATCACGGGGCTGAACTGCTCATCATACCTTAGTGAATCAAAAATAAAGAAGGTATTAGCAAAGGGGGACAATTTTTATTTTAAGGTGACAAAAAATAAAAACATCACGGCGGCCAACTTGTTACACCTGATCAAAGAGAATAAGCTGAACGAGGACCAGAAGTTCAAGTGTTGTCTACTGTGGTTTTTGCACACCATGTTGCTTTCGAAAGATTTGACGAAGGTTGTCGACACAAAACTGATTCGAATGGTCAACTCTTTGAGTTTCTTTGAGAAGTATCCATGAAGGAAAGAGACATTTCAACTGACCATGGACTATTTGAAGAAGAAAAGTGACCTGAAGAAGCAGAAGGAAGTATTTGATGAGAAGCAGAAGGCATCCTATGCTCTATTCGGATTTCCCTGGGCGTTCATGGTATCTACCATAAACCCTTTAGTGAGTTTATCGTAGATTATCATTTTATTTATACTATGTCATAGACTCATAGTTATTTTTTTCACTGTTGTACTACTTACAGATTTGGATCTATAAGTCATTTCCTCATCTTGGAGAATTTGTTGGAAAATCAATGGATGAGCCCTTACCCATCCCCCGCATCCTCAGATGGCACACTTCAAAAAGCGACAAGATAATCGAAGGCGACCCATTCAAGTATAAAGGAAAAGTTACCGAGGTATGAACTTATTTTCTATAATGCAATAATAGTACCATTTTATCGAATGTTATGTAATTGTTAATTGATATTTGGTAGAACGTGCACCCGTACATCATCCCTACTGTTCCTGATACGAAGATGGATTGCATGATTACGTTTGAGCCATATACGGACGAGGTGAAAATAACATCCTCGATGGCTTGAAGAAAGAGTTAGAAGGGTGACTGTCCTCACTTCAAATGAGGACAATGATGATGACGGGGATTTGGATGGTAACCTCGTTAGAGTACGCGTTGGTGATGATGATTCTTCAAGAACCTCCAAAGATGCAGCGGGAACCTCATCCCCCAGGATCTTCATAAGCGTGTCGCTGCGCTCGAGGAAGCGGTGTTAGATATTGCTGCCTATATCAAAGAGAAAAGAATAAAGAAAAAGGAAAATGATGAGCGACAACATGAGCGAGGTAACTTCATTCATTAATTGATGTTGTTAATGAATATTCAGCTTTAAATATCAGTAACACTTTGTAATATTATGAAATAGTGCATGTGCATGAATCGAAGAGGAATGAAGAAGAAGAAAAAAACAGCAAAATGAATGAGTTGGCTGCTTTTGTGGTAGAAGAGGAAAAGAAGAAGAAAAAAAGGATGGTGAAGAAGATAAGAGCCAAGAAGAAGGTGAAAAAGTAGCAGCAGCAGCAGCAGAAGAAGAAGAAGAAGCAGCAGATGAACAAGGAGGCGCGGAAAAAGAAAAAACTGTTGAAGAAGAAGCTGACAAAGAAGAAGTTGAGCAAGAAGCAGAAGGTGAACGAAAAGAAGAAGCTGGGGAAGACACAACTGCTGAAGTTAAAGAAGAAACAACTGTTGCAGGTGAAGTAAGAAAAGAAGGTGTGAAAGAAAAGGAAACTGAAGAAGCAACAGTTGATGCACATGCTGAAAAAGAAATAGAAGAAGGTGAGAATGAAGAAGCAGCTACAATTGTTGAGAAAAAAGAATTTAACGCTGTCCAAACAGATGTGGTCATGGACATTGTTGATGAAATCAACAGTAACACTTGTGTTGATGAGGAACTTAGGGAAAGAGACATTTAAATGCTAAGATATTTAATTTGTTGTTAAATGATGAGTTGTTATGATATGACAATTTTTTTTTATTTCACAAATATGAAGTTTGAAAGATCTGGTGGTAGGATATGACAATTATTCTTTTATTTTGTGAAACTTGTTATGATTTTGAGTTGAATCTGTTTCTATCAAACTAATTTGTGGCATGGAATTTGAATAAGTAGGGTGTGGTCATAGTTGGTACATTGTATGCTTGATATCATAGAATGCATACTTAATATTTCATCTACCGTATGCATAGTCTATCATTACCCTGCTGATCGAATTTAAGTTGACGTATTGTTTAATCGACTATGGTTCTATCAAAAATAGTACTTAACATTATACAAAAGTAGAACTATTATTATTTATTCAATATCACTACATCCATGTTACACTTTTCCAAAGAACGAATACTAGCATTATAGCACATAACATCATTTTGAGGACATTCTCTCTTTCTTCGGCGTCTTGAGCCGGGGGTCTATCGGAAACAACCTTTCTACTTCTTTAGAGATAGAGGTATGGACTGCATACATCTTACCCTCCCCAGACCTCACTATGTGGGAATACACTGGGTTTGTTGTTGTTGTCTCTCTTTCTTCAGTCAAAATTAATTTTTATTTTAGTTGATCCCTCTCTATTTGGGTGTCATGTAGCAATAGTTTAAAGTGATCCCTTTGTTCTTCGGCTTCTTTGAACAAAGTCATGAGAAAATCTTTATTTTCTTCGCATTGTTGGAGCCTTTGTAGTAGATTAAATTTTGCCAAGCCTTAAAAATTTGATATCTCGAGTCCCGAAATAAACGTTGATGGACTGAATGGAGGTGATAGCTCATCAAACCATTTGAAAAACGAGCATGTGTCATTATCCTAGGAAAAAAAATAATGACATAACCATTAACTTAAATTTTAAAAAAAAAAAAACACGCACACCTCACCTTTGCAATTGCACAATTATAAAATTTGCGACCTAGATTGAATCCGTGCGTGACGTCCTCAATACAGCCGCATTCCCACAATGACAAATTAGAGTATTTTTAGAATTGGATGATTGAGATGCTTGCGATATTGTAGAATTTTTAAAAACAAAATAAAGTTGATGAAATAAAATAAGGAGGGATGTACACCTTATATATGAAGTAAAAACAAAGTGTTCACACTGATGGCTTACAAAAGTAGCCATTTTTTATTGTTGGAAAAGTAATTTTTCTCATTTGAACTGGTGGTGACACTAAATAGACTATCGTAGATCATGACCTATGCCAACCATCGATTTGTATGGTTTACTATAGACATACACCTTTATTAGTGCATCGACTGATATCCTAATTATACGTAGACTACCGTGATCTATGTACACATCTATAAATCATCACGTGGAGGTAGTTAAAAAATGAATAATTAAATTTAAAAAAAATTAAATAGATAATAGTAACATGTTTTGGGGCTGGTGGAAGAAAATAATTAAATATAATATGATTTAAATGGATAATCACATGTTTTGGAGCCGGTGGAAGAAAACAATTACATTAAAAATGATTTAAATAGATGATCTTGGACTGATGATGACACTTAATAGACCGTCGTAGATCATGAACTATGTCATTCATCGATCAGTATAGTCTATCGTAGACTTACATATTTATTATCGCATCGACTGATATCATGATTAGGCGTAAACCACGATGATCTATGTATAAGGTTATAGACCATCACTTGGATGTAGTTAAAAAATGATTAAATAAATTATAAATAAATGTGGTGTGGATTTCTACACATGTGAAGGAGTGTAAACAAGTCACATTATCATATTAGAGCTTAGA